>NW_006408632.1:8111797-8121948 GCF_000296735.1 Chrysochloris asiatica
CCCCCCACCCCCCACAACCAGCACACAGCCCCTCTCCCTCCTTGACTCTAGAGTCCCCAGCCACTCCGTCACGCCCGTTCCCACACACATATTTATACAATATCACAAACACAGGGTTACACACAGGAGAATCGCTCTGCTCATTGGGTTGAGTAACTTTTACAGATGTCTCTTTTGAAAATGCAGAAGGGGGACAGAAAGAAATAAAACTGGCCTGTGAAAATGGGAGAAACCTTTAATTTTGCCAGGATTATAGGGATATAATTTAGCACCCCTATAAAACCTAGGAATGCCTCAAATCAAAAAGCATTTTTTCTTTCCCTTCACACTGAGAATCTCTTAAGTGCACAGGAATGCATAAGATCAGGTTAAAATCTCTATTATCTGAAAGATATTTATGATACCTAAGGTGGGAGTGCATGGATTCATATCCGCTCCTCACAGAAACGCAGACATGAATTCCTGCAGGGAGGACTTCGTTGAAATATTTGGAACAACAGACCCTCCCTATTAGAGGTTACTGTGAATTCAAGTGTTCACCACTTCTGCCCTTCTTCAAAGCTACAAGGCAATGAGGTAGTCAAATTAATGAAGTATTGTAATAGAAAATGGAAAGATTACAGTGTGCCATAGAGTGGAATATAGTTTTGTTCTTAAGAGGCACGGTGGCAAAGGAACACTTTGATGTAAGAGTCTGGCTGGAGGGGCTATTCAGCTTTAGTATCACCGAAAAAAAAAAAAAAAAAAAATCAGAATGAATTTGCATGATTTTGCCATCATCATAGATAGGATAATGCACGAGAAAACAGACATTACGAGACTGTAATTCAAGAGAGAATTTTAGATAAATGTAAGCTGTAAAAACAGGGCTCCAGCCAGTGTATGTTTTAGCAGAGCCTCCTGTGGACTAAATTATCACTCCTATAATGGCCAGCAGCCCTCCCTTTTGTATTTATGGATTCCAGTCCACCCAACACAACTGAAAATTAAATGGAAATTCATTATGAGAGAACACAAAATACCTGATGGAGCTACCAAAGTGATGGTGGCTGACTTTCAGGGAAGCAGCAACTCAAATATCAAAAGTTAACATGATGCCAAACACTGGGGTTTGCTGACACTCATAAAGGGTAGGTTTAACTCTGGGGGTTGAGATTTCTAAACCTGAGAATGAAAGCAGAGGATCTCTGAACATAGATACAACACACAGTAGTGTTAACTCACATGATTCCCCCAGTCTCTAGTGTTCTTTGCAATAACAAAAGCACAAGGACCTTTAGGAGATTTGGCACCATTGTATCCCATCCCATCAGACCCTGGTGATGTTTCAAACAGGGGATTCTGGCTTCAGTCCCTGTGCTTCCAGGAGTGGGCCACACCAGCAGATAATTTGTTAAACGACAAGCTGTTTCCAGTCCATCTACTTGTGTCAGTTGATTTCTCTGGGATTTCCTTTTGATGATATTTGATGATACTAATTCCACCAAAGATAATTAGGGAACAAGGAAGTTTGCTTTCATATTCATGCCTTTGGGAGGTACAAATTTAGCATCGCAAGGAAAATGAACTTCACTGAAAGAAAGTATAGAAGAAACTATTTTAAAGGAGAAATTCATGTAGTTTAGGCTTCTGAGTCACCTATGGAAGAAAATCTTTTTATTGTCCACTACTGATAGCCGTTGTTGTTAAGCGCCATCGAGTTGGTTCTGATTTATAATAACCCTGTATATGTTTCCAAAGAAGGGCTGGTGAGTTTGAACTACCTACCTTGTGTTTTACAGTGACCTTGCAGGCCAGTGCTTTATCCCACAGCACCACACCAGGACTGCATGCTATCATTTCTTTAGCATTTCTCCTGACACCCAGTTAGCCAATTAAGCGGGTTGATGTTTGTGAAAACCAATTGAATTTTCCATCATTAGACTCTTCAGACTGGTAGTGAGTGGTATTGTTGGTGAGTATCACTTTGAATTATTAATGTTGCCATAATGTTTCAAGTTTAACACATTTCTTAGAGAGTAAGATAACAACATAATAATTCAACAGCCTAGCTCGCTTTTTTGGATGATGTCTTGATTAAAGGCAAATGTGCCTCACGACATTCCATGTGGTGAGACTGACAGTTGGTTTGGAAGATTTTAAGACAGGACAAACAACAATAAGAAAAAAATCTCAAAAACATGCAATGTTTTAATGGAGAAAAAGATCCTGACTCATCTGCAGCAATATCCCCATCGCCTATCAATATATACATCAGATTACAAACTCTTTCAAAGTAATCATTGCGTCTATCCTGCATATGTGGTGTCTTATCCCAAGACTACATGAGGGATCTAGTACACTATCAATAAACCGTTTTAGAATTTAAGTTCTTTTTTCAAAAATTAGTTAAGGAAACATGCTCTTTTAGATGTTAGAGATTTTGCCAGTAGTGTTTTAATGTAGCTGTGTGCAGTAACAATCTTCAAAGACCAATGCACAAAATTGAAGACAAGATAAAGCATTGGGAGGAAGTTGTTCAATTTTGTGTTGTTATAGGATTCTCATAGCATATAAACAAATTCTGACCAAAAGACCAGGTATGATGATGTTTGACAAACTTACTGATACTGAGATTCCTCTAAGTACACACAGATAATATGAATGAGTTCCAATGAGTATGTGGGTCTGAGAGAAGATGAAATTAATATGTAGACCGAGATACTCCAGAGCAAAGTCAATTATCTTTTCAGTGGCTGGGGTACTTTGCATATACAAATTAAATATTATAAGTAACTGAGAATTAATTTTACACTGAAATCAATTCTGAATATGGTATTCCTACATACCTGTTATATTAGTGAGATATTTTTATAATAAAAAATGAATGAAATTGGCTATTTCTCTAATTTTATAGTTTATAAAGAACCTAGTCATATGGAGGACTTCTGGTGTGGTGCTATAGTATAAGTGCGAGACTGCGGACCACAAGGTTTATGGTTCAAACTCACCAACCACTTCTTGGAAAACCTATACAGGGTTGCTATGGGTCAGAACTGACTAGACAACAGTTAACAACAACATCCCCTTTTATGTAGTATTTGATGCTTTAAAATGTTGTAAGGTTTATAGACAAGCTGTAAATCATAAAAAATAAAGTGAATATTTGTAAGTTCACTACTATACTCAAGAAGACAAATATCAATAATTTAAGTGCTTCTAAATGAGAACCTTCCTTATCTTACTTTCTAGTGTTCCTCCTATTCTGCATTTTGTGGATTTTATTCTCTCTTTAAATATATTTTATACATACTTATATATATTTGTGGAACATGGTAGCTCCATACAACAAGCACTGGATTGAACTCACTAGCCACACCAAGGGAGACAGATTAGGCTTTCTGCTCCCGAGAAGATTTAAAGCCTTGGAAACCCAAAACAGGGCCACTATTAGGTAGAGTCCTGTTGTGGCGCTGTGGGATAATGCGCTGGACTACAAAGTCAGTTTCAACTGCAAGGTTGCAGTTGACGGACTTAACAACATATATATATATTTATCTAAAAACATAGTCTTAACACATATGTATACCAAAAGAATACATTATCAACTACTTATCATGTTTACATATAGTCTTTTATGACTTGATTCTACTAAGAAATATGCTGCTTTAGGATTCAGCCCTTTGCTGAATATTGTTGTTTATTCATCTTTATTATTGTACAATGTTCCCTTCTGTATACAGATTACACACGATTTTTGCATTATCCTGTTAAAGGACATGAGGATTTTTGTGTTTATAATATATGCTTTTGTGAAAAACACTGTACATGTCTCCTAAGACTCATAAGCACTGGGTTTCCCTAAACTACAAAACTTGAAGTGGAACTCCTAGGTCATAGGCACACATGCATTCAGATTCACAAGATGGCAACAAATTATTTCCCCAGCATGGATGTACCAAGTGTCTGCATTCTTACCACCAGGATTTATTCTTAAACATTTCATTTTATACCCATCCAAACTAGTTGTCACGGACCTCTGGTAGTATAGTGGCTACGAATCAGGCTGCTAACCTCAGGGTCAGCAGTTCGAAACTACCAGCCATTCTGTGGGAGAAAGATGAGGCTTTCTGCTCCCGTAAAGATTCACAGTCTCGGAAACCCTGTACAGGGTCGCTGTGAGTCGGAACCAACTCCACAGTACATAACAACAACAACAGACTAGTTGTCAGAGTCCTGGTGTGGAACTCTAGGATAAGCACTGGACTGATAACGTTCAAACCCACCAGCTGCTCAAAGATCAGTACTTCAAACCCACCAAATGCTCCTTGGAAACACTATTTAGGATCATTAGGTGCTGAAACTGACTCAACAGCACTTAACAATGAAAACAAAATAATATCTCATCCAGTTGATTCTGATTTACGGCAATTCCACGTGTATCAGAACTGTGTTCCAAAGATTTTTATGGTTGAGTTTTCAGGAGTAAATCAAAGGCCTTTCTTTTGAGGTGCCTCTAGGTAGACAAAATCTACTACTCTTTGAGTGCTAACCATTTGTTCCACTCAGGTAGTCATTTTATCCATCTAGTGGGTATGGCACTGTATGATAAGCACTGGACTGCTAACTGCAAGATCAGTGGTCAAAACCCACCAGTTGCTTGGAAATCCTCCAACTACAAGGTTGCTATGTGTCAGAATCAACTCAACGGCACTTTACAACAACAAAAGTAGACATAAAATGGTATCTTTTTGAGATATTTGATATTATGTAGTTACAAAAATTAAGATCATCTTTTTATTTGATTATTCCCAATTTGTTTCCTATTTTCTATGAAACTTCTGTGTATGTTATTCCTCATTTTTCTATAGGTTTATATTTTTCAGATGGATTAGTAGATGTTGTATGTGCATCTTCAGTAGAAAATCCTTGCTGATCACACATATTAGTTATAGATATCTTTCTATATTTTATGTCTTATCATTTCATTCACCCTTTAAAAACAAAACAAGACAAAAAACTCCCTTTGTTTTACAGAGAAAGTTCCATTAAAAAAAAAAATGTTTTATTGTGAATTATGTGATAGTTTACATGGGAGAACATTAGTTTTACATTCATCCTATCATAAATCATTTCATTGCCATGGTTACAATCCCCTCCATGCATCATCAACCAACCAAAGGGTATATCCTACAAGCCCCCCAACCAGTCATCAGCACACAGCCCCTCTCCCTCTCTAGGTCTAAAGTCCCCAGCTGCTCCATCTCCCCACGTCATTGTCTCTGCCTTTCATCTCTGGCATCGCTGCTTCTCTGGGTAGGGTCCAGCTCTCCGCTCTTCTCCCTTCATGGTCCCAGGGATCTTCGCTCATAGACTGCAAAGTTAATCATTCACCTCCATTTGCTACAAAATGTCTACCTTTACATTTCTGGCCCTCACAATCAGTCCTGATAACAATTATTCACTATTGTATCACAAGAGACCTATCCACATTTCCTTTCATCAGCCCCGCCTACACAGATTGGATACTACTCAGTGGAGAGTCTACCTTCCTCCATGACCTCAGGATCTAGGTTCCTTCTTGAAAGCATGTAAGCCAGTCACCCCCATTTTGGGTAGCCAATGTCCAAGTTGCCCATCCCTTTCTACTCTGTGTATAGAGGGGGTGGGAATGATCCTTGCTGTAAAGATTTGTTCCCTCTTTTGAGCTACTGCTTCCATAGGTGTAGGTCACGTTCATCAAATTGTATCAGATTACTCTTTTTTTCCTCTTCTTTTTACTACTGGTTGAGCTTTGATCATCCAGTCATTGAAGCCAGGTCAAGTGGGTATCATCTGAAAGTGTGGGTGTTCTTGTTCATATGCCCTCTCTTCTTATCAGCTGGATGTGTCACTCTCCACTCTAGTCCTCTGTGGCTCTGTCACTGACTCTGGGCCCAAGAGTCCCCAAGTCTTGCCACACTGCTGGCCAATGAGGTCTCCACCCAGGTTCACAGGAGTCTATTGAACATTACAGGGCTTAGCTTGCAGCTTCATTGCTGTTTTTCCCTCACTTCCCCTTATCAGTGACGAACATGGTCACCAATCAGAGCATGTATTCCCACTGAGTCTTAGTCTTGGAAGGGGGTTTACTCTGAGGGGACCCAACCACTTGCCCTGATGTCTCCTGGGAAAGCAACGTGCTTGTTCTTGTAGTAATCAGTCGGTCTGCCTACATTGTTTTGTATTTTTTCTGTTGGTCTTTCTTTCAAGAAGTATCTTCTGTTCTAGCCACTCCAGGCAGGTATGCTCATCCTGAGAAAATTCCTTTTACATGCATTGATTTTTACATTTTATTTTTTTAAGTTTTTATTGTGAATGAAGTGATAGTTTATATGGGGGGGAAATCGGTTTTGCACTCATCATTTTATTGCAATGATTACAATCTCCTCCATTTATCATATTCAATAGTATTTGCTTCTATTCCCTCTGTTTTTTTGTTTGTTTGTTTGTTTGTTGTTGTTGTTGTTTTGGGATTGGGTAGGGATATACACAAAAACACTCAGGAACATATAAGAATTTAAATAACCAAAAGGCACATTCTGCAAGCCTGCCTCCTAGCCACCAACATACAACCTTTCTCTTTCCATGAGTCTAGAGTACTCAGCTGCTCTCTCTCTCCATGTCCTCATCTCTGCCTCCAACTCTGATATCACTGCTTCTATGGATGGGATCCCACATTCAGCTCGTGCTCTTCTCCCTTGGTGCACATTTTGTTTTGTGACTTTGGTTGTAAAAGCACTCTCCCCACTTCTTATCTGGGTTCCCCATTTCCATTCATCCTTCATTCCTGAAGGGCCAGCATTTTAAATTTTAATGATGTCTAATTCATCATTTATTTCCTTTACATTTAGTGCTTTTTGCGTCTTGTTCAAGACCTTTTTTCCTACTCCAAGGTTGTAAAATAATCTCCAATGAGTTGCTATATTCTTAAGCCTTCAATTATATTTAACAAAAGAACCAATACTTGATTTTAGATTTTATAAAATTCTTTCCAAATTCAATTCCCAGATGTTTTAGGTGAAGTGCAGAAAATGGTGGTTTGGATAACAGGTTCTCCTGGCCCATTTTATTAGCTTCCACTCCATGAAAGTATACCTGGTATGGTACTGTAGGGTAAGTACTGCCCAGCTTCCTACAAGATTAACAGTTCAAACCCACCAGCTACTCTTTGGAGACCCTATGGAGCTCTAGTAGCACAGTGGTTGCAAATCAGGCTGTGAACCTCAAGGTCAGCTTGAAACTACCAGCTGTTCCTCGGGAGAAAGGTCAGGCTTTCTGCTCCCATAAAGATTTATAGCCTCAGAAACCCTGTACAGGGTCGCTATGAGTCAGAACCAACTACACAGCCCACAACAACAACAACAACCCTGCTTTCAGAAGAGGATGAAAACACAGATCCATGAATAAAAGGAAAAGAAATATGCCCCTAAAGAACCTACCATAATCTTTAAGGTCCGTTTTCTTTCAAGTCCCTCCTACCTCCAGCCGTTTTGGCCTCCCAGCTGCTCCCTGAGAAAACTGTGTGCAATTCAGGAAGTGTGCACTTATTTTTTTCCTTTTCCATATGAATGTTCTTCACTCTTGGCCTTGAATACATCCTCTCTATTTGGGTCTATGTTTAAATGCTACCCACTGCCAAGACCTTTCCACACAATCTTGTCTAAAACAACAAATTGTCTCTCTGTTCCTTACTCTACTTTATCTTTCTTCATAGCAGCTACCATTATGTAAATAATGATACCTGTGTATCATTATTTCTTTATTTGTAACTCACTGAACAAAAACTATGTATGATTTTTATCCTTCCGATAGCCTCACAAAAGGCTATAGTGCATCAGCTGGGAGCTACCAGAAATTCAAGTCAGATTCAGATGAAGATATGGAACTAGGAACATCATTGCTAATGTCAGATGGATCTTGGCTTAGAGCAGAAAATGTCAGAAAGATGTTTGCTTGTGTTTTATTGACTGTACAAAGGCATTTGACTGTGTTGCTCAAGTAAACTATGGATAACATTGCAAAGAATGGCAATTCCTAAACACTTAATTGTGCTTATTCAGAACCTGTATATGGAGTCCTGGTGTGGCACTCTAAGATAAACACTGGACTGCTAATCACAAGATTGGTAATTCAACAAGCCATTCCTTGGAAACTCTATAATGGGAAGCTATGAGTTGGATCTGATTCAACAGCACTTAACAACAGCAACACAACCTGTATATAGACCAAGAGGCAGACATTCCAACAGAACAAGGGATACTTGAGTGGTTTAAAATCAGGAAAGGTGTGTGTCAGGGTATTATCCTTTATCCACATTTATTCAATCTGTATGCTAAGCAAGTAAGGTGAGAAGATGGACTATGAAGAAGAATGCATCATCAGGTTTGGAAACTCATTGACAACACAATACGCAAGGTGACATAACCTTTCTTACTGAAATCAAAGAGTACTTGAAGCACTTATTGATGAAGATCAAAACATACAACCTTAGCATCTAAATGTAAAGAAAATAAAAATCATCACAACTTGACCAATAGACATTCTCATGATAAATGGAGAAAATATTGAAATTGTCAAGGATTTCATTTTACTTGGACCCATAATCAACGCTCATGTTAACAGCAGTCAAGGATTCAAATAATGTATCACACTGGGCAAACATAACGCTAAAGACCTCTTTAAAGTGTTAAAGAGCAAAGATGTCACATTGAAGACTAAGGCATGCCTGGCCCAAGTCATAATATGTTCAACTGCATCATATGCATGTGAAAATCGGACAATGAAAAAGGAAGCCCTGAGAAGATTTGATACATTTGAATTGTGGTGTTGGAGAAGAATACTGAAAATACTTTGAACTGCCAGAAGAACAAACAAATCTGTCTTGGAAGAAGTACAGCCATTACTCCTTAGAAGCAAGGAAGGTGAGAGTGCCTGTCATGTTCCATGGATATGTTATGAGGAAGGACCAGGTCCTGGAAGAATACATCAGTCTTGCGAAAATAGAAGGTGTGTGAAAAAGTCAAAGACCCTTGCTGAGATGGTTGTAACAATGGGCTCAAACATAACAACACATATGAGGATGGTGCAGGACAAGACAGTGTATTGTTCTGTTGTTTATGGTGTCATTATGAGTTGAATCCAATTCCATGGCAACGGCACCAAACAACAACAACATGGTCCAGTGAATAATGTTCATCGTACATATACATGCTGAATAAATGAAACAAAGGAGTGGATGATAAATGAATGACTGAGTAAATTAGTACTGAACAGGTGAGAAAGAGAGACAAATTTATCTTAAGGAAATGGAGCATGCAGTTATAGAGCCTGGAAAGTCCTAAGTTCATGGGTCAGGTGTCAGGCTGGAGGTTCCTCCTGACTCATGTAGGGTGTGACATGAACCCATAACCAAACACAGTTTCTGACAAAGGAGGAATAGGAAAGCAAGATGAAGCAAACAGAAAGGATTGTGAGAATGTTTTTACAATAGGGATAATCTAGTGGTTCAGAGTCTCATTTGATGGTCATGGTTCATGTTTCAGCACTATGACCTCATAGGTGACAGGACACTGAGACTTTCTATCTCATTATTTGTCTGTTAAATGGGAATGATATGACCACCTGACTCAGGAGGATTAAATGAGATAAAACACTGATGAAATGGTCCTGAAATGGTAGTGGTCATTAGCAATAATAAGAACCCTGACTAAGACAGTGTCAGGAAGAAATGGAGGAAGAAATAAACTCAAGAGACCTTGTATAAGTAGGACAAGAAGGCCTTGAGATAGTATTAAAAAGGAATTCTTAAAAAAAAAAAAAAAGAATTTCCAGCAATGGACTCAAATGTAGCAACGATTGTGAAGTTGGCTCAGGACTAATCAGTGTTTCATTCTATTATGCATAGGGTCACTATGAGTTGGTACTGACTCAATGGTACCTAACAACAGCAACAACAACATTTTACATTTCCTGCAAACACTACTTTGATTGTATTGGAACTCACAGAGGGCAAAATATTGAAAACTTCTTAGAGATTACCATATTTTTTAACGCAATGAGTTGCTGGATCTGGATGCTCACAACCATAGTCTCAGGGAATATCTTGGACAAATGGCATAAAATAGTATACA
>NW_006408632.1:8122804-8124805 GCF_000296735.1 Chrysochloris asiatica
GATCTTTGAAGCTCACAAGCAGCTAAAGCATAACTATTCATCTATCCATGTGTGGAAATTGAAGAGTGATGGAAACTGAAGATGCTTCAAATCCATTCAATGGACTAAGGAGCATGTGAACAATTAGAATCCTTGACTCTGAGACCAGAAGATGTAGACTTGCTACCATCACCAGAAGCTCTGAAAGGGATCACATTAGAAGGTCCTGGATTGTTGTAGAAAATGTGGAATGAAACTCTAAATTATATATATATATGTGTGTGTGTGTGTGTGTGTGTGTGTTGAAAAAGACCATGCTTATTGGTTAGAAAGAGACAGGAAGAATCTGAGACTACAGCCATTGCCCAAACTTCAGGTCTAGAAAGGAGCTCATCCTTGTGGCATAATTTTTAAACAAGCAGTATATAGCTATACTGAGCGTCCAACAACACTGGTGAGGTATGCTCACCATGAAATGGTCAAAAATTCACAAGGACAGAATTTATCGAAGAACAAAACTGAGAAGGAATGGGGAAGGTGGTGGAATGGAAATAGGAACTAACGGAAGGAAGTGTGTAGCTCTATTGTTGCATAGAGAGGATCGCAATCATTGAGATGAAACAGTGTACCTGTTGGATATAAAAACTGATGATCTTGTTTATAAACCTTCACTCAATTCAAAATAAAAAGACCAAAAAAAAAAAAAAGAGTTTCAATTTTGTCTTATTAGAAAATGGCAATTCAGTCACTTAAAGTTAAAGAAGCAGATAAGGGGCTGGGTTTGAAGATGTCCGAAGGGAGAAGAATGGGGAATAGCTGTGTATTGAAATGTTTGAGTCTAGGGTGTACCCAGAAATCTTATGGAGATGTCTAACAAAGATTGAAGACATAAACAAAGGGGTGATCATAAATTATAAAGGAGGTTATTTCTTTTTTTTTCTGTAAGAATATTTATAATACAGTTAACTTTATTAACTACCTTCTCTTTGTATTTAAAATAAAGTTTAATTAACCTTCTAAGACTTATTGACTTCTATGAGTGGTGCAAATAATTAACGAACTTGACTAGAAACCAAAAACTGGAGATTTGAGTCCACCGAGATGTACTTTGGAAGAAAGACCTGGCGAGTTTTTTCTTAAAAATCATTTCAAAATCACTGAAGGCCCTATGGTGCAAGGTTGTACTCTGCCACACCTGGGGCTACGTGTCAGCATTATCTCAGTGACAACTAAACTTGTAGCATACCGATTTCATAAAGGTGGTACAGGGTCAGGCAAGCTTTTGTTCTGTTATACATAAATAAACGGATGCAATGGGAACAACCAACCATCAAGTATTTTATGAACTCTGTTGCAATCTATGAGCAAATCAAAAGCTTAATATACCAAAATGCATGACCTGATTTCCATTCCCAGTCCTCCTTGTGTCTGCCTCCAACTCACCGCACTGAGGAATTGAAAAGAATTCTCAAACTCCACATGGATTCTGAAGACTGAGTCCAGATGTGTAATATGGCACTGAATAAAATAGGTAACAAGAGATTTTGTGATAGTCACTTCAGTTGTATGGCGACTTTGTTGGACTATGATTCTCAGTGGTTTGGCAATTGTGTAATGACGCAGTTTGGCAGTTACGTAATGCTGTGGTCATCCTCCATGATGTCATTCGATGTGATCAGCCAATCAGCGGAAAGGGAAGTACTTTGGGGGTGTGGCTTGCAAAATTCTCTATCTTGCTCTTAATCCTGCATCAGGTGCCTCATCATCTTGCCTGCTGATCATAGAATTTGGCAGTAACAGTAACCGTGAGGCAGCAGCCTACCATCTGGCCTTAATTTGACCTGCTGATTTTAAATTCATCAGCCCCTGCAGCTAGATACACGAATCAGGAGAAACCTCCATCCTGACACTTGACCCATGAACTTTACACTTTTATGCTGTGTACCTGCACAAGCCATTTCCTTAATATAAGTATCTCTTTCTTGCTCTTGCTAAATATAAATATAAATATAAATATAAATA
>NW_006408632.1:8124919-8134259 GCF_000296735.1 Chrysochloris asiatica
GAATCGGGCTGCGAACCTTAAGGTCAGTGGTTCGAAACTACCAGCAGCTCCGCGGGAGAAAGATGAGGCTTTCTACTCCCGTAAAGATTTACACCGTCGGAAACCCTGTACAGGGCCGCTAGGAGTCGGAACTGACTCGACGGCACTTAACAACAACATATATATATATATATCCTGGTGTGGCACTGAGGGTTAATGCGCTGCACTGCAAGTTTGCTTTGGACCCCAAGTTAGGCAGTTCAAGCTCACCAGGCGCTCCTTGGAAACCCTCAACAAGGTTGTTACGAGGCAGTACTGACTCAACGGCAGTTAAAAACAACAACAATATATATCATAGTTAAGTGCTGTCGAGTCAGTTCTGACTCATAGCAACCCTGTATAGGGTTTTCTGAAGAGCAGCTGGTGGGTTTGAACTGTCGACCCTGTAGTTTGCAGTCCAGTGCTGATCCTACAGCACCACATTAGGAGTGTATATGTATATACACACACACACATACACACACACGTGCACATCAACAGTGCTGCTTCTCTGCAGACCCCGGACCCAACAAGAGGATAGCACTAGCCCTCCAATTCGTAAACCAGAAAGCTCTTGTTTACCATACTCCATTTTTAATCATACACATTCCTACTTAGAGGAAACAGCATACTCAGAGCCAGTCAAAGCTCAGAAAGGAGTAGTTAGAGACCTGTAATAAATGTCTGTAAGTGAGACAGAAAATTAGAAAATGGCCACCTGCCAGCAGGCATATAAATTTTGGAGGAAATGCATTTTCTGCTAGGATGCTTTATCATAGGAATTGCAAATATTTATTAAAAGTATTAAAATAGTCAGAATGGTAAATGTTTCTTCCAGTGCAAAATTTCACATTGCCACATTAGAAGATGGGGTATTCTGATATAGTATTTATTAAAATAACTTCATTTTATTAGTCTGTCATCCACAATAAATGGGCAGGTACCTTTAAAGCAAGATCTACTGTAGATAAAAGATAGTGGAGGCGGAGCAGCATCTCATTGTGTAAATGTGGCTTGGAGTGCACAAGTATTTACAACTTGTAGTGTTTCCCAAATCATGCCAAACACTTTTTACGATTTTTTTTTTTTTTGGTTTTGGTAACAATCTTTTTGGAATGTGTAATCACATGAAAACCATAAGTAGTATTTGCTCCTAATGCTTTTGCTCTCTTATCAAAGTTTATCTGATTACTATCTCATGGGTTAGTCCTTCATGAGTTTTCAAAGGTAATTACCAAACATGTCTAAATGTAGATGCTAAACTGGACTCTAAATGATCTGAAGTCGAAAGGAGGAGACCACTTTTATTGAAGAAGGATAACAGAGATGACAGCCAGAGTACATCATTATTGAGTGGCACTAAGTTGCAGAATGATAGGATGAGCTGGACAGATTACCTCTCTAAGAGGCTTGTGACTTGTGTGAGGCACTGACCTAATAAAGATCTTATGCCATCACCCAGGAAAGACAGAAAAAGCCTCTTCTGATCGCCAGATACTCTTTTGTGTAAGTCAGACTATCTCCATGGATTCATTCCATGAAACTGCTAATGGTACTGAAGGGTTCCTAGTCTGGATTGGTGTGGGGTTGAGAAGAGGCAAAGCTTGTCAGGAAGCTAAGTACTTCTTGAGCAGAATATTAAGGAGATATTAGCCTTTAATAAGTGGGTGGGTTGGGCATCTTTCTTACTTAGAATATAAGCGTTCAGAAAGTTAGGATAGTCAGTTTTTCTTTTAAATCATTTGTTTTTGATTAATTCGTGTATTTGGGCACATTTCCTAATAGCTAACTATTGTTCTAGGTGGTGAATATCTGAAGTGAACAAACAGGTCAAAACCTTGCCCTCAGAGATCTGACATAGTTGTGATGAGGATGTGAGAGTTTACAAGTCAATATATAATATTTCACGATTCTCTGAAAATGAATGCTTTGAAATAAAAATAAATAAATAAATAAAGTCCAGACGACAGAATTGTTGTTGTTAAGTGCCATCAAGTTGGTTCAGAGGGTAGAATAAGGCTTGTTTTAGATCAAGGAAGCGTTGTGAGGTGTGGTGACAGTTGCTTATGACCCTTGATTAGTCAGCCAAAATCCTTGCAGACATCTGAGGGGCCAATATCATGGATTGAATTGTATCTCCTATAATATGTATTGAAATCCCATCCCCTATGCCCATAAAGAAGTCTTAGTGTGGCACTGTAGGACAAGCACTAGCCTCCTAACTGCAAGATCAGTGGTTCAAACCCAGCAGTCCCTACATAGGCTCACTATGAGTTGGAATTGACTCTGAGGCACTTATAAACAACAGTAATGTGTCAAAGGAGTACCTGTGAAATACAAATGGTTAATGTTCTCCACTGCCAACTGAAAAATTGGAGGCTTGAGTCCTTCCAGAACAATCAGAGAAGAAAGTCCAAAGTCTCTACCTCAAAGAAAGAAAGAAAGAGTCCTGGAATTCCTGTGGCTGACTTCTCTCTTTCTTTCATGGTATTGCATGAGTTAGAACCAGCTGAACAGCAACTGGTTTGTACCTAAAATCTGATCCTGATTGGAAGGAGTTTTTCTTTTGCTATGTAAATGAGGTCATGCATACCTGTGTTAAGGTGGAACCAAACCTTAATCATTTCTGAATATTAAAAAACAAAACAAAACCCAGAAGAGACACACAATAAAGGGAAAACAAACAACATGTAAAGGTTATTTGCACACCAAGTAATATGTAAGAAGCAAGGAATGCCCAGGACTACTGACAAGGAAGAAATATCAGAGCTAAGATGAGAATTGAACTTTCAACCCCCAAAACAGTGGGCAAATAAATTTCTGTTCTTTAAAGCCACCTCATTTATGATTTTCTTTGTTATAGTAACACCAGGAAACTAAGATGAGCTGTCCTTTCTAGAAAGAGAGAACAGCAAAGACAAAGGCCCGTGGTGTGAGCTGTAAGTTGGGATGTTGCTAATTTCTCCAGCCTCCAGGCAGGCTTCCAAAAAGGATCATTAAAAATCTGTGGGAGAGAAAGACCTGTTTGGTCTTCGCTAATTCTCGTATTGTGGCACTGTAGGATAAGCGCTGGACTGTAAAGTCGACTTGAACTGCAAGGTGGCTGTTCAAACCCACCAACCATTCCTTGGAAACCCTATGCAAGGTCGCTATGGGTCAGAACTAACTCCATGGCACTTAACAACAACAAAAAATATCTGGCACGGTTTCGGAATCTCTTAACCTCCTCAGAACAGGGAGGCAAAGACTATCTCCCCAGATGTCTGCAGGGTCTGCCATGTTGGAAACCTTTTGTGGCATGTGTGGTTATCCTGACAGTTAAAATGTTTAAATGGACAGAGATCTCAACTTCTACTAAAACCTCAAATGACCAGGCTCCCTTAATGAAGTATTACATTGTAGTGAGGGCTTACACAATAAATGGAGAAAGTTCTTCATCCCTCCCTCCTTCATTCAAGTATAGTTGTTGAATGCCATCAAGTCTGTATGGACTCATAGCGATTCTGTAAAAGGTTTTCGAAGAGCAGCTGGTGCATTCGAACTGCCAACCTTGTGATTCAAACCTACTTTGCAGTCCAGTGCTTATGCTACTATCTGCCTACAAATGTGATGCACTTGGATGGCTGTGAAGACTGAGCAGCAGGTAGTGAATTGAAGGTGAAGGACAAGGGCAAGGCAATCAGACTGCCCTGGTTTGGAGTCTGTGGTCTAGCTTTAAGGAGCGACCTAAGGATTCCTCAATTTACAATCATGGTGTGATAACACCTGCTTTATATTGTTTTGGGGAGTGTTAAATGAGATACTTTAAATATTTTAACATCATGTCTAACAAAAAGCAAATGCCCATATAAGTTTTAATGGTTTTATAAATGTTAACACAGAGTTATCAATGTTTTTTGTGTTCTCAAATCTTGTTTCATTGGATCCAATTCTTCAGAATTCATACTGAATAGTAAAATCATTTTTGTCATTACAATCCATTAGACACTTCATATATGAGTAGAAAATTTAGAATGGATTGGTCCATATGTTGTAGGTACCTAAACCTTGCACTGCACCCCTTTTCATTAATTCATGTATTTTACAAATATTTATTAACTGCCTGATATGTACCTAGCTCTGTATCTTGTACTGAAGATGTAAATAAATAAATAAATAAACAAACAAATAAACTACCATTGAGTTGATTCTGATTCATAATTACCCTATATAGGATTTCTGAGACTGCAAATTTTTATGAGAGCAGACAGACTCATCTTTCTACCAGGGAGTGGTGTGTGGCTTTGAACCATCGACTTCATGGTTAGCAGTTTAATGGTGATCCCACAGCACCACCAGGTTCCTTGAAGATCAACTACTGTGTTGATTCTGACTTACAGAGACCCTGTATAGGGTTTCCAAGGAGCAGCTGGTGGGTTTGAACTGCCAACCTTGTAGTTAGCAGTCCAGTGCTTATCCTACAGAACCACACTAGGACCCCTGAAGATCTAATAGTAAGCAATAGATGCACAACTTCTTGTACATAGTAGGAACATGATTGTTGTTAAGTACCATCGAGTTGGTTTCGACCCATAGTGACTCTGTATAGGGTTTCTGAGGAGCCACTGGTGAGCTTGAACCACCAACCTTGCAGTTCAAATGGCTTTGCAGTCTAGTACAATAACCCACAGTGCCACACCAGGACTCCTATGAACATGATTAGTAAAGGAATAATATGGGGAAGATGAGATTTTGCGTCCTGGTCTTTCAGGTAAGCAGCCATGCTGGTGAGAACAGACATTTTAGTCTTGGGAGAAAAGCTTGATTATGTCCAAGACCAATAAAAAGAATTTATTATGCAGCTCTGTGTATCTGGGAACTGACCGTGGAGAAGAACATAGACAGATTATTTGGCAAAGCATTGGGCACTTGGGACATGCTCCCTACTATCTATTGATTGTTTTCTTCTCAACTCGTATCTGATGGCTCAGGACTGGGCAATGTTTTATTCTGTTGTGCATATGGCAGCTATGAGTTGGAATCAACTCGATGGCACCTAATATTGCCAGAAGCCATCATTTTAATCGAATGTTATCATTTTACTGGAAGAACATACTGAGCATCTTTCACACTGGACTGACTCAGCAAAGCTCTTAGAAACACATATCCTGGGTGAAAAGAGGTAGATGGCTCACACAAGTCAGGCAGTCTTGTTCCAGAACTCTCTCCTCAGAAGCTGTGTAAGATAAGGCTATTCTGCAAGATTAATGCAGGATACAGGCCCAAGCAGCATGGGTACAATCCGAGAAGTTAGTAGAAATGTGGATCTAAGACTCCACCCCAGACCTATTGATCAACACCTACATTTTAACAAGATTCTCTAATGGTCCATATGAAAGCTGACATTTAAGGGACACTGCAGTAGAGTTCAATTTTGTTTGAAATGACATATTGAAATGTGAACTTGAACACTTTTCTCCTCAATGCAGATAAAAGGAGGGGTGAAAAATTGGATGGAATAAATCAAGCTTGTTCCTTCCTCCAACTCTCCTAAGTCTACTTTATAATCAGACTAAGACTCCACAGATGAATCATTTATTCTGTTTGACTATGAAAGATACAAAAAAATTGAAAAGGCATATTAATCCCTCAGTGTGGTATCATTTAGATTCCAGAGTGGCAAAGAAGTTTGCACCTGACTAGTAACTACCACTAGTCTGTTAGTTTGTGATATTAACTATACTGTGATGGCTTGTGTGTTGCTGTGATGCTGGAAGCTATACCTCTGGTATTTAAAAGACTTGGAAGGTCACCCCTATTGGACTGGTTTAAGTAGAGCTTCTAGACTAAGACAGACTAGGAAGAAATAGCAGCAGAATGTATAGCATCAGAAGATGAGCTACTCAGGTTGGAAGGCACTCAAAATACAACTGGGGAAGAACTGCCTCCGCAAAGTAGAGTTGCACTTAAGGACTTGAAGGTACAAAGCTTTCAAGACCTTCACTTGCTGATGGGGCACAACTTAAAATGAGAAGAAACAGCTGCAAACACCCATTAATAATCAGAACATGGAATTTACAAAGTATGAATCTAGGAAAAGTGTAAAGAAAAGAAATTCATAAATACAGATATTCTGGGCATTAGTGACCTGGAATAGACAGTATAGACCATTCTGAGTCAGACATTACATAGTTCACTATATAAAGGATGACAAATTGAAGAGAAGTGGCACTGTACTCATCATCAAAAAGGAACATTTCAAAATCTATCTTGAAGTACAATGTTGTCTGTGATGGGATAATATCCATATGCTTACAAGAAAATGGAGCTAATAAAACTGTTATTCAAATTTATGAAACAATTACTAAAGACAATGATGACGAACTTGAAGAATTCTACTAACTTCTACAGACTGAAATTGATCAAGCATGTAAACAAGATGTATTGATAATTAGTGCAATTGGAATGCAAAGGTGGGGAATACAAAAGACGGATCAGAAGTTTGTGATACAGATATCACCTTTGTGATAGAAATGATGCTGGAGACTGCATGAAAGAATTTTGAAAGACCAATGACATATTCATTGCAAATACCTTTTTTCAACAACATAAACACTGCTATATATGTAAACCTGACCAGATGGAAAAAACAGAAATTAAATTGACTGTGTATGTGGTAACATAGTAGTTATGAGTCTCGCTGCTAACCTCAAGGTTAGAATGAGGCGATAAAGAAGAATGCCCACTGACTAGTTTTCCTCTTTTCCAGATGTTGTTGTTGTTCTGGGCCGTGGAGTCGGATCCGACCCATAGCGACCCTGCACAGGGTTTCTGAGGCTGTAAATCTTTATGGGAGCAGAAAGCCTCATCTTTCTCCTGCAGAACAGCTGGTAGTTTTGAACTGCTGACCTTGAGGTTCGCAGCCCAATTTGTAACCACTATGCTACCACAGCTCCTTTCTAGATAGGTCTGGTGAAATGAGGTAGGGAATGATGCTGATAGGATTTTATTATTTCAATTGTGAGCAATCGTTAATAGGATTAATTGTGATTGTTAAAATGTAACTGTAGAAGATGTGTAGCTATAAAGGGGAAGTAGTTAATCTTTCTTTTCAGGAAGAGGATCTCAGGGCCATGATTAAGGAAGAGAATGAGTGGTGCTTGGGATCCCTACTTAGAAAAACAACAGCAACAGAGATGGCAACAGAGGCAGGGACATGGAAAGACAGAGCAACTGTGGATTCTAGGCCCATGGACTAAGTAAGGCTGTGTGTCCATGGGCAGGAGGCTGGCTTGAAGAATGTGCCTTTTGGATTTTTAACTCAATATAAGTTTTATGTTTTGTTTTATATGTGTGCATCAATCATTTTTGCTTTGTTCATTTGTGACATATAAGATGTAAACAGGGCCAGCGTATTTTTGGTTGTACATGTTTTAGTTATATATCATGTTAGGCAAATGTATGACTACAATTTTCTTAATTTAGAAATTATGCATACAGTTCATAGGTTTTGAGTTTACAGGGGTGGACTGTAATGCTTAGGGTTCTGTGTCAACTTGACTAGGCTGGGATTTCCAGAGGCTTAACAATTGGAATGTTCTTATTCCCATGAGGATGAAACCTAATATAGGCATAGTTAACTCTATGATGAGTGGCTATGAGTAGCCAATCAATTAAAGGAATGCTACTTTGGGGGTGTGCTCTGTTTCCAAGATAATTGACATGCAGGGAAGGCTTTCTCTCTTCCTCTGGGGACCAGGGACTCTTAAACTATAAGCCATTTCCTTAATAATAAACTTATATACATAAGGAGTCATTGTGTGATGCTGTGGGTTAAGGTGTCGGACTGCAAAATTGGTTTGAACAGCAAAACTCGTGGTTCAAGCTCACCAGCCACTTTTTGGAAACCCTATACAGGTTCGCTATTGTGGGTTGGAATTGACTAGATGGCACTTAACGACAACAATGTATATATACACATACCTATGTTTCACTGGTTTTGCTTCTTTAGAACACCCAGCTTTAAAACAAAATCCATGAGAGCAGAAATACTACTTTGAATATATCCCACCTGAATTAAGAGATCATGTCAAGAGATTTGATGCATGTATGAATAATTTATTTTAGAAAATCAACACCAAGCTGGTCCCTACAAATAGGAAGTTAAAGATATCCCAACTGTCCCACTTTGCCAACAATGTTATACCACTCTATAATCCTTGATATCAATCACCACTCCTTCCCTTCCTCATGTCCCAGGATTCTGCAACATTCTGCAATATTTCACAAAACTCACAGCTGTCAAAGGAAATAGCTCACGCAATTGTGGAGACTGGCAAGTCCCAAATCCGTAGTTCAGCGAAATCTCTGGAAGAATCTTCTCACCCACGTAGTCTCAGGAGCTGAGGAATCCAAATTGGCAGGTCAGACTACAGGCTGTTGATGCAAAAGTCTGCGGGAACTGGTGAAACACATCAGGTGACAGGCACAAAGTCGCATGAACTGCAGGTCAGACGTAATGAGCCAGATGCAAGACCCGAGGCAAGAGAGCTTTTCCAAATCATTCTTATAAATTGGAATCAGACCACACCCCATGGAAAACTAAGGATGATTTCTTGAGTCACACTCTCTGATAAGATGGGGGCAATCTTAATCCTTGCTGTTGTTGTTAAGTGCCATCAAGTCAGTTCTGACCCATAGTGACCCTGTGTAGGGTTTCCAAGGAGCTTGAACTGCCAACCTTATGATTCAAACAGACTTTGTAGTCCAGTGTATTAACCCACAGTGCCACACCAGGACTCTAATAACAGACATAAAGGTTAGGATTTATGATATATCACAGAATGGAGAAATGTGGCTTGAAATGCCACAACAAATAATTAGGTGCCCTGCGGAACTGCTCCTGGCTCTTCTAGCCATTTACCCTTTCATACTTGAAGGAAATTAACTTCCCCTTCCCAAACTTTTTAGCGGTTCAAATCAGTCCTTCAATAAGGTAAAGCGTTCTCAGGCTGCTGTTACTAAGGTACCAGCCATTCCCATCTGTTGTTTATGTCCATCTGACTTGGCCAGATTCTCCAAAAGTTTATATTGTCTTCAACCTTCTTGGTCCTGAAAAAAATTTTACTGTGAGAAGATTACTCCCTTGCTTTGAATCTCTCTTGAGGTATCAGCGTAATGTTATGTTTTCCATATTACATTGCCTGTTTATTCATTCCTTTACCTTCAGCTATTATTTCTCTTTCCTTCTATTTATCATTTTTTTTCTTTAAATGTTTTATTGTGAATTATGTGATAGTTTACATGGGAGAACATTAGCTTTCCAGTCATCCTATCGTATATC
>NW_006408632.1:8134455-8135404 GCF_000296735.1 Chrysochloris asiatica
TCTTCTCCCTTGATGGTACCAGGGACCTTTGCTCCTGGACTGCAAAGTCAACCACTCCCCTCATTTTGCTATGAAATATCTACCTTTACATTTCCAACCATACTCAAGGTAGCATGCCAACTGTCTACCTGCTGATTCCAATCACTTATCACCTTCTGACCCAGGAAGATCATAGGCATGTCTTTTGATGCAACCTTTAAATTCCCAGAGTGCTTTACATAGATCCTTGCCCCTCATGGATGTCTTTTAATAGTCCAGTTTTCCATTGCCCACTTGCTTGACCATGTAGGCAGGCCCTATGAATCAGTGAAAATCCATACACATGGGCTTTCAACATTGTTCAATTCCTCCATCACAGATAGGAAGGCAGCATGCAGTTCAGCCCATTGGCCTGATCTATTCATACTTAACTCAATCAGGGTCTTTCCGTGTGTTTATCTTAATGCAGCAGCTTTCCATGTTAAGTGTTGTCGATATACCCTGGAACTGCTATCTGTGAACCAAATAATGTTTTATTGGTCAGCAGAAAATTGTTCATAAGGCATTATCCATGTGGCAATGGGCTTTGGTAGCTTTGCAAGTGGTTTGCAAAGTAGGACCTATGAGAAGAGGCCACCTGCTCCTGGATATGATGGGTGTCTCATTGCATGACACTGGTAACTTGCTCCTGCATGAACCATTTTCATTGTACTTATGAGTTATTTAGGGAACCACACTATTTGAATGTTTCTCCATCATCACCCAAGACATTATGGACTTTATGTCCTTCTGTCATTGAGGCAGCCTCAGTCAAAGTCCAATGTTGTTGTTAGGTGCCTTTGAGTCAGTACCAACTCATAGCGACCCTATGCACAACAGAATGAAACACTGCCTGGTCCTAGGCCAACCTCACAATTGTTACCACGCTTGAGCCCACTGATGCTGCCACTTTGCCAATCCATCTCATTGG
>NW_006408632.1:8136148-8138257 GCF_000296735.1 Chrysochloris asiatica
CTAAAAGCAAGGAGCGTTCTGTTGCTCAGGTCATCATTAAAATGCAGCTATCTTCTGAGTAGTTAAATGGATAGGAACCATAAGTATGCCCAGATGTAGAGTAGACATCCTTGAAAATCTAAATAGACCAATCAAACATTAAGCCTCCTGTTGAGTTTGGGGTAAGTATAGCAACAGCAACTGCTACCTGTTGGTTGTAATGAGTGGTTCTAGCTCAACTTATTCCTGAGAATTTCACTATGTGGAGAGGGTCGTGGATTTGTTCTGGATTTATTAACCAGCCTCCATTGGTCACGTGGGCAATCACTGTTTTCAAATCTGTCCTAGCCTAGTCTTCTGTATTTTACATTAACATAGTATCATCAATGTAATGTATCATTGCACTTGAGGTCTGAACCAAGTCCAATTCTCTTCTAACCACACTATGATAGTAAGTTGGTGAATTCAAACAACTCTGAAGCAACATACTGAAAGTACACTGGGATCTTTCCCATGTGAAAGCAAACTGTGGCTTATTCTTTTCTGAGACTGAGATGGAGTAAAAGCATTTCAAGATCAATCACTGAGTAACAGTGCTGTATTTTCTGTATGGTAGATACCATTTCTGGAATAGGTGAATCTACAGGCGGCACTACTTTGTTTAGGCCTTGATTATTTACTGTCACCCTCCATGAGCTAGCTCCCTTTATCACAGACAGAAATTGACGGCACCAACATTCCAGGCTTGAGCCATCCTCTCTAGTAAAATGGGAGCATACTTAACCCTTAGTTTCACCATAATCTTTGCTCCTGAGCCCAATCTTAATCCTTACTCCTTTTTGTTGTTAAGGGCTGGTGAGTGTTTCCCAACTCATAGTGATCTTGTATAGGGTTTCTGAGCCTGAGGAGAAAGCCTCCCCTTGCTCCTTAATTCCACCTTAATCTTGCCTCTTTTAACAGCTCACTTCAATATGGGTCCATTGTCAAATGTATGTTTTTTGTTATTATTAAATGTCTCAGACTCAGTTCCAACATTTAGTGACCCCGTACAGGGTTTCTGAGGAGTTTGGACCACTGACCTTGTGATTCAAACCAACCTTTCAGCCCAGTGCTTATTCCAAATATCACAGAATGAAGAAATTTGAGCCATAACAGATTATTAGCTGTCCTGCAATGCATTATACACTAAAGACTAAAGACCGGAAGAGTTGTGGGATGACATCAAGAACGTCATATAGGAAAGAAGCAAAATGTCATTAAAAAGAACAGAAAGAAAAAACCAAAATGGATGTTAGAAGGGTCTCTGAAACTTGCTTTTAAACTTACAGAGGCTAAAACAACTGGAAGAAACAATTGAAGTAAAAGAACTGAACAGAAAATTCCAAAGGGCATCTCAAGAAGATAATGTTAAGTATAACTATGGAATGAGCAAAAACCTTGAGTTAGAAAACCAAAAAGAAAGAACACACTCAGCTCAAGCTGAAAGAACTGAATACAAAATATTCCTGTCTCAGATTGCAATATTGAAGGATTCTATGGGCCAAATATTGAATGATGCAGGAATCATCAAAATAAGATGGAAGGCATAAAAGAGTCACTGTATCAAAAAGAACCGATTAATGTTGAATCACTTCAAGAGGTGGATGAACATCTGAACAAGAACCAATGATATTGAAGGAAGAAGTTCAAATTGTACCAAAGGCATTGGCAAAAACAAAGCTCCTAGAATTGGGGGACTAAAATTTGAAATGTTTCAACAATATGATGCAGTATTGCAGGTGTTCACTCATCTATGCCATTAAATTTGGAAGAAAGGTACCTGATGAACTGATGGGAAAAGATTCATATTTGTGCCCATCCCAAAGGAAGCTAACTCAGCAGAATCTGAAAATCATCTAACACTATCATTAATATCACATGCAACTAAATTTTTTTCTGAAGATAATTAAAAGATGGTTGGAGCAATAGGAGCATAGCATGGTAGTTCCATACCATAGGCACTAGACTGCGAACCAAAAGTTCAGTGATTTGAACACACCAACCACTCCATGGGAGAAAGATGAGGCTTTCTACTCCCACAAAAAATGAAAGTCTTAAAAACTCTATACAGGGTTGCTATGAGTCAGAGCT
>NW_006408632.1:8138898-8139932 GCF_000296735.1 Chrysochloris asiatica
TTGATGGAATTAA
This sequence comes from Chrysochloris asiatica, assembly GCF_000296735.1. Classification (NCBI taxonomy): domain Eukaryota; kingdom Metazoa; phylum Chordata; class Mammalia; order Afrosoricida; family Chrysochloridae; genus Chrysochloris; species Chrysochloris asiatica. Next base: position 8,138,912 of record NW_006408632.1, read on the forward strand.
GGAGAACTTGAAATACTTACTGATGAAGATCAAAGACTATCATCACCTTCAGTATGAACTGCATCTCATTGTAAAAAAAAAAGAAAACCCTCACATAACATCATGATAAATGGTGTTGGAGATCAATCTTGAAAGTTTTTTGATCTACCAAAAGAACAAACAAATCTATCTTGGAAGAAGTACAGAATACTCCTTAGAAGCAAGGATGGCCAGACTCTGTCTCTCGTATTATGGACATATTATCAGAATGGACCAGTCCTTGAAAAAAGGACATCATAATTGGCTAAATATAGGCTTGGTGGAAAAAGAAGAAGACGCCATCCACATGGATTGCCATAGTTGCAGCAACAATGGGTTCAAACATAAAAACAATGGTTTTACACTAGGCAGTGTTTCATTCTCTTCTGCACAGGGTCACTGTAAGCTGGAACCAATTCGACAGCAACTAACAATAACAACAACAATTAACCAAATGTGGGCAGTTCAAATCCACCCAGAGGCCACTGGGAAGAAAGGCCTGGAATTTCCTTCTGAAAGGTTACATTTGACTTCTTGAAAACTCTATGGAGCACGGCTACTCTAGAAACATGGTGTTACTATGAGACAGAATTGACTTGAGAACAACTGGTTTAGTTTCATTTTGTGGTGTCGTTTGTATGACGTCAATCTTTCCATTTGCTAAGAAAGGAATGAGACAATTAAATATGGTCTAAAATAAATAATGTTCTTTAAAACTAAACCAAATGGACTGTCTTATGAACATTGGCTTCCCTTGCCTACTATTGTAAAATAGACATTTGAGTGGGATAGAAAGAAATGTCGGGAAAATGATTACAGAAAGCTTGTAAGCCTGTCTTCAGCCCATAGCTGATTGGAATACCTAAAAGGGGTTCTACAACTTGCCCAGTGAAACAGGCCTCTTGCAGAGACTCTTCAGAGTATAGGATCTTAGGTGGAATACTGAGCCCCATCCAGAACCTTCTGAGGAGGAGCATTCCCACTAGAAAGGACAAGCAGACCA
>NW_006408632.1:8141592-8174319 GCF_000296735.1 Chrysochloris asiatica
ATCAATAAAGGAATTGGACAAACTGATTACTACATCAAAAAGATGTATCCAAAATTATTAAGTTATGTTTTATAGCTGCTTGTGTAGGGTAAAACTGTAGGTTTGTCATAATTCAGTGTTTGCAAATAGCCATTTTTGAGTTTTATTCCTACCTTGATCAATTACTAGTTGATCAGTTTGGAAGTAGGTAATTTAACTTGTCTTTGCTCAATATATTCAACCTTTCTGTTTTTTGTTGTTTTTGTTTTTTTTTAATGGAGGTAGCACTCCCTGCCCTCAAGGCATCCAAGGACTACAAAACAGATCAGGGAAGTTGCCCTATGAAGAAGCAACCTAGAAAATATGAGAGAACACACTCCAAAGAAGACTCTGAGATATTCCATTATTGGAAAGAAGAGAGCCCTCTCATAAGTGTACATATAGGGCAAGGTGACCACTGTGCCTATCTCAACGGGATCTCTGATTGGCCACTGCATCTACCTAAGTGATATTTGTTGCTAGTTGCTGTGGCCTCAGCTCCAACTCATGGAGAGCTTCTGCCTAACAGATAGTCCTATACCATCTTCGTGCTTATTCGTAATCATCGTTTGTTTGAGTCCATTGTTGTGGGCACAGTGTCAACACATTTCATGGACTGTTGCCCTTATTTTTACTGGTCTTTTACTTATCAAATATGATATCATTTTCTAGCAATTTACAGTGATTCTATTGCCTAACAAATGTGGGAAATGCGAAGAACCTTTCTCATGTTGTGGAGAGAAGTCAGGGCTAGCAGTCAGAAAGTTGGGTTCCTGTCAGAGAATTACATTATCTCACTGTGCATGCTTAAAAGTCGCACAAGTACTGATACCTTTGGTTTTCTTCCTAGGGAAACAAAGAGTTTGAAATACATGATCTTTTTGCTCTCAAATGCAAAATTCTCATTCTTTTTCAAAGCTGCTCATTTATTGACATGCATATGTGTGTATAAAGTACTGTAAAATAACTGGTCTATTATCCATCCCAACAACTTTCCTTCATGTTGGTCTACCATTGGACTTTGTTACATCAATGTGCTGTAAGCAGATACCCGTGGGGCTGGTTCTCCAGTTCCTCCTTCTTACTTTCGGAAATGCAGAATTCTTGTGATTTTGTCATCAAGTGTGGCGCTGTGGGTTAATGCGCCAGACTGCAAAGCCGTTTGAACTGCAAGGTCAGTGGTTCAAGCTCACCAGCGGCTCCTCAGAAACCCTATACAGGGTCGCTATGGGTTGGAATCGACTCTACGGCACTTAACAACAACAACAACAACAAAGGAGCCATTAAGCTTCGGTTCCATTTTTGGCCAATCTGTGACTGTATTCTTGTTAATGAGGGAGAAAAAAAAAAGCAAACCACAACTTCTGCTAAGCGAAGACAGGATAGTTGAGTTTTACGTAACCCTAAATGATGTCAGCAAGGAGCTCTGGTAGCGTAGTGGTTACGAATCGGACTGCGAGCCTCAAGGTTAGCAGTTCGAAACTACCAGCTGTTCCGCGGGAGAAAGATGAGGCTTTCTGCTCCCGTAAAGATTTACAGCCTCGGAAACCCTGTGTAGGGTCGCTATGAGTCGGAACCGACTCCACGGCACATAACAACAACAACAACAATTGATGCCAGCATCTACTCTTCTCCGGGCAATAGTCTAGTCAGTAGGGAGTCTGCAGCTGCATTCAAGTGTGAACAGTCATTTTCCTAAATTTATTACAGTTTTCTAACAACAGAGTATTAAAAATAATGCCTTTTGTAGCCCAATAAAGTAAAGGTGTCCACCTGAACTAAGATTTATGAAATACTGAAAATCTTCTATGTCATATTTCTCATACAACTGAAGAATTAATATTTCTACCAGAACAAATATAGTTGTATACGGTTCCAGTGCTACATGTGTCCTTTTAGACAATCCACTTATGACATGCTGTAAAGAGATAAAGAGAACAGCCCAATCCAGAGACTGCCCCCAAAAGATGCATCTACAATGTGATTTTAGGTACCTGATAAAAATTAAGAAAATTAAATGTTTCTGCTCAAGAAGAGATGACAAAAGAAGCAAACATAGTCTTCAAGATCTGCTAAATAAATGAGATATGGTTCATTGCAAATATTCTGAAAAAATTAGGAGTGGAAGCAGTGTGTGTGCAGTATATGTGTTTGCGTACATACGTGTAAGCATGACTTTGAGAAAGCTACTGAGCCATGTGTAGAAAGAGCATCTTTCGGCTTTTTCCACAGAGTAGAGTATAGAGCAAGGGAAATGGAGTAGGTCAAAAAGGGAAGGGAGAAAAAAATAAGAAAGGAAAGATGAAAATGTAGGAGAAAAAAACAAAGAAGGGGATAATAAAGAACAAACAAAAAAATAATCTATATGCCTGGGTATCTGCTATGATAGACACATCTGACCTTCCTCTGACAACTATTCTAAAGTAGTAGGTGCTAGTCTCAATATTCTGAGAATGAGAATATTCCTCTTAGAGAGGAAATTTTTCTTGATTCCACAGTGGTTAAATGATAGACATGAAATTCAAACCCAAGGTTATGGGATTCCAAAGCTCTGAAAATCTGTTAGTTTATTCAACAAACGTTTGTGATGTCACTACAAAACATCCTGGAGATATAGCAGTGGGGAGGAGGGTACAAAACACTTGCTTTCAGAAGCTGAAAACTAGAAAGGGTGAGGTAAAAATTTACATACACACACACATACACACACGTGGTTTTTTGTATTCAAGGACTCTGTATTCCATGGACTCAACCAATCCAGGATTGAAAATATTCATGATTGCTAAATGATATTTATATATATACAGTGATGTGGTGCTGTGGGTTAATGCGCCAGACTGCAAAGCCATTGAAACTGCAAGGTCAGCAGTTCAAGCTCACCAGCTGCTTCTCGGAAACCCTATATAGGGTTGCTATGGGGCAGAATCAACTCAACAGCACACAACAACATACATATTTTATGTGTGTTGATATTGTTGTGTGATACTGAGCCAATTCTGACTCATAAAGACTCTACATGACAGATCAGACTTGCTCCGTAAGGTTTCCAGACTGTAATCTCTATAGGAGCAGATAGCTAGCTCTTTCTCCCCTAGAGCTGCTGTTGATTAGCAACCAAGTGCTTACTCATTTTGCAGCACTGGAACAATAATGTTTGTAACAGCAATTCTTAAACTCAAAGTTTGGTCAATTTAATTGCAAGGCTAGTTAGGGGTAGAAATTTTATTCAGGAAACACTGTAAGATGAATACAATTCTGTAAGGTCAATTGAGTTGGACAGTGAGATACTGGATCAGAAAAGGTGCTACAAAATGTTTGCACTAGTCTTCGATGATAACCTGGTATTTAATCAGGTATCTCTATTTTCTCCTGAAAAACCACAGAGAAGAAATCATAGGCAAAGTTACCTATAGAATTTGAGGGGCAGAAAGAAAAACAAAGCAAAAGAAAACTCCTTGGTATTAGGTCAGGTCATATTTTTGTGTTTCTCTTCTATTTTCTACTTGAAGGGTTTCCATATTGTGGTGAATCTGTGTGTGGCTATAATGGGGGCTTCCATCTGTGATGCTGGAAGAGACAGACCCCTGAGCATAAGTCTGGTCACTTTGTCTTGGGAGGGAACTCAATTCAGACCCTGGGCAGACAGGCATCCTTGTAGCATGGCAGATAATCTCCTCAAGACCAGCTGTTCTTTGTTTTGTTGGGCATGGATAGGACCCAAATTACTGAATCTGGGACTAGCTCTGTCCTCGGTGCCACACATTGTTTTCCTTTATGGCAAGGACAATTGATGTAGTCCTTTCTCCAAGAGCGTTCTAGCGCTACACAAAAGAACCCAAATCAAACCAAATCTTTTGCCATAGAGTTGGTTCCGACTCTTGGCAACACCATATGTTACAAAGTAGAACTGCCTTATAAAGTTTTGCTGGCTATAATCTTCATATAAGCAGATCATCTGATATTTCTTTCCATTGTACCTCTGAATGGATTTGAGCTGGAATTGACTCTATGGCAAAACAAAAGAATGAGCTCATTGAATATGAACATGAATTTTATGTGCTTGCATACACACACACATACACAAGCTCCAGTCAAAATTAACTAGCTAGTAAGAATCAAATTCTAAGTAACTTACTTTCTCATTTTGTTATGTTTTCAGTTTTTCCCTCATTCCTCGCTCCTGACATGTGGCTCCACCATAGAATATTTCTAGAGGTGATGTCTTTGAAGCAAGGAACCCTGTCTAATTCTTCTCTGCATGCCCACTACTTAGCATAATGGTGGTAGCCAGCCATTCTTCAATCAGTAAGCCCATAAATGAAATAATGTGTAATTTTTGAGCACCTAGTATATCTGTATGTCTAGCAGTATTTTAATGAAGACATTATAACACTATTATTAAGCTCACTAAGGCTTTGAAGACAGACAGCCTAGAGTCGAAACACTGCTCGGCCTATTTTGTCTATAACACGGGAATAATAATGACATCTGATTATCTAACTACTGTCACTGAATAGTAAAAACTATAGCCAAAGAATCAATTTCAACTCATGGAGACCACTAAGTGGCAGAGTACAACTGTTCTCCACAGGGTTTTCATCTGCTGATATTTTTGGAAGTAAATCAAACCTTTTTTCGGAGTGCTTCTGGGTAGACTGGAATCTCCAATATTTGAATGAATAGTTGAGTGTATTAACCATATAATCATTTTGTGGTATTATATGTTGAATCAGTTCTGACTCATAGCGATCTATGAACAATCTGTATACAACAAAGCAAAACATTGTCTGGTCCTACACCATCCTTATGAGTGTTGCTATCCTTGAACCCATTGTTGCAGGCACTGTGTCAATCCATCTCATTAAGAGTCTCTAGAGAAGAACACAATCAGAATGTGGGACCCTATACAGAGAAGCCGTGACACCAGAGATGGAGGCAGAGATGAGAGCATGGAGAAAGAGGGCAGCAGAGGACTCTAGATTCAGGGAAAGAGAAAGATTGAGTGCTGGGTGGCCAGGAGGCAGGCTTGCAGAATGTGCCCTTTGGTTGTTTACATTTTTATATATTCCTTACTGTTTTTGTGTATACCCCCCCACACACATACACACACAAACAGAGGGAATAGGAGCAAATATTGTTGAGTGCATGGAGGAGATTGTAATCATTACAATGAAACAATGGTGTAAAACCAATGTTCTCCCATGTAAACTATCACTCAATTCACACATACACAAAAAAAGTCTCCCTCTTTTTCACTGATCCTCTACTTTGCCAAGCATGATGTCCTTCTCCAATGACTAGTCCCTCCTGATAACATGTCCAAAGTATATGAGATGAAACCTTGACATTCACGCTTCTAAGAATCAGCCTGTTTGAATTCTTCAAAGACAAATTTGTTTCTTCTTCTGATTGTTGTTGTTGTCATGGTATATGCAGTATTTTTAGCCAATTCCATAACTCAAATATATCAATTATTGTTCGGTCTTCCTTATTCATTATTTAACTTGTGCATGCATATGAAGTGATCAAAAATGTCATGGCTTGGGTCAAGTGCACCTTAGTCCTTAACGTGGCATTTTTTGCTTTTTTAACACTTTAAAGAGGTATTTTTTTTGCAGCAGCAGCAGCAGCAGATTTACCCAATGCAATATATTGTTTGATTTGCTGACTGCTTCCATGAGTGTTGATTGTGGAACCAAGTAAAATGAAATCCTTGACAACTTCAATATTGTGATTGCTGGTGGTTATATGCAGACTCAGTTCTGACTCATAGCAACCTTGTATAGGGTTTCCAAGGAGCAGCTGGTGAGCTTGAGCCACCAACTTTGCAGTGCAGTGCATTAACCCACAGCATCACAATGAGGTTTAAACGAGTAGATTGGACACATGTAGTATAATGTCTGCCTGATGTGGCATTGCTGGTTAAGGTTTGAACTGCAAAGTTGGTGGTTCAGGCTTACCAGCCACTCTTCAGAAACCCTATACAGGGTTGCTATGAGTCAGAACTGACTTGATGGCACTAACAACCACAAAATAGTAAGCATAAAGTCCTGATGTGGCACTCTAGGATGAGCAATAGACTACTAACCTCAAGTTTGGGGGTTCAAACCCACCAGCCACTCCTCAGAAACCCTATATGGGGTTGCTGAGAGTCAAAACAGACTTGAAGACACTTAATAACAACAATATAGTAAGCCCAAAGTACACAGTACATAGTAGGTGTTGACTATGTTCACTAAAGCTAATTGAAACATGTCACTAAGGGTCAAAACAACCTGGGTTTATTTGATTTTGAAAGATAAATGGTAGAAATCTCAGAAACCTCAAGTACTAACAGGTATTTTTGAATATAGCAAATAACAGGTAGGAAAAAGTGATGGGCATTTTGGGGAAAATTCAGAGAAGATTAAGACATGATTCTAGGGAGAGATCTTAACAGTCTAAGAAGAGATTCAAAACAGAAGCATATGAGGATACAAATGGCAATGCCGAATTTGAAGTACAAGAGGACAGCATCCTCAGACAGGTCATCTTTCACAGCCAAGTGAATGGAAAACTCCTAAGTGTGATAGAAGTTGAGAGGATGGAGAGATTTTTGTCTTCCTGGATGGTCAGAAGTCGACATCCACGTGGGAGAGAGAGAGAGCACCACTTGACCTACCTCTTTAAGGAATGAGTAAGATTTCTGTATTTGGAGGGAAGAAGAATCAGCTGAAGTAGAAGCAGGGAGGAGGGAACATTTATCTGTAGAAACTGTGCCCCAGAGAACAAAGCACGGTGGTTAGAGCAGAGTGTTCCAGCAGGGAGGATTAGTGGGGGAGAATGGGAAAGATGTAGGCGGGGACCATATTGGAGAGGAACTCAAAATGCAATCTGAAACATTTTTTCTTAAACAAACTTTCAATAGGCCATAGATCTTTGCCTTGACACTGGAAGACATAAGAAAGAAATGTATGCATGGCATGGTTTCCCTTGCAGCCCGATTTAGCAGTGCCTTATCTAGTTTGCCTCTGCTGATGCTTTTCCTAATTTCCTCCCTGCACAAAGAAAATAAATAAATAAGTGTACTATAGTCTTATTTATCCTTCTTTGGACATTTCTTTACCAGGCAGATGGTCAATTAAGAGCACTAAACAATGACACTGTTTTCTCTGTAAACATTTTTTTCTAATAGCCTAACAAATGTAAGTCTGTGCTGCCATACTGCTGAATACCATCTTGACTTTCTAATTACAAAGAACTGTGTCTTGATAGTTACAATTACAGCTGTAACAATGGTGCTGGGCTCTGAACAATACCGTTAGAGGCAAAGTGCTTATCGGAATATTCACAAATAAAGGCTTAAATTTATGCCAGAGATGTAGATGGAGGTTAAACAATTGGGAGAAAAAAAGGTTGAAAACACTGGTTTAATGCTACAGATGTGAATTTGAATCCAATTACTCTGAAAGAAAGGAAAAACTTGAAAAGGTGCTGTTTTCCTCTGTTTTAGTAATCAATAGGTTAAGGGGTGGCTCAACTTAGCATGCTAATACCTCTAATTTTGATTTTTGGCTACACTCTGGAATTTTCAATGCATACTATCTTTTTAACTAAACTGCTTTTTGTATGGTGCAAATGAGTATTTCAATGTTAAAGTAAAAGGTGGCCAGGCATTCTTTACTCAGTGAACCCATAAAACAAATGATGTATCCTTTTGAAAAGCTGGTATATGTCTTGTTGCTATTGCTTTCAACTAACAGCAACCCTGTTATAAGGTATCCAAGGAGCAGCTGGTAGCTTTGAACTGCCGACCTTGTGGTTCGCAGCCCAGTGCTAATTCTGGTGCTCCATACCAGAAGTCCTAGCAGTATTTTAAAGGAGGCATTTGAGAACAGTGATTAAGATCCTCAGAACTTTCAAGTCTGAAGACCTAGGGTCAAAAACTCTGGTCTGCCTGAGTTTCCTCATCTGTGAAATACAAACTGTAATGGTCTCTACCCCATGGCACTTAACAACAACAACCTATTCATCTAGCTAGTACCACCAGAGTTTACTGTTGCTGCTGTATGCCATCAAGGAGCTCTGGTAGCGTAGTAATTACGAGTCAGGCTGCTATTATCACGGTCATCAATTTGAAACTATCAGCTGTTCTGTGGGAGAAAGATGAGGCTTTCTGCTCCCTTAAAGATTTACAGCCTTGGAAAACCTATGCAAGGTTGTCATGAGTTGGCACTGACTCCTCAGCACATAAACACCACCAACTGCTGTGTGCCATCAAGTTGGTTCCAACACATAGTGACCTCGTGTAGTGTTTCCAAAGAGTCCTGGTGTGGCGCTGTGGTATAATGCACTGGTCCAAAAGTTGGGTTTGAACAGCAGTTCAAGCTCACCAGCTGCTCCTCAGAAATTCTGTCACTATGAGTTGGAACTGACTCGACGGCACTTAACAACAAAATCTTTATGGAAGCAGAAATCCTCAACTTTCTCCCAAGGAGTGGCTGATAGAGTCAGACTGCTGACCTTGAGGTTAGCAGCCCAATGAATAACCTACTAGATGTAAAACATGCAGTCCTTATGAGTTGGAATTGACTAGACAGTTTGGTTGTATGGGTTTGGGTTTGATAAGCATTCGACAGAGACAGCGAGTGTTGCTATTAGTGAAGAGCAAACTTGCTAATAAGCTTTTCAGAAACATCTAGTAGGAGAGTATCCACCTAGAAGGACACCGAGGGTCATTCAGTGTCTATGGATGTGGCCGCATCATCAGCAAAATGGTCTTCCCATAGCACCTGGCAAGAGAACACGACCATTTCATATAGTGCTATGACCGAGCCCACCCAGAATTACAAGTGTTGCCCATCAGTGACAATTTCAATTTTCAGACGTGAATTTCATTTCCAGTTCAGGGTTGAGAGTCAAAATTGGAATTTAGAGATGCAGATTTTACATTAAATTTCCTTTCCTTCAAAACATTCCCAAACTATTTTTATACTAAAATGCTAAGAAATCTACACTACAGAGATACAGCTACATTTCCCTCAGACCTACTATTTACTTTGGATAGTATGAATAGTATTTTACACTCAATTGTGAGGTATATGACATGGCTAAAACCATTCACTAGGAAATTTCTTTAATCCTCCCAAAAACTTTATGGGAGAGGTAATATTTTATTTTCTGCATTTTATAGATGAGAAAACTAAAGCAAAATGATTAACTTGCTCAAAGCCTCATGATAATTCATTGGCCACAGATTTTTAAATTTCACATTGTTGCTGCTATTTTAAATGCTGCCAAGTTGATTCTGACACACAGAGACCCTGTATAGTGTGGCACTGCAGGATAATGCAGTGGACCTCAAGGTTGGTTTGAACCACAGGCCAGTGGTTCAAACTCACCAACCATTCCCGAGAAACCCTATGCAGAGTCACTATGAGTCGAACCTGACTCAACACCACTTAACAACAGATAGGGTCTCAGAAGAATGGCTGGTAGGTTTAGCAGTCCATTGCTTATCCTACAGCTCCACACCAGAAATCTCACGAAGAAACTAATATGAGAAGTATAAAGCCACAGAAGCTAATAGAGAAAGACTAAGGCTATTCCATATGTTAAAATGCCTTGGGGACCATCATTTAGTTCCAGGTGTGGTTATGCTCAGCGGAGTGATGAGGAAGACTGCCTCTCACCAATCATGTCCAGTTCACCTGCACACAGCTGTCACATTGATCTCCATACATGTCAATCCAATTACATTATCCTTTCTACTATGGTCTTCACTGGCTTCCAGTGCTTATGGGATAAAAGGCCAGGTTCTTTAGCATGGCACAACCTAAACCTCATCTCATACCTGAGCACACCTTCCTCATGGTCTTTTAGGCTCAGACAGCAGTAGTTTCATGAGCAGGCCCAGTTATTTCAATTTCTTGCCTTTGTTCTTTCTTTTCCCCTGCCTAGAGCAGAAGACAAGCATTATCTTCTTTATGGACCTGCCATGAGCCCACCAGGGGGCACCATCCACACCACCAACATTCGTCCCCTAAATACACTCAATGTATTGTAATAATTTAGTTCCTTTGTTTCCTTTGAAAGACTTTTAAACTCTTACAGAATAGAGAATCTGTATTAATAGATATTTTAGTTCTTTAAGATTTTTGTTCATGTCAATAACTACTCAGTGAGTGTTGGATGGATGCTGGTGTTAAGTGTAGTCAAGTGGGTTGCAACTCATAGCAAACCTGTATAGGGTTTCAGATGAGTGGCTGGTGAGTTTAAACCACTGACCTCACGTTATCGTATAGCACCATGATAGTTGTAGATAATTAGAAAGAAACATTTTTACAAGACTTCTGGAATAGGACCGAGGAAACCTCACTGATTTCATAGGCAGAATGTTGTTGTTGTTGTTGTTAAGTGCCGTCGAGTCGGTTCCGACCCATAGCAACCCTGTACAGGGTTTCCGAGGGTGTAAATCCTTAAGGGAGTAGAAAGCCTCATCTTTCTCCCGTGGAGCGACTGGTAGTAAAGAATGTAAATCAGTTGAGTCACTCCACTTCCCCTTCTTGTGTAGAGTAAGTGCTGGTTTTATGTTGGGCTGCTAATCGCAATGTCAGAAGTTCGAAACTACCATCCATTTCACGGGAGAAAGATGTGGCTTCCTGCTTTTGTGAGGATTTCCTCAAGAAATTCTATGCAGGGTTGCTATGAGTCACAACCAACTCCATGGCATACAGCCACCTTTTCTCTTAGTAATTTAGAGAATCTAAAGATGAGCTTCCAGGCTACATATGGTTTAGAATCTGATGGGGTGAAATATGGATACCAGCTATCATTTTGCAAACCCTTGAATTCACAATGCATGGAGTTATAAATTCCGATTCATAATTGCTTGCAAACTTTAGAAGATCAAGATTCATTACTTAAGCATCTAGATATCATGTTTGGTAAGGTGGAGGGTCAGAGAAAAAGAGGAAGACTCCCAGAAAGATGGAATGGGAAAGTGGCAGCATAAATGGGCTCAAGTATGGCAACAATTGTGAGGTTGACCCAGGAATGGGCAGTGTTTTGTTCTGTTGTGCATAGGGTTGCTATGAGTCGGTACCAACTCTATGGCATCTAACAACAACAACAATATCTGAATTTGCCAAATGCATGATGCCCAACAACTATCTGAATCTTTTTGTTAGATAAAGGATAGCAAAAGTAGAATACTTTCCAATTGCCTTTATGCACAAATAATGGTTACCTCACTCATATCAAATTGAGAACAAAAACAAAAAAAGAACTCCACGGGAGGAAAACTACCTCTGATATTTTCATCCTGAGTAACTGAGGGTAAATAGATGGAAAGACCAGATGAGGAGTAGATGGGGTTCTGTTCAATATGGCCTTGTTCACTTCGTGATGTCTATCAGATGTTCCAAAAGAGATACTGAGTAGACAGTTGGAGATATGAATCCAGGGCTCAGGGAAGATGTCAAGATTGGAGATATAAATTGGGGAGTCAATAGCATGTCATTTGCAGCCATGGGGCTAAAAGTGATGATCTAGCGGATGAGTGAAGAGAATGGAAAAGTTTAAGACTGAGCTCAGGAGGTTGGAAACAAGGGGGAAATCCAGCAGAATAGTGTAACAATGATAAACTAATAAACTAAGAGAGAGTAGTATTCAGGAAGCCAAGGGAAGAACTTTCTAAGGAGGGAGTAATCAACTCTGTCAAATGCTGCATACAGGTCTAAGAAAAAGTCTGAGAATTAAATGCTAGATTTGGCATCACGGAGCAATAGAGCAGCATTCTGAAATTTAGGTCACCATTATCTACTTGGAGTCCTGGTGTGGCACTGTGGGATAATGCACTGGACTGAAAGGTCCATATGAACCTCAAGGTGGGTGGTTCAAATTCACCAGCTGCTCCTTGGAAACCCTGCACAGGGTCACTATGAGTTGGAACCAACTTGAAGGCATTTACAACAACTATCTGCTTACAGAATACACAGTATTTGTTGGCTGTATTTTTCCATTTGATCAATCAAATGGCTATTTGTACTTTTGTGCTTGACACAACACAGAGATTTTCTCATAGTTCTAGGTGAGGGCTTAAACCTCAAGGTTCTGCAGCAAGGGTTATACATCATTAAAGAAGAGTCAATTCTCAGGCCTAAACTGGTGTTGCCTTTCCCCAAATTTATATTTTACTAAGATGCTTCAGACTCCCTGGTGTTTCTTTTAAGAATCCCAAATCTCCCAGCAATGATTTGTAAGTACCAGCTTTCCCTAGGAAGTTTGTCTTTAGCTTGCTTTAAAATACAAAACAAAAACAAGCAAACACATTGTCAACATACAGACCCTGACCCCAATTATTACAGAGCAGAACTGTTTCATAGGGTTTTCTTGGTTGTAATTTTAAGGAACCACATCTCCAGGCCTTTCTTTCACCGTGTCATTGAGGGGGTTCAATCAGCAAACCTTTAAATTAATGGTCAACCTCAATTTGTGCCACCTAGGCACCTTAGCTTGGTTTACCGTACCCTTCACCTCCATATAGTCAGAGCGACTCAAAACCTGTAAAAATCTCTGATTTCTCTGACTTCAATTCATGCTGTCACCCTCTTTACATTAACCTCCCCAGAATAGCACCTCACAAGAATAATACTGTAATTTACCAATTCCTTGTTATCTACTTCAGTATGTTATCTACTAGGTCTTGGTGTGGTGCTGAGGGTTAATGCTCTGGACTGCAAGGTCGATTTGAGCTGTAAGTTCAGTGGGTCATGCTCAGAAGCTGCTCCTTGGAAACTCTATACAGGGTTGCTATGGGTCGGAATCAACTTGATGGCATTTAACAATGACAACACATACACATAATAGGTACTCAATAAATATTTGGTATGTGTTTGAAATTATGTATTTTTCCCAAATAAATCTAAAGCTTTGTTCCCTTCTGATTAGTAAGATTCATTATATTTTTGGGTCTCCTCTGCCTAGCTATTTAAAAAATATATTGAGGTAACAATATCTCCAAATAGTGTGTGAAAGCATTTTTAATAGTTTAGTAATTCCACATAATTCCAAATGATCTTTTCCTCATCTGTGTTACAGTAAATAATAAGTCCATAGATGAAAAATACGTATTTTGTATCCAAGGGAAGAGCTATTAAGTATTACTAAAAGATGGAGAACATTTTTATCTTAAGTCAGCCACATAAATACCCATTAATTTTTTAAATGATTTTATTTGGTTGATGGAGTATTACATCTCCAAATTACATAGTTTAGGGTTCCCATTACACGCTCCTTATGGATCATATGCATATTCACATAGTTACAGGGAAGATTCTGCGATGGGAAGGAGCCAATTTTATTTTCTCTGTTCTTGTTTGAAGAACCAAAACTGTTAAAAGGAATAAAGCACTCAGAAGTGCCTGTTCCAGGTTAATTGTCTCAAATTGCTCATTTAAAGCACCATTATAGTACAGCACAGCCAGTTAATCTACTCTGAAGCTTCCTTTTTTTTATGACCGTAGCTACATTTGGTGAAATGGCACCTTTGGCAAACACCCAAATTGGATAAAACTGCCATTTTTCTTGGAACCTGGAAAGAATAACACATGTTTTGAAATCACTTCATATCACGCACCTCTAAATGGTAAGCTGCATGTTAGGTTTGTACTGGAATTCACTCTCTTTGGCATTTTCTGATTTGACCCTAAATTTTCTTTGCTTTACTGAGGAAATGATGTGCTTTTGCGCACAATAAATAGATACGAATTGGTGACCAGATTTGGGGGGCGGGGCGGTAGGATTGCCGAGGAAATCAACATGAGGAATTGCAACGGTGTTTTTTCAACATCACAACTGTGTAAGAAAATGATGTGTTTCTGCGCTGACACTTGTGCACAACTTTCAGCCGATGGTACCTTTATTATTGGAAACACTGTAGTTTGAGAGGCTCTTCAATGTCGACATAGCTAGCAGGTGCTGCGATCATAATGGTAAAAACATTCACTTATTAATCAGTGCACATAATTCCTCTCTAATGCTGTCAATTTAAGATGGCAACCTGATTTTTTTTTTTTTTTTTTGGAGTGGGGAGGAGGGTCAACAATTTAATGAATCTCTTCTGCATTTTAATTCCAACCTAATAATGTGCCTCCAGCTCTTTTCCCTCCCTACTCTCAGAACATTTCTCAGGATCCTGCTATTAAGCACAATGGGATATTTACCCTCCTACCTCAAGTATGCATTTGAATAGGGGAAACAGTCGATAACCAGACCACCCCCTCCCCCTATCCCACCCAAACTAATGTTAACCTGTCACCAAACCCACCCTCACCGGCACCATCCTTAAATTCACTGCTTGACATGAGTTCATATAGAATCTCAGCCCTCCCAGATCCTGACACTCTCTACTGCTTCTCAAGTTTCTTTTATTACACACCACTGGGACCCAGGCTCATAAATGTGCAGTATGTTGACATAGTTAAAATAAATAAATACAACTCATTGCCAGAAATATTCAAAAATGCATCTAAATGTGCTCCTGTCAGAGCTGATTTGTTTTCATCCAAACTGGGAGGACTAATGGCTGCAGGATGGACTGGGAGGAGAGGCTGTATCTATTCATTCACTCCTTCACTCATTCATGCCTTCCTTCATTTCGGAAGAAAAAAAAAAAAACCACCAACCCACCACCCCTTGCTCGCCATGTCAAATGTAAACAGAATAGACTTTGTTATTAGGAGAGATGTGACTCCAAGTGTCTGAGTCGCAGAGTGACAGCCAGCTCCTCTCTGAATTTCAGGCAGCCTCTGTCACTTGTCTTGACAATGAAGGAAGTTAATATATTCATGACATTACCACAAATGCATTCGCAATTCACAGCATATTGTATTGTTTACCCCTGTTCTTTTGTACTACTGCATGTAGTAATTTGCCTTCCAGCAACAGAAAAATTCCTCAACTTAAAATTTTACCCTCATTTTATTTACCCTTAATAGAAAAACCACTGATTCCTGGCCCATCCATGGTTGGTAAGGCCACCTTTCCACAGCACTGCAAACAGAGAAATGTCAGATTTTACATTTTGATCAGATGTGTCTACAGTCATTTCCTATACATATTCTCATCTTCTGCCTCCCACACCTTCCTTTGGCTGGCATTCCTGAATTCCCAGTGTGTTCTTAGCACATTGAGCACTAGGTGGCCAATTCTTAGAGGGAGAGGATGGCAGGAGAGTAAGCGAAATGTGGCCAAGAGCTAGCCAGGGTTCCCTGACAGTAGGGTCAGTGCTGGTGAAAGTGTAAAGGGTGGTGGAGATTCATGCTTCCCCCAGCTATTTTAATATGCTATGATGCTCATTGTTTTTATCCACACTAACAACTCTGTTGCTTAATTCATTGTCCCCAGTGGACTGGATGCATTCCTCAACATTCATGCCTTTGACATTAGTCATTTAAAAAACTCTTGTCTATCAATTCATTTATGGGCATTGATTACTCAGCCTGCTAGTCCTAACTTATTTATTCTGATGGGGTGCAAACTTGTAATAATGCTGAGTGCTTGGACAGATGGTTTTGCTGTGATGAGTACTGGGTAGACTGAGTTGTTATTCACAGACACCGCACTCTATTTCTTCAGAATTTTGCTGTTGGAAACCCAAATTGAAATGTGCTTTCAAGGCTTACGGCAACTTTGTGGAGATGGCTGGAGGAGGCGAGCAGTCTGGGTTAGCAAGACACAATGACTGTTTCATTTTCCTCACAGTGATGAGCTGTCTGCATTCCAACGCATGTCACAAAATTCTTGGGCCGAGAGAGGACTTGAGGGGTCATTCAGTTTAATGCCCTGCCTTTGAGCAGAATCATTTAAAAAATACCCTATGCTAAGAGTCTTCAAGACAACCTATGCCCCTCCGTCCAGCTGAATGTTGAAACCCTTTTTAAAACTAGACATGCTCTTGTCTGCAATTTAAAAGCATCTCCTGTTCAGTTAGGGAGAAAGCATTTGGTCTTTCTTTATATTCAAACCCTTTTCACACTTTAAGAATTATAATTGAGTTACATTCTTTCAAATTCTGGTACTCTTGGAGTAGGTTATGTAATTCAGTATTTACTTTTGTAACCTCCCGGTTCCTTTGTACTGGTTCTTTATTGTTTCATATGCGTATGTCTATCCAATTAACTTTTAAGTTCCTATCTCGCAGGAACTGACTATTTTTCATACACTCTGATTAAGGATAAAATAGAGGCTGTAGAGGACTAGTTCTCAACCAGGATGCACATGAGGATCACCTAGAAAGATATTTTAAGGAGTCCTGGTCCCATAGAAGGTAATGTGTTGGACTTCAAATCCCAAAACAAGGAGTTCAAATCTATCAGCAACTACACAGAAGAACAATGAAGGCTTTCTGTTTCATTAAAGATTAACAGCCTCAGAAACCCTATATGAGTGGGGACAGACTCGATGGCACACAAGAGCAGCAGTAGAAAGCTACCTTAAAATACTGATGCTTGGGCTGCTTTGCAGAGCTTCTGAGTTAAATGGTCTTAGAGTCCTGGTATGATGCTGCAGGTTAATGCACGGGACTGCAAGGCTGATTTGAACTACAAGGTAGATGGTTCAAGCTAACCAGCTGTTCCTCAGAAACCCTATACATGGTTCTATGAGTCAGAATCCACTTTACAACAACAAGGTGCAAGGAGGGCTGTGATTTACTAAAAGATCTTCGGATGATTCTAATGTGGATGCAGGATGGATAATATGGTTTTGGGTAAATTGGTTATCATCTCTAAGCCTTGGTATTCTTATTTAAATTGGGGGGGGGGGTCAAAATAACAACTTTTAGAGGGTTAAATGAGTTCAGCTATGTAAAAGTCTTAAGCACATTGCTGAGATAAGAGTATATTCTCAGTAAATGCTAGTCAATGCTATTATTGTTAACATTATTATCATTATTTAGCCCAAAGTGCCTAATATGTTGTTGGAAACCTAGAAAGCACTTACTAAAGATACATGAATTAATATCTTCGGGTCAATAAGTCAATTGATGCACAGCAACAAAATAAAAGTTAAACAAATCAAGGTAAATATTCAAGTAATTTGATACAAAAACATATTTTGCCTTGTATACCAAAATGCTTGAGAAATATCTATCTTGAGGATCTGACCTAGGTAATGGCAATTGTTCACAATTTCTTCTTGCATAAAAATTTACTATATTGACTGTGGCTAAAAGGGGCCACTATCTCTGAAAGAAAATGTCAAACATTTATTATATATATTTGTATGTATGTTTCATACAGAAACACTGGTGGCATTGTAGGATAAGCACTGGACTGCTTAACCACATGGCCTACCATTCAAATCCACCAGGCTCAGTGGGAGAAAGATGAGGCTTTCTGCTCCTGTAGAGATTTATCACCTTGAAAATCTTATACAGGTATGTTGTTGTTGTTAAGTGCTGTTGAGTTAGTTCTGAGTCCTAGCAACCCTGTGTGTGTGTGTGTATGTATGTATGTATATATACATATATAGTTGTTGTTGTTAAGTGCCTTCAAGTCAGTTACAACTCACAGAGTTTCCCAGAAGTGACTGATCAGGTCCGACTGCTGACCTTGAGGTTCAAACCGACCTGGCAGTCTAGTGCTTATCCTACAGCACCACACCAGGACTAAATATAGTATACATTTCCTGGTGTGGCAATATAGGATAAGCACTAGACTGCTAACAACGTTGACAGTTCAAGTCCATATATATTGTTCTTCTTATTAAATGGACTCCTGGTATGGAGCTGTAGGGTCAGCAGTGAACTGTGAACCATAATGTCAGCAGTTCAAACCTACCAGTGTTCCTCAGAAACCCTATACAGGGTCGCTGTGAGTTGGAATGTACTTGACAACACTTGGCAATAACAATAATAGGGTTTCCAAGGAGCAGTTGGTGGGTTCGAACTGCTGACCTCACAATTCAGCGATGATCCTACAGTACCATACCAGAAGTATATACATAGACATAAATAATGAGGCTTCATTGAGGAGATTACACTATTATAAGGTTGACAAGGAGTCCTGGTGTGGTATTATAAGATAAGCACCAGATTACTAACCATAAGTTAGCCATAAATTTGGCAGGTCAAACCCACCAGAGGTTCCTCAGAAACCCTATACAGGGTCACTATGAGTCAGAACCAACTCCACAGAACTTCAACAACAAGATGATAGAATCACCATAATAATAATGTTGTTGTTATGTGCTTTGAGTCAGTACCAACTCACAATAAACAACAGAACAAAACTGCCTGGTCCTGTGCCAACCTCGCTATGTTTGAGACCATTACTGCTGCCACTGTGCCAATCCATCTCTTTGGAGATCTTTCTCTTTTTCACTGATCCTTAACTTTACCAAGCACGATGTCCTTCTCCAGAGACTGGTCCCTCCTGAAAATATGTCCAAATTATATGACATGAAGTCTCACTAGTCTGGCTTCTAAGGAGCATTCTGGCTGTACTTGATCCAACATGAATTTGTTTGTGCTTTTGGCAGTCCACTGTAATTTTAATTTTTTGCCTCCAAAACCATAACTCAAACACACAATTCTTGTAGTCTTCTTGATTCAGTGTCCAGATTTCACATGCATACGAAGTTACTGAAAATACCATGGCTTGAGTCAGGTGCACCTTGGTCCTCAAGCTGCTCTTAAAAACTTTAAAGAGGTCTTGTGCAACAGATTTGCCTAAATGTGCTTGATTTCTTGACTGCTGCTTCCATGAGTTTTGTTGGTTCGTCCAAGCAAAGTGAAAACTTTGACAACTTCAAGTCTTTTCTATTATCCTGATGTTACTTATTAGTCCAGAGGTGAGAAATTTTGTTTTCGGTACGCTGAGTTGTAATCCATATCGAAGCCTGTGGTTTTTGATCTTTATAAGTATTTTAAGTTCTCCTTATTTTTGCAAGCAAGCTTGTATTATCTGCATATTGAAGGTTGTTAATGAGTCTTCCTCCAATCATATTGGCATGTTCTTCATATAACCCAACTTCTTGAGTTATTTTCTCAGTGTACAGATTAAATATATATGTGAAAGAATACGACCCTGGAGCACAGCTTTCCTAATTTTAAACCATCCGGTGTCTCCTTGCAGTGTTTGAACAACTGCTTCTTGGTCTATATACAGGTTCTCCAAGAGCACAATTAAATGTTGTAGAATACTCGTTCTCTGCAATGCTGTCTATAGCCTATCATGATCCACACAACCAAAAACCTTTGCACAGTCAATAAAGTACAGGTAAACATCTTTAAGGTACTGTCTGCTTTGAAACAAGATCCCTCTAATGTTTGCAATGATATTCCCTGTTCCACACCTTTGTTTGAATCTGGCTTGAACCTCTGACAATTCTATGTCAATGAACTGTTGCAGCCGTTTTGGATTGTCTTTTTCAGAATTTTAATTTCATGTAATATTAATGATACTGTCCAATGATTTTCACATTCCATTGAGTCAACTCTCTGAATTGGGCACAAACATGGATCTTCTCCAGTCAGCTGGCCAGGTGGCTGTCTTCCAAATTTCTTGGCATACATGAGTACCTCCAGTGCTGCATCAGTTTGTTGAAAGATTTCAACTTGTATTCTATCAATTCTTGGAGCCTTGTTCTTTGCCAATGCCTTCAGTGTACCTTGGACTTCTTTCTTCAGGATCATTGGCTCTTAATCATATGCTACCTCTTGAAATGGTTGAACAGCAACCATTTCTTTTCTGTACAGTGACTCTGTATATTTCTTCCATCTTCTTTTGATGGTTTCTCCATCATTCAATATTTTGCCCAACAAAATCCTTCAATATTTCAAGTCGAGGCTGGATTTTTTTCTTTAGTTCCTTCAGCTTGAGAAATACTGAGTGTGTTTTTCCCTTTTAGTTTTCTAACTCCAGGTGTTTGCACATTTCCTTATAATATTTGACTTAGTATTCTTGAGCTGCCCTTTGAAATTTTATATTCAGCTCTTTTACCTTCTCATGTCTTCCATTTGCTTAGCATATCTCTATGTTGCAGAGCAAGTTTCAGAGTTTCTTCTGACATCCATTTTGGTTTTTTCCTTCTTTATTGTTTTCTTAATGATTGCTTTCTTCCTGTATGATGTTCTTGATGTCATCCCACAATTTTTCTGGTCTTCAGTCATTAGTGTTTAATGCATCAATTCTACTCTTGAGCTGATCTCTAAATTAATGTGAGATATGTTCAGGGTCATATTTTGGCTCTCATGGATTTTAATTTTCTTCAGCTTCAGCCTGAACTTGCACATATGAACAATTGATAGTCTGTTGCACTGTCTATCCCTGGCTTTGTTTTGACTGATGATATGGAGCTTTTCCACCATGTCTTACCAAATATGAAATCAATTTGATCCTATGTATTACATCTGATGAGGTCCATGTATATAATCATCTTTTACGTTGTTTAAAAAAGATTACAATTAGGAAGTCATTGGTCTTTGCAAAATTCTAACATGTGATCTCCAGCATGTTTCTATCACTAAGGCCCTTATTTTCCAATGACTGATCCTTCCTATTTGTATCCAACCTTTGCATTTCAATTGCCAGTAATTTTCAATATCTTGATTGTATGTTTGATCAATTTCAGATTGTAGAAGTTTATATAATTCTTCAGTTTCATCATTATTGACTTTAGTAGTCAGTGTGTAAATTTGAATAATAGTGGTATTAACTGGTCTTCCTTGTAGGTGTATGAATATTATCTTATCATAGCCAGCACTGTATTGTACTTCAAGACAGACATTTAAATGTTCTTTTTGATGATGAAAAACCATGTCATTCTTCAATTTGTGATTCCCGACATAGTAAATCATGTGACTGTCAGATTCACAATGGCCAATACTACAGTCTACTTCAACTAACTAATGCCAAGGATATTGATGTTTATGCATTTCATTTCTGACAACTTCAAATTTTCCTAGATTTATACTTCATAAATTCCATGTTCCAGTTACTAGTGGGTTCTTACTGCTATTTCTCCTCCTTGTGAGTAGTACCCCATCAGCAAATGAAGGTCCCAAAAACTGTTTTCCTTTTGCATCATCATGATCAACTGTACTTAGAGGTGGCAGCTATTCCTCCGTCATATTTTAAAGGCCTTCCAACTTGAGGGGCTCATCTTCAGGTACTGTATGTGACAATATTCTACTACTCTTCTTCATGTTTCAAAATTCAGTGTTCAGATGTGATCTGACAGTGTTCCACTGCTATTTATAAGGTTTTCTCTATTCAGAAGTAGTCTATCTCTCCTTCCTAGTCTTAGTCTGGAATCTCAGCTGAAACCTGTCCACCCTTTGTGACCCTGATGGTATTTCAAATACCAGTTACCTAGCTTTCATAATCACAGCGACACATAAGCCACCACAGTACAACAAACTGATAAAAAAAAGTGATGGGATAATAATAATAACACATATGACATTTTAGTTCATCACTCTAGACACATCTTACATTAAAAAAGTCTAGCCACTTCATGCCATCATTTAAAATTTAGGAAACTGAGGCTAAAAACTACCACTTGTCTGTCAGTTTGTAGTACTGTGACAGTTTGCATGTTGCTGTGATGCTGGAAGATATGCCTTCAGTATTTTAAATACTAGTAGAATCACCCTTAGTGGTTTCAGTGGAGCTTCCAGACTAACACGGACTAAGAAGAAGGAGACGTGGACTATTTCTGCATGGTTAATCACTGAACACCTCATGAATATCAGGAGAACATTGTCAGACAGAGTGTCAAACGATGAAAACATTATGGACGGCAACAGAACTTTGTCAGATATGGTGCCAAAGGAGTGCCTTCCTCTGAGTTTCTTACTTTGAGTGCCTTACAACCCCTTTACATTTTCAAGCACTCAAAATACTATTAGGGAAGAGCTGAATGCTCAAATAAGAGTTGACCATAATGACTCAATGGCATTTAACAACAACAACATAATGACATAAATGCGGCAAAATTATTGGGACCTTCATTTGCTAATGGGGCACAAGTCAAAATGAGGAAAACCAGTTGTAAACATCCATTAATAATTACAACATGGCATGTATGAAGTATCACCAGAGGAACATTGGAAGTTGTCAAAATGAAATTAAATGCATAAAAATCAATATGCTAGATAGACATCAGTGAGCTGAAATGGACTGGTATGGTCATTTTGAATCTGATAAACATATAGTTTACTATGTTGACAACATCAAATTGAAGAGGAATGATATTACATTTAATGCCAAAAAGAACGTGTCAATATCCATCTTGAAATGCAATATTGTATGTGATAGGATAATCTACATCCATCTATAAGGAATGTCCCTTCAATACCACTATTGTTCACATTTAGGCACTGTAATAGTTAGGGTACTGTTTCAGCTTGAATAAGCCAGAATTTCCAGAGCTTTAGAAGTTGAGATGTGTTTATTCCCATGTTGATAACACCTAATACAGGCAGTCAATCAAGGGATGCGTCCTTGAAAAAATGGTCTCCTCCCAGGTTGCTATGAGTTTGAACCAACTCAACAGCACTTATCAAAGGAGTAACTCTGAAGCGTCTTTTGCATTTACTATGACATACTATGTTTGTTGGGGTTAAATGCTGTTTTGGAAACCAAGTGAGTCAGTGGGTATAGGGAATCCCAAGTTTTTTGCTGATATCCTGAGGAGGTAGTATGAAGTCCTAAATATGTATTTAGTAGGTAAAGGTGAGGGCATCCCCTGTGGACCCCCAAGCTTGTAGCTGACAACCAGAAGGAGTCATGAAAAAATGACAGATTTGTAGTCAGCTGATCATATATGAGGCTGTAGTGGGGATTCCAAGCTTGTGGCAGTCTGGAGAAGTGTTCCATTAAATTGTGAGCTCTAAGTAGGTTGTTAAAAATTGAGTATGTATCTTTTTGTTAAGTGCCGTTGAGTTGGTTCCGACCCATAGTGACCCTGCACAGGGTTTCCGAGGCTGTAAATCTTTACGAGAGCAGAAAGCCTCATCTTTCTCCCACGGAGCGGCTGATAGTTTCAAACTGCTGACCTTAAGGTTTGCAGCCCAATTCGTAACCGCTACGCTACCAGAGCTCCGTAGGTAGGGGCAGAGAAAGAACTTCTGATATGAGAACTAAACAGCAGTGAAACAGGAATTTGATTTCATAGTGATCCATTCACCATGCAACTACCACCCTAAAGAAAACTGGTGTGTCAATATAATGTCACCACAAGTAGACTTCTGCTCAAGGAGTACTCAAAAAATTAAAGGGGATTTAAAAAAAAAAAAAAAAAAGATACATACTCAATTTTTAAAAGAAGACCTAAGAATCTAACATACATATGAAATTACAGCAAAGTTTCAGAATATAT
Organism: Chrysochloris asiatica; assembly: GCF_000296735.1. NCBI lineage: Eukaryota > Metazoa > Chordata > Mammalia > Afrosoricida > Chrysochloridae > Chrysochloris > Chrysochloris asiatica. Next base: position 8,164,978 of record NW_006408632.1, read on the forward strand.
AAAGCAAAGTCTCAGAACTGGAAGAACAGAAATCTGCAATCATAATTGGAAATTAAGGGACCTCTCTCTGTTTAACAGTTATTGTTAGATGCCATTGAGTCGGTTCTGACTCACAGCAACCGTATGCACAACAGAACAAAACACTGCCTAGTCCTGTGCCATCCTCGCAATCATTAAGCTTGAGCCCACTGCTGCCACCACTGGGTCAACCCATCTCATTGGAGGTCTTCCTCTTTTTTACTGACCCTCAACTTTACTAAGCATGATGTCCTTCTTCAGGAACTGGTCCCAACCTGATAATATGTCTGAAGTATGAGAGATGAAGTCTTGCCAAGGGAAGCATCTGGTTGTACTTCTTCCAACACAGATTTGTTTGTTATTTTAGCAGTCTATGATATTTTAATATTCTTCTCCAACTCTGTAACTCACATGCATCAATTCTTCTACCATCTTCCTTGCCCAACTTTCACATTTATATGAAATTATTGAAAATACCATGGCTTGGTACAGGTGCCTCTTAATCCTCAAACTTACATCTTTGCTTTAGAACATTTTAAAAAGGTCTTGCGCAGCAGATTTGTCTAATGCAGTCTGGATCCACTATCAACACTCATGAAAGCAGCTGTTAAGAAATCATTTTAATAGTGGTGTTGTTGTTAAGTCCCGTTGAGTTGGTCCTGACACATAGAAACCCATAGGGTTTTCAAGGAGTGGCTGGTGAGCTTGAACTATCAACCTTGTGGTTCAAATTAGCCTTGCAGCCCAGCACATTAACCGGCAGCACCACACCGGAACTCCAAGTCTAACCCAGAATCCCTGTAGTGTAGCCCAAGCACCAATATTTTAAAATATCTTTCTATGGCTGCTGTTATGTGCTGTTGAGTCTGTTCCCACTCCTAGCAACCTGCATAGGGTTTCTGAGGCTGTTTAATTGTAGAAAAGAGGAAAGTTTTAAGAATAAAGACTTGAACAACTCTATCAAACACTTTGAATAGACATTTATTTAATCTAACATACCACAACGGTTAGATAAATATTATTTTTAAATGCAGATGGATTATTCATCTGAATAGACCATGTTTTGTTGTTGTTGTTAAGTGCCGTTGAGTCACTTTGGACTCATAGTGACCCCCTGTATAGGGTTTCTGAGGAGTGGCTAGGGGGTTTAAACCACCAACTTTGTATTTAACAGTCCAGTGCTTATCTTAGAGTACAAGACCAGAATTCCAAACAGACCATATGTTGTTGTTGTTAAGTACCGTGGAGTCGGTTCTGACTCATAGTGATGCTACACAGGGTCTTTCCAAGGCTATAAATCTTTAGGGGAGCAGAACGCCTCATCTTTCTCCCGCGGAACCGCTAGTAGTTTCAAACTGCTGACCTTGAGGTTGGGAGCCTGATTCGTAATCACTACACTACCAGAGCTCCTTATACTAGGCCATAAAATTAAAAGTCTCATAAGAGTCTTAGTCTCCTATGGCTATTATAACGTAATGCCACTAAGTGGTTTTGTTGTCAAGTGCCATCAAGTCAATTCCAACCCATAGCAACCCTGTGTAGGATTTCCAAGGAGCAGCTGGTGAGCTTGAACCACTGACCTTGCATTTCAAATGACTTTGCAGTCTGATGCATTAGCCAACAGCGCCACACCAGGTCTCCACAGGACTAAATGGGTAGTTCTTAAAAATACAGAAATGTCTTGTTTCAGCATTTGGGAGGCTAGACGTTAGAGCACAGGGCTTTGCCAGGACCATTTTCCCTCTCTGTCCACTCTAAGGGCAGCTGCTCTTATGTTTCTTCCAACTTCTGGAAGTCTCAGGTACTTCTTGATGTGCCTTGGCTTATAGACATATCTTTATATGGACTCTTTCTGTGTGTGGCTCTGCCTTTATGTCTACCCTTCTCTTTAGTAAAACACCAGTTATGTAGGATTAGGCCCCACTGACTTTCAATATGATCTCAATAACGTAACTGATAACAACAACAACAACAAAAAGCCCTGTTTCCAAATAAAGTCATGTTTACCTATATAGCAGTGAGAATCCCAACATATACTTTTAGGGTACAGAATTCAATTCATAGCAAAGTATGATATCTGAATATAAGATCAATAAATTGGAAGTTCTTTCCTAAAAAGCTGGAGATTCCATAACTATTTGGGGAAAGCATGTTTATATATAACATGGGTCAAAAAAAAAAAAAAAAATCACAGGGGAAATTAGAAAATATTATGAACTGAATAAAACACAAAGAATCTCAACATATAACATGCAGCTACAGCAGTATTTAGTGGAGATAATTTTTTTAGAATTAAATATTAATATTAGAAAATAGATCTACAATTAAAAATCTAGATTTTCACATTAAGAAACAAGAAAAAGAAGCCTAAACTAAATTCAATTAAGCAGAACAAAGAAATAATAAAGTTTAGAATACAAATTAAGGAAACAGGAAAAAACTAAAGAAATTAATGAAACCAAAGTCTGGTGATTTGAAAATATCAATGCATTTGGTAAATATTGAACTAGAGTAATCAAGTAAACAAAAAGAATACACAACTGCCCATTTTTAAAATGAAAGAGGAGACAACACTAGAGACACTACAGATATTAATAAAACAACTTTTGGCCATAAATTCAGTAACTTAAATGGAAGTAGTCACTCCTAAAAACAAATGACCAAAACTAACACAAGAAGAAAGAAAATAGCTTGCATTGATTTTAAATTAAAATCCTCTCATGAGAAGAATTATGGAATCAAATGATTTTAGTGGCAATTTCTATGAAATACAGGAGGAATAAGTAATATCAACTTCTAAGAAACTCTTTCAGAAAATAGAAGAGAAGAAAATATTTACCAAATGTAGTTTACAAGTTCAGCTTGTTGTTGTCAAGTAATGTTGAGCTGAGTTTGACTTGTTGCTGTTGTTAAGTGCCGTCGGGTTGATTTTGACCCATAGTGACCCTGTATAGGGTTTTCAAGGCACAGCTGGTGAGTTTGAAGCACCGACCTTGCAGTTCAAAAGACTTTGCAGTCTGATGCATTAGCCCACAGTGTCACACCACGACTCATAGTGACCTCGTGTAGGCTTTCCAAGGAGCCGCTGGTGAGTTTGAACCCTGACCTTGTGGTTCAAACCAACATTGATTTTTAGGATAAAGCTGTAGGATAAAACACTGGACTTCAATGTGAGTTTGAAACACAAGGTCAGTGTTCATATTCACAATGAAGTTCAGTACTTTATCCTACAGTCTTACACTAGGACTCCAAACAAATCCATGAAGCGCTCAGGAGCTCAGGGTTACCCTGATAATAGCACTGTTGCTGTGGCCTTTGAGTTGTTTCTGACCCATAGTGACCCTACATAAGGTTTTCAAGGCCGGAGATCCTTATAGGAGGAGACAGTCTCATCTTTCTCCCATGAAGTGGCTGGTGGGTTTGAACTACCTACTTTGTGGTTAACAATCCAGTGCTTATTGAGTATCACCAGCACTCCACCAATAATTGTTGTTGTTAAGTGCTGTTGAGTCTGTTCTGACTTATAGTGACCCTGCATAAGATTTCTGAGAAACCGCTGGTAGATTCTGGCACCAAATTGATAAACTGTTGTTATTGTTGTTGTTAAGTGTCATGGAATCAGTTTCAATTCACAGTGACCCTGTATACTGTTTCTGAGGCCTTGAATCTTTTCGCAGGAACAGAAATCTCATCTTTCTCTCTTAGAGCATGTGGTGGGCTTGAACCACTGACTTTGTGGTTTGCAGTCCAGTGGTCCTATGGAGCCACTGTGCTCCCACACCAAGAATAGCTCTAACCAAAAAAATAATTACATAAAAGGAGAACAACACAGAAATATCACCTGATGAGCAGAGGCACAAAAATACCTGCCATAATTCTAGCAAATAAAATACAGTATTATTTCAAAGGGATCCTTAATCTTAAGGATGCAAAGTTAGGTCGTCATTTGGTACTCAGTAAACATATTTCACTATATCAATAAAACAAAGGAGATTAAAAATGTATTTATCTCAATAGATGCTGAAAAGAATTTGACAATGTTCAACACTAACTCATGATAAAAACTCCCTGACAACTTAGAAACTTTTATGTCCTCAGTATCAATATATGTAAAAAAAAGTTTAGCTAGAGTAATTATCTAGTTTGGATTAAATGACTCATTTTTGTGTGTAATACGTACTATTTGAGCAAGGCAAGTGTTGTATGAGATCTAGTTACTTCTATTCATGATCACAAGTACTATCTAGTGAAATGACCAAATCAAAATAAATAAAAGGCATACATTTTGAATATAAAAAAGTGAAATGGTCTAAAGAATCTACAAAAAACTCCCTGGAACTAATAAATGGACTTAGCAAGGTTGGAAGACACAAGGTTAGCATATGCATCAGTTAATTTTTGTACACACTTCTATATACTTCTTGTTGTTGTTACATGCCATGGAGTCAGTTCTAATTCATAGCTATCTTGGACAGGGTTTCCAAGGAGCAACTGGTTGAGCTTGAACTTCCAATCTTGTGGTTCAAACCAACCTTGAAGTCCAGTGCATACACAGCACCACACCAGGATTCCAGAGATCAATTGGAGAACTTTATTTTCCAACTATTCATTGCTAGCAACAATTCTGGCTTCAAAAACATAAAAGTTTTAAAGATAAATTTAACAAAATATGTGCAAGACCTGCACACTGAAAACTAGAAAATATTGCTAGGAAAATTTAAGAGATCTAAATAGATTGAACTATTTTTACAATATTCATGAATTGGAAGGAAGCTATCCTTTTGAATAGCTTCCTACATTGGCCTAAAATCCAAATCCAAATTCCTAAGAATTTCAGCTGTCTTTTTGTAAAAAATTGATAAGCTAATTCTAAAATGTTTATGAAAATTTTGTATAAAAATGCAAAGGACTTAAAATAGACCAAATGATCTGGAGTTAAAAGAGTGTAGATGAAGAACCCACATGATATGATTGAAGAAATACTTTAATTAAACACTATACTTAATTTAACCAATTAACCTTAGCTCTTACCTTACATCATACTCAGAAATTAACTCTGGAAGGATAATACAACTAAACATAAGAGCTAAATTTTTTAAAAGAAATTACAAGAAAAAAAATCATTACAATTTTTGAAATGACACAAACACTTATTTGACAAGATAGACACACACAAAAAAACTAAACCAAAAATTTTAAAGAATTGGATTTCCTAAGCCTTTGCATATTCTATTATTTGAAAAACATGATTGAGAAAATGTACATGCAAACAATAGACTGGAAAATATTTACAATAAATATGTATATGTAAAGCAGTTTGATAATTTATGATCAAGTGTTAAAAATTATACGTTTTTTCAAGTGTTAATTAAGAGAAATAAAATATGTTTGTTAAAAAAAATCCTTGTACATGACATAAGCATTGCAATGTTCTTAATATGACCTCAGAATTGAAGCAATCCTTACATCTATCCACACCTAAAGGCATAACTCAGACTCAGTATAACTACACTGTGGAATACTGTTGTTAAGTGCCATAGAATTGTTTCGACTCATAATGAACCTGCATAGGGTTTCCGATGGTTTAAAATTTAAAAGCAGAAAGCCACATCTTTCTTCTGCAGAGTGGCTGGGAGGCTCCAACCATAGATGGACCTTTTGGTTTGTAGTCCAGTGCTTCCGTAAGGTGTCACTGTGCCATGCAACAATAAACACTGATTTCTGATACACTCAAAACTAGTATGCTGTGTGTAAGAAGCCAGGCAATGTAAACAGATTAGCAGCTACTTAGTAATTAAAGTGGTAGTGGTGGCCATTGAGTTAGATCTGATCATAGCTACACTGTACTGGGTGTCCAAGGAGCACCTGGTAGGTTTGAACCACTGACCTTGAGGTTTGAAATCCAGTGCTGATCCTACAAGCGCCACACTAGGACTATCAAGGTATAGTAAATAGGCTGCAAATAGGCATGAAGGCTCTTGACAGGGTAATTACTCCTGTTGTCGGTTCCAACTCATAGTGACCCTGTGACAGGGTAGTAGGAGAGTTGTATATCTTGATTGTGATGAAGGTTAGACAAATGGAGACATATAGAAAAAGTCCTCATACTAAAGCAGTGTACTTTTATGTAAATTATGCATCAATCCACTTGGTACATGTTAATTTTTAAGACTTGTAAACATCCAGCATTCAGTTATGTTGCGGAAATATTTTTGCTTATATGAAATAAGACATTTTAGTAGACTTTACAAAAAGAAGGCTTATTATAAAGATAGTCTGGGATTGAAATTTCAGCCAGAACTGATATGAAAATGTCTTTGCAATAGGTAGAACTCAGCTAAGTAGCCAAATTTAGTATGAGAAACATATGGGGCAGTCAGACAACCCAAAATAAAATTCAATGAGTAGTTTTAGGTGTATCAGATACCTGAATGTTACAAATTAAATACTTTTTGGCAACTGTTAAAAACTATTTAGCTGTGATGTAAGAAGTAAAGGACAGAATCCCAAGGTGTTTATAGTTTATTGAGTAACAGGACAGAAAGAAGAGAGGCAAGAAGAGAAATTGTTGTTTGATGAAAACCTAATGGTTAGTATTTTTTCACTTTGTAGTTTAAACTATGTAAGAGTTTCTTAAATAGAATTTCTATTTGCAAATACAGGCTGTGTTTCATGAGGAAGTGAAGGAAGTATAGTATTAGAAGCTACTAACCTTGTAATAGTTGTTGAGTACAAGGGTGTGAATGAAGGCTCAAGGGGGAAAAAGCACATAGAGAGAAAGAGGAAGAAAACAAGGATACAACCTTGAAGAATGATTACGATTCAGGATTTGTGAAGAGCAGAATCCAAGGAGGAAACTTCAGAGAAGGAGGAGAAAAATAGAGCATTGCCAGTCTATAGAAACCAGGAAGTCCTGGTGTGGCACAGTGGGATAATGCGCTGGACCACAAGATCAGGTTGAACTACCAAGTTGGTGGTTCAAATTCCCCAGCCACTCCATGTAAACCCTATATAGGCTTGCTAAGAATAGGAACCAACTCAAAGGCATTTAACAAAAATAACAAGAACAGGAACCGAGAGATGGTTTAAGAGAAAAGGCAAGCTGAAAGGAGACAAAAAAATATCTGAAATGGATGTCAAAAGGATTCTGAAACTTGCTCTTAAAGACAAAGTAGCTACAGCAAATGTAAGAAATGATAAAGTAAAAGAGCTGAACAGAAGATTTCAAAGGGCAGATCAAGTAGACAAAATAAAGTACTATAATAAAATGTGCAAAGACCCGGAGTTAGAAATTCAGAAAGAAAGAAAATGCTCAGGATTTATCAAGCTTAAAGAACTGAAGAAAACAATTTAACCTTTACATTGCAATAGCGAAGGATTCTATGGGTAAAATCAACCACTCATGTGTGAGTTTGTCATACTGTGGTGGCTAATATGTGACTGTAATGCTGGAAGTGGAACCATTGATACTTTAACTACCATCAGCGTCACCCATGGTGAAAATGTTTCAGTGAAGCTTCCAAACTAACACTGACTAACAAGGAAAGAAAGGCTAATTCTGACTATTTAGGCACTGAAAATCAGGTATAGTGCCGGAAGATGAAAACATGATGAATAGCCGCAGAATATTGTCAGATAGAGTGCTGGAAGATGGGCTCCTCAGTTTGGGAGGAACTTAAAATACCTCTACAAAGTAGAATTGATCATTATGATGTGAAAAAGCTTTCAGAATCTTCATCTGATGATGGGGCACAAATGAAAAGGAGCAAAAACAGCTGCAACCATCCATTGATAATCAGAACGTATATTGAAAGAAGCATGAATCTAGGAAAATTGGAAGTTACCAAAAATGAAATGGAACACAAAGTGATCTATATCTCAGACATTAGTGAGCTGAAATGCACTAGAATTGACCACTTTGAAATCAGACCAGCATATGATTTACGATGCCAGCAATGATAAATTCAAAAGAACTGGGAATGCATTCATCATCAAAAAGAACATTTTAAGATCAACTTGAAGTACAATCTGTCTATGATAGGATAATATCCATATGCCTATAAGAAATACCAGTTAATACCACTGTTATTCAAATTTATACACCAACCACTAAAGCCAGTGATGATGAAATTAAAGAATTCTGTCAACATCTTCAGTTTGAAGTTGATCAGATGTATTGACAATTCCTGGTTATTGGAAAGCTAAGGTTGAAATAAAGAGGAAGGACCAGTAGTTGCAAAATATGGCCTTGGCTATACAAATCATTCTGGAGATCATATGACAGAATTTTGAAAGATCAATGACTTATTCATTGCAAATACTTTTTTAAGTACCATAAAAGTCAACTATACACTTAAACTTCACCAGATGAAATAAACAGGAAACATACTGACTAAATTTTTGTCAGAGATGGTGGAAAAGCTCAATATCATCATCCAAAACAAGGACAGGGGAAGAATGTGGAGCAGGCCATTAATTTCTCATATGTAAGTTCATTCAGAAGCAGAAGAAGATGAAAATCTTCTAGATTTTCTAGAGCAAAGCCCATGGGAGGAAAGTCCACAAGAGCAAAAACTGAGCTCAAATAGATCCTACTTGCATTTAGAGGCCATCTCAAGAACTAATTTGATGCGTTACACACTACTGACTAAAGACCAAAAGACCTGTGAGATGACATTAAGAACATCACATAGGAAGAAAGCAAAAAGATCATTAAAAAGACAGGAAAGAAAGAACAGACCAAAATGAATGTCAGAAGGGACTCTGAAATTTGCTTTGCTCCATAGAGTTGATAAAGTGAATGGAAGAAATGAGGAAATAAAAGAGCTTAACAGAAATTTTCAAAGGGCATTCAAAAAAAAAAAATTAAGTATTATATGAAATGTGCAAAGATCTGGAGTTATAAAACCAAAAGGGAAGATCACGCTCAGCATTTCTCAAGCTGAAAGAATTGAAGAAAAAGTTCATACATCAACTTACAATATTAGAAGTTTCTATAGGCAAATTTCTTTCTTCTTCTTCTTCTTTTTTTTTTTTTGGTAGCTGTTCTTTGGTCTCTCCTGTCTGCACACCTACATTCTGCTGACTAGAGGGGATGCCTGAGTGAACAGACACCTAACCCCCACCCCTGGAGGGTTCTACTATGCATGCACACAGATAGCCTCGAAATTTAAAGTGACAGTTTCCACTTAAAACCAAACGGCAACCACTCCTCTTTCAGTTTGTCATACTGTGCTGGCTTGTGAGTTGCTGTGATTCTGAAAGTTTTGCCACAGGTATTTTAAATACCAGGAGGGTCACCTATGCTGGACAGGTTTGAGATAA
>NW_006408632.1:8181256-8186420 GCF_000296735.1 Chrysochloris asiatica
AAGATCACAAACACCCTTGGATAGCAGTCCTCTGTGTTTAATGCAAAGTTTAGGCTTCAGCTCTACAGTGAGAATCTCATTTTAAGGAGCACGGCTGATTGTTGAACCTTTTTCCTGATAGTGTTCCAATACTGACCCTTGAGAATCCCAGAAAACTGTAAGCAACAATTTTCTAGCTGATGGTTGACTTTTGAACCAAGACTTTGTCTTGGTTGGCGATTGAGGATGTTTCCATTCCATACTCTGTTGCTTACTCTCAGGCTGTAGTGATGAATCCATGTTTCATCATAGGTAATGCTTTTTTAAAACAAACTTTTACTTTCCTCAGAGTATTGGTCCAAATTTTGTTTGCAGATGTCCAAATGCAGTTTATGTTCTTCTGTACACTGATATCCACCTCACACAAACTTTTCAAAATCCAAGTCTGTCATGGATTGTTTCATAGACAGAACCATGGCTGATTTGCAAATTATTTGCCACATAATCCACTGTCACTCATCTATTGGACAGAACCATTTCAAATGCATGCCCAATGTTGTCATCAGCCATGGATGTGGATGGGTGTTTTAATATAACTGGAGTGTGGATAATATTTGACTCACCCTTATACAAGTCTCCATGAAGTGACAGAATGCCAATTTAAGTGTTTCAGCAAATTGACGTAATGCTGGAACATGTCATTAATCTATGTCAAGAAATTTGGAAGCCAACCAATTGCAAGAGATCTATACTTGTGCACATTCCAAAATAACATGATCCAAAAGAATGAGGAAATTATTGAACAATATCATTAATATCACATGTAAGTAACATTTTGCTGAAGATAATTAAAAAATGGCTACAGCAGTACATAGACAGGAATCTGCCAGAAATCCATGCCAGATTCAAAACAGGACATGGAATGAAGGTTATCACTGTTGACATCAGATGGATTTAGCTGAAAGTAAAGAATATCAGAAAGATGTTCATTTGTTTTGTTGACTATGCAATTACATTTGACTGTGTGAATCATGACAAACTATGGATAAGATTGCAAAATGGGGATTCCAGAACACTTAATTGTGTTTATGTAAAACCTGTACATAGACCAAGAGATAGTCATTCAAATAGAACAAGGGGATATTGTGTGATTTTAAATCAGGAAGGGTGTGTGTAAAGGTTGTATCCTTGCACCATATTTATTCTCTGTGTATACTGATCAAATAACCTGGGTAGTTGGACTATATGAAAAAGAATGAGGCATCAGGATTGGAGGAAAGCTCATTAACAGCCTGAGATATGCAGATGAAACAGCTTAAATTGTTCAAAGAGAAGAGGACTTGAGGCACTTGTTAGTGAAATCAAAGAATAAAGCTTTCAGTATGAATTACAACTCAATATAAATAAATATTTTCATAACTAGACCAGTAAGCAACCTTAGGATAAATGGTGACAAGGTTGAAATCATCAAGGATTTCATTTTATGTGGATCCACAATCAAGGTTGATTGAAGCAGCAGTCAAGAAATCAAACAACATATATTTGGTAAATCTGCTGCAAAAGATCTTTTTTAAATGTTCAAGAGCAAAGATGTCAGTGTGAGAATTAAGGTGCTCCTGATCCCTGTATTTCCAATGGACTCATATGAATGTGAAAACTGGACAATGAATAAGGAAGATGGAAGAAGAATTGATGCATTTGAATTACGATGTTAAGGAAGAATATAGGATATACCATTGGCCTGCCAGGAGACTAAACAAATCTGTCTTTTTCATTTTTGTTTAAAGTACCACCAGAATGCTCCTTAGAATCAAAAATGGTGAGATTTCATCTTATGTACTTTGAACATGTTATCAGGAGGGACTAGTTCCTGGAGAAAGAAATGATAAGTGTGGCGGCGGTAGTGAGGTTGGCCCAGGATCGGACATTGTTTCCTTCTGCTGTGCATGGGGTCGCTATGAGTCGGTTCTGACTTGATGGCACCTTACAACAACAAAAGTAGAGGGTCAGTGAAAACAAGGAAGACCCTCAAGGAGATACATTTACGCAACAACTGCATCACTGGACAACAGTGTAACAACAATTTTGAAGACAGCACAGGACGAGACAGTGTTTCATTGAGTTATGCATAGAGTTGTTATAAATGAGTCACAGACATCTTGACAGCATCTCACAACTGACAACAACAAATTAACCATCAGGACTTTAGCATGGGAGAGAATTTTCTGTTAATTAATGGATATAAAGATGACTAAATAGAAGCAATGAGTACATACCATTTTTTCAATGAATTTAGTGGCTAAAGGATTGATATCAGGATAGCATATTGATTCTAAAATATGAGGAAATCAATTCTGTTTTTAAAATTGTATTTTCTACGTATGTATTTGAGAAAAAGACTGAAGATAGGGCAAAAGAGCTGTGTATCTTTAGGTACCTGGAAAACTCAGACGGTTGGGGAGAAAAAAGGTGTATTGTTATTCTCTGTAAGTTTTCAGGTATGTTTTTTGAGACATCTACTGCTAAATATCACACAGAGACATCGACATGAAGTGCATAATGAGTCTAGCTTACTGTTTGATACATAATAACAATTAGTTTTTAAAAGCCCAGGATTTCTTTTGGAAAGGAGATGGAAACAGGAGGGAAGAGAAAGAAAGATGAAGAACCAGAGAAAGTTACAGAGAGTGAAGCATGGTGACAGATGGAGAGGAGGAAAGATTATGGAGGTTGTACCAGATGGCCTCTGCTTTTTCAGTAAAGTAAGAAGGAAGGTCATCTGTTCAAAGTGAGGATGGCATGGTTGAGAATGTGGCATAAAAATGTAGACAAAATGTTAGAACTATTTTTTTATGCTTAAGAGAAAAACATATATAGTTCAGAGAGGGATCAGATCCTAAGATTGTCATGAATAAGATGCCCCAAAGTAGAAAGTTTGCAGAGGGTAGGGAACAAAAGGTCATCAGAGTCAATAATGAATCACTAATACATATTTCTAGAAAAGTTTGGCAGTTTATCTAGAAAGAGTAGCTTGCTATTGATGCAGAAACTGCTACAAGACATTTGGTATGAATAGGGTCACGGTTAAGAGTGATTCTAATGTGTCAGAAATGACATCTTTGAAGTAATTGCTATAGTATCTTGGTGCTTGGAGAAGGTTCTGGAAGACTGGAACTGGGGTAGAGAAGGGATAATTGAGAAGGAGTTGAAGATACAGGGACCAGGGTAAATGCAGAAAATAAATGCAGCATAAGTGAAGGAATGGAACCACTAGAAGGTAAGGTGGCTCTTTTGGTACTAAGCTTGGGTCAGTTTTTAAAAAAGAAAAGGTCAGAGTGGCATAAGTAGAATGTTGGCAAAAATTTATTAATTCCATTGCCATAGGGAGAGGTTACAAGTTTGGACATTGACTGTTGTTGTTGTTAAGTGCCATGGAGTCGGTTTCAATTCATAGAGACCCTGTAATAGGGTTTCCAAACCTTTAAATCTTCTGAGGAAACAGAAAGTCTCATCTTTATCTCATGTTTCATATCAATGAAAATTCTCAAATTATTAGATGGGTGGAAAATTAAGGAAGAAAAATGTCACCCAATAACAACAGTAGACAGAGTTCCAGTGAAGAAAGATGAAAATTGTCATTATATAATTGCTCCAAGGTCTTTAAAAGAAACCATAAAATGTCAGAGCAAAAAGCACTTATGTGAGAACCAGAATATCTGGTTATGACTCTTCACTAACTAGCTATTAGATTTCCCAGCTACAAAAATGAATGACGTGGACTGAGATTACTTCTAGTTTAGATTTAGTAATTGTGAACTCTAAGACCGATACTGTTTTAGTTCCCCAGAAACAAGTTAGAGTGCTAAGCTACATGCTCATGCAAAGAGAGTTAAAAATAGAAGTGAACTAACAGTGTTTAGATGTTAAGTGAGTGGCAAGGCAATTCTTGCTATAGAGTATCACTGGACAGGAATTTCACATTTCATTATAGAGAAACTAAGAAACCCCATGCTTTTGATATTTTAACAAGAATTAAGACCACCTAATTCACTGCATAGTTCTTTAACCAGCTTGGTATTTAGCCAGGTGTCTTACTCTGTGAAGTCCAGGCCAGTATCACCCCTCTAACACTAAGGATGACTCACTGCAGAGAGAAGAGCTAGACATGACCCCCTGACTGTATCCCTAAGAATTTCAATGAACTTTCAACAAAGCTTTCTGGAATATGTCATTGTAACCCATACCCAGATTCAATTCCCTGCTGTCTCCCCACATGGTTTTTTGTTAGTTTGAGGGAATTCATTACTTTCTTGATAGGTCTGAAATTAAACCCCATGGAACTTGAATCCTGCTAAGTTCAACAGAATTCCTATAGCTTATCACGTGACCATATAGCTTATTGCATGGTACTGTAGGATAAGCACTAGACTGCTATACACAAGATCAGCTGTTCAAACCCACCAGCAATTTAATGGGAGAAAGACAGACTTTCTGCTTCTATGAAGATTTAAAGCCTCAGAAACCCTATACTGGGTGCCTGTGAGTCAGGACTGACTGGATGGCACCTAACAACAACTATAGAGTCACTGTACCAAGAGTACACCCTCTTTATGTCTGTTGTTCTGGTTTAATTAGGACCAACTTCTACACTGGCACAGTAGACACAATGCCTAGGACCCACCATACATTATTGTTGGTGGTAGTGCCATTGAATTGGTACTGACTCATAGCAACCCTATGCACAACAGAAGGAAACACTGCCCAATCCTGGCCCAACCTCACAATTGTTGCCATGCTTGAGTCCACTGATGCTGCCACTTTGCCAATCCATCTTGCTGGGGGTCTTCCTCTTTTTCTCTGACTCTCACCCTTACCAAACATGATATCCTTCTCCAGAGACTGGTCCCTCCTGACAATATGTCCAAAGTATGAGAGATGAAGTTTGGCCATCCTGGCCTCCAGGGAGCACTCTGGCTGCAGTTTTTCCAAAACAGATCTGTTGGTTCTTTTGGCAGTCCCTGGCACTTTCAGTATTCTCTTCCAACACCACAACTCAAAAGCATCAATTCTTCTATGGTCTTCCGTATTCACTGTTCAGCTTTTGCATGCATATGAGGTTATTGAAAATACCATGGCTTGGGTCAGGTGCACCTTAGTCCTCAAGCTGACATCTTTGCTTTTGAAC
>NW_006408632.1:8187141-8201258 GCF_000296735.1 Chrysochloris asiatica
TGGGATATCAAAGAGCTTGTTCAATGATTTCTGCATTCCATTGGGTCACCTCTCTTTGAAATGGGCACAAATATGGATCTCTACCAATCACTTGGCCAGGTAGTTGTCTTCCAATTTTCTTGGCAGAGATGAGTGAGTGCCTCCAGTGCTGCCTCACTTTCTTTAAAGATTTCAATTTTTATTCCATCAATGTCTGGTTCCTTGGTCTTTGCAAATTCCTTCAATGTACCCATACTTTTGTTGTTGTTGTTGTTGTTGTCAGGTGCCATCGAGTCAGAACCGACTCATAGCGACCCCATGCACAGCAGTACGAAACAATGTCTGATCCCAGGCCTACCCCACCACCGCTGCCACACTTAACGCCATCAATGATGCCACCACCCATACTTTTAGGGGTTCAGAAAAAATTTTAATTGCATTTTTTAAAACTGAAAATTATTAATATAATGATAATAAATATATGAAGGGGCTTCCAAAATTTGTAGAAAAATCCATTATCTTTTTTATTCCATTTTCCATGAACTTTTTGAAGCCCCCTCATACAATAATAAATCCAGCCAAGATTATATTTATCTTTCTACAAACATAGTCCTAAATTATAATTTTCATATTATTTTCTGGAAGAAAGGATCCAGCAAGACAAACTAGGATCCACAAAAGGCATAATGCAATCCTGGGTGGAGTCATTAATAGCTTCCTTTTATCCTTTCAAACTTGTCTTGGTTTTGATAATAAAATCATTTGTTGACTTTGCATCTGACTTTACAAAGAGGAAGAGAGAAGTAGAGAAATTAGAAGAGGCAGGAACTCTCCAAACGAAAGCAACATATTGAGTACAGAACAGATGAAGCACTGTTTCAGATCAATATTCAGGGTAACATTTATGGCCAATTTTGAACTCTTTCTATGAGTTTCTCAAGCTCTGACGTCTTCCTTCCATTCTTAGAATTCTTCTAAAAGAAGCCAACTCACCAGTTCAGACACCCAAAGGATACATGAAAGGAGTATGAAGACTGTGACTCAATTCATCACACAAAGCCCTTCCTGAGGAAGCCACCCCCCACCATCTGTGAGTTTTCTCCCCTTTTTCTTTTTCACTTGCTGTCTCCCAGGCTGCCAAGTTTTGTTACAGATATTTCTTAAAACATGCTGATTAGCTCTGCCACAAATTCGTGTTCTCTAACCTCTCTCTGTGGCTCAGCAATCCTTCTTTTCATCTCTTGTTAACTCTGTTTACTCCTCCAATTGCTTGGCATAGAGCAGAATGAGAAACAGGTCAGTCTTTCAATCACTCAACAAGTTTTGGTTGAAGACCTACCACGCATTCATGACAATGCCAGGTTCTGTCATATCCTTGACCTCAAATTACTTACAATGTGGGGAGGGAAATATTGATTCACCAGATGCTTTCACAGCCTACTATGTGTCAAGCATGGTGGTGACACCTAAGGACTAAAAAGATGGATCTAACATAGCCCTCTGCTTCTCTGGGAGAAATCACTTTTCAAATATATGTAAATGGATAACTCACAACCCAAATGTTACCTCTCTTTGATTTAATGTTACCCATGTGGCACTATGGGTTAATGCGCCAGACTGCAAAGTCCTTTGAACTGCAAGGTTGGTGGTTCAAGCTCACTAGCTGCTCCTTGGAAACACTACACAGTGTTGCTATGGGTCAGAATCAACTCGAAGGCACTTAATGACAACAACATTTTATTGTTGCTGAAAATATACACAGCAAAACATACACCAATTCAGCAGTTTTCACTTGTGACAATTTAGTGACATTGCTTACATTCTTAAAATTATGCATGTATTCTCATTTTATTTTTCTGAGTTGTTCCTCCACCATTAACATAAACCCACTGCCCCCTAAGGTTACTATCAAACCTTTCCAGTTGCTGTTGTCAACTTGATTCCATATAGAAGTTCTTGAAAGAACATAGTATTCAGAACAGGCATTGTTTTATTGAGGGGTGGAAGGTTACCTATAACAGGTGCACTTTGGGACAGAGTACAACTCTGCCACAATTTGATCCAGCCCCTAAAAGGGACATTTCTTTGCTCTTAATTCGGAGCCCATTCCATCAGTGACATTTATACTTTAAAACCAAAGTTCAGATAAGACTATTTGAAAATCATTAAAACTCTAGACCCAAAGAGCTATGCTGAGCATGTTGTGCAGAAATGTCAAAATCACTTAAAAACAAGAATGAGTAAAGTGCTAAACAAGCTTAGATGATGAGAAAAAAAGGGGCAGTTCAAATATTACCAGGTAATCCAAATCCATTGTGGATTTGGCCAGTGTGCATCCACAAATTCTAAGAGACCACAATGCTGATTAGCTTTTTAAATGTAACCCAGTAAGGATGGAAATTTTCACTGTTACTGAGAGACACAAGGAAACCATTATTTCTTTTGTAAAGACAAATATCTATTTCAGTAAGTAATTTAAAGCACACAACGTAGAGAACATGTGTGGATATTTGGCATATAGCTGGAAATAGTAATAAAATAACTTCTCTTTAGTTGGTCTTTTTTAGACTAAAATGAGAGAACAAATGATTTCTCCTTGTTGGTATTTAACATATTATGAATGCTTACAGTTGATCAACTATTAAAAATTAGGAAGACTAATGCACACACAAAAGGCAAGGAGAATAAGAGATATCTATCACTATTTTTTTTTTTTTTTTATCTTTCTCAGGATGTCATCTGAATTTAATGAACACTCTTGATGTCAGCGTGGCTAATGGCTCTATCATTATTTAGACAGGTCTATATCTGAATAAATTTGGGATTCTATCAATCCTACATATTGAGGTTTGACACTTTTGCCACTTTAGGAGTTAACTATTTATCTTAAGAAAGAAATGCATCTACATATTTAATGAATATTATTTTATGACAGATTGATGAGTCCAAAAGAAAGTTGTGGATTTATGCTATTTGAAGGCACATAAAAATATTTATTATAAAGAAATATTCAAAGACATGGAGTTAGAAAGCAAGAAGGGAAGAATACACTCAGCATTTCTCAAGCTGAAAGAATTAAGAAAAATGACAAACTTCGAGTTGCAATTTTGGAGGTTTCTGCAGGCAAAATGTTGAATGATGCAGGAAGCATCAAGAAGATAGAGCAGTGTTGTTGTACTAAAAAGAATTGGTCACAGTTCAACCATTTCAAGAGAGAGCATATGATCAAGAGCCAATGGTATTGAAGAAAAAAGTCTAAGCTGTATTGAAGGCATTGTTGAAAAACTAGGATCCAGGAATTAACCAAATACCAATGGAAATATTTCAACAAACAATCAAAATGCAATGCTGAAGGCTCACTCATCTTATGACAAGAAATTTGGAAAACAGCTACCTGTTTAACTGACTGGAAGAAATCTGCATATATGCTCATTGAAAAGACAGATGACCCAATGGAATGCAGAAACAATTATTAGTATCAGAGGCAAGTACATTTTTGCTGAAGAGAATTCAACATGGCTGCAGCAGTACATTGACAGGAAGCTGCCAGATATTCAAGCGAGATTCAGAAAAGGACATCATTCCAAAGAAGGGATATCATTGTTGGCATTTTATAGATCTTAGCTGAAAATGGAAAGCATCCAAAAAATATTTACTTGTGCTTTATTGACTATCCATAAGCATTCCACTATGTGGATCATACCAAGTTATGGAAAACATTGCAAAGAATGGGATTCCCAGAATAACCAATTGTGCTCATGGGGAATCTGTATGTAGACCAAGAGGCAGTCATGCCAACAGAGCAAAAGTATACTGACTGGTTAAAATGAGGGAAGGTGTTTGTCAGGCTTATATCCTTTCACCACATTTACTCAATCTATGTACTGAACAAATAATCTAAGAAGTTCATCTGTATGAAGAACAATGTGACATCAAGATTGGAGAAGGGCTCATAAGCAACCTGCAATATGCAGATAACACAATCATGACTGCTGAAAGTGAAGAGGATTTGACATGCCAACAGATGAAAATCAAAGACTACAGCTTTCAGTATGGATTACACCTCAGCCTAAAGTAAACAGAAATGCAATTGGATCGATAAATAATATCATGTTAAATGGAGAAATGATTAAAGCTATCAAAGCCTTTGTTTTATTTGGATCCACAATTAATGTTCATGGAAACAGTAATCAAGAAATCAAAGGGCACATTACATTGGACAAATGCACTGCACAAGACCTCTTTGAAGTGTTCAAGAATTAATATGTCAGTTTGAAGACTAAGGTGTGCCTGAACAATGCCATAGTATTTTTTATCATCTCCTATAAATACAAAAACGGGACAATGAATAAGCAATACTGAAGAAGAATTGGTGTGTTTGAATTACGATACTGGGGAAGAATATCAAATATACCATGGACTACCAAAAGAATGAACAAATCTATTTTGGAAAAAGTACAGCCAGAGTGGTCCATGGAAGCATGAATGGTGACACTTCATTTCATATATTTTGAACAAGTTTCCAGGAGGATCTAGTCCCTAGAGGAGGACATCATACTTGGTGAAGAGAAGGATCTGAAAAGAAGAAGAATTGACAGGGAGGCTGCAATGTAGCAATGGTGAGGACAGCACAAGAGTGGGCAGTGTTTCATCCTATTGTACACAGGATGTTATAAGTTGGAAGCAAGTTGATATTCACTAACAATAAAGAAAAGTATCACTCTGCAAACCATGCTTCTTGCCACCTTTCTCCTATTATGGTATCATCATTCAGTGCAAAGTAAACATTCATTTAGTATTAATGTAAATAAGCAGTGCGGTAGGCTGGATGGATGTTGTGAGGGAAAACTCTTCTCTGAACCCAACTTTAACCTCATTGTGCTAATACTACTTTTGGATAGTAGAGAAATAATCAAAAGGCCAAAGATAAGATTTAATTACTAGAATGGGAGAAATCACTAGAAAGATTATACTATTGCATTTCATGACATAAATGAAGTATCTAGCACTTTGCCAGATTCCTAGCAGTTACTCAGTGTATATTTGTACATGCATAAATATTTTATATATTAAAGAATATGATGGCTGTCAATTATAATAAACACGGACAAATATGAAGCCTTTGAGAATCTCACCCATTTCTTCCTCCCACAAAATTTATTTCTTAATATATATAGCTTTTCAATAAGAGATTAGAATAATTAAGTTGGCTGACCCTATATCCCATTCATTAGGGATGGGGATCTTCTGATGAAGACTTTCTGATGCAGGCTCCAATAAAAACAAAACAAAAACAAAAAAACATTTCTGTTTAGTTGATTCCAACTCATAGCAATCCTATAGGACAAAATAAAGGTGTCCCACAGAGTTTCCAAAGCTGTAATCTTTAGGGAAGCCAATGGCCACGTTTTTCTCCCAGAAGCGTCCAGTGGATTTGAACTGCCAACCTTTCTGTTAGTAGCCAAGTACTTAACCACTGAAGGCCCTTTAGCATCCTTCTAGGATAACCAAAAATCATTTCCTCACTCTTCTTTGTTCTCACCTTATCTCTGCCTATTATATTGTATCATCTTCTGGAGCAAGTAAAATAAATCATTTTGTTCTCTCCTTTGCTTTTCTACTTTTGAAATTTTTGTGGATTATAATTATTCTCCATCTTGGCTATGGCTCCAGTGAGTTATTTATTTTCCTTAATCTTTCCAGATACATGGATTCTTATATGGGCTTAAGCATTTTGCAGCTCTTGCCTAGAGAGTTTCTCTCATTGTTTTTCATTTGTTTTGAAAGGAAATGGCTCATAGTGAAACCTCCACTTGGGTAGGATTTTTAAGAGAAGATGCTCTCTTGGAGTTTGTATGATGCAATTTTATTGCTATATGGTCTTTTATGACATTTAACAACAATTTATATTTTCTCAAAAACTGCCTAAAGATCTAAAGATGATCTTTATTTATAGGCCTTCATCTCATTTGTATTCTCTAAAAAAAAAAAAAAAAAATGAAATGAAGAAAGAGATACTCTGGGTGTATGTATTTGTATGATATATAAGACAGAAGTGATACCAATGCATTCATATTGTTTTAACCAAAAAAGTAGTTTCTTTTGATCCATGCCATTAGAATTTTTCAACTTTAACAATCAAATGCTTAACAGTCATGAGATCTTTTCTTCCCTCATTAATTTATCAAATATTGTTTGAAGGATAGCTGGCTATCCCTCCATTTTGCAAACTGACCAATTTTTGCACAATGACCTGGAATTAAACCATGTTGCTAAGTATGTGTGTGTGTGTGGGGGGGGGGGGGAAGGGGACTTCCACCTTTGTGACTCTAAGAATTAAATGTTGCATATCTTAATAAGATCACAAAATGGAGGATGACTACATCATTACCTACCTGCCATATGACTTAACTACAAAATTGTCAAACCACTAGAATTACCTTACACAATTATTTTTTTCAGATTATTTTCTAAATTTCAAAGAAAGGGGAAATAAACAAACACATAATATGCAAACTAGAAAAGTGGATTGTAGTCATGTTTTCTTTTGCAACGTGTTCCCTACTAAAGACTAGTAGTATCCAGAACCAAGGAAAAGCCTACTGTCCTGGGATTTCTCTGGTGTAGTAAAAGAGAGTCAGCTTCGTTCGCTGTGCTCTGATGATAATAAAACAGACGAATGATATAGAGAATGTAGTCATGGTTCATTGGGTTAAGAGTCCCCAAACAATAGAGAGTTTGTTTTCCAAATTTTATCTTGAATGAAGTTGCTTAGAAAGATTAATTCATTTTATGAAAACAAAGTCTTACAAATGAGGCTAAGAGTTGAGGACCACCCCTCAAAATGGCTGCCTGTTGATACTTGATGTATGCTACCAGGCATTAAGGTGATCTTATACAGCGTTGCTATGGGTCAGAATCGACTCAACGGCACTTAACAACAACATAGTAAACTATGGAGTTCTGGTATGGTGCTGTGGGTTAATACTCTAGACTGCAATGTTGGTTTGAACCACAAGGTTGGTGGTTCAAGCTCACCAGGTGCTCCTCAGGAACCCTACACAGGGTCACTGAGTTGTAACTGATTTGACAGAACTTAGCAAAAACAACAAAAAAGTAAAATATGCTCTGGGATGCCAAAGATGCAAATCTAAACCCTACATCAACCACTGCAGAGAATCAGGATATCCTTGGGTTCCAAATCATCAGCATCCAATGGTCTGGGGCAATGGTGGCAATGGTGAACCAAAAGAGGAATCCTACAGTAAGTAGAGAAGAGGATCAGGTGGTTGGTGAGTGGAAGCCAATGTAAGGGTCACACACTCCTGCCAGTTTAAACCCTAGAGAGAAGATTCGTTTTGCTTTTCTTTTGTCAGCTCTTGAGATTAGCTACCACCTCTCTTTCTGCTGTTGCCAGTTTTTGCTTCAAGTTCCCCTATTCAAGAAACCCTTTGTGTCAAAACAGAGGCCCAGGGCTTCCTCACCAGTCCCTATACTTGAAGAAAGGAAATAGTGATACTAAAGATTTGCTGAGCTTAGACCTCTTGTATGCCCTTGTCTAAAAACCATACCAGTGGAAACAGACTCATTGTCACACACCTCGGTCAGTATTTTTTGCAAGAACTTTTTATTCTATGATTTAACAAATATTTAATACTTACAATTTCAAGATCTGTTTAGCCAAGATATTCAAAGGGCTTACATCTGGTGGCATCTAGTATAAATTATCTAGCTACATCTTCTTATGTGTGATATAATCTATTTATATCTGAATTTCTAGTACAGATTGTCAAGATTTTTCCTCTTCCAAAAATGATAGGCTCTGGAGAAGTACTGTCATAACACAAAAATGTCATGTTCTTCCTTTAGTTGTTTACGTAGTGATAATAATGGAATCCTGGTGTGGCGTTGTGGGTTAATGCACCAGACTGCAAAGCCGTTTGAACTGCAAAGTTGGCAGTTCAAGCCCACCAGGTGCTCCTTGGAAACCCTATACAGGGTCGCTATGGGTCAGAATTGACTCGACGGCACTTCACAACAACAACAACAATAATGGTAATACTTGTAGATACCTCAAAGAGTTATTGAGAGGACTAATGGAGTCTTCTTTGAAATGGGCTTATACTAGTACTCACCATAGAATAAGTACTCAGTGTTTTCCCTTATTATTGTTGCCGGACTTGTCTATTTATATTTCAAAATTAAAAACTGACTTCTGCTTTCCTGCGGCATTTTATCAAAGGCCTCTTGGCTTCTATGAGGTCTTCTGAGATTGGAGAGTATGAAGATATGGGTTGGCTTGTGCTGATTTATAATATAATGAGTCCTGCTTCAGTGGAAATTAGAGTGAAAATGAGGTACAGTTTTCCCCTTCCCATCCCTCTCCTTTGACCTCAACAATACAGAGTTGCCCACGCACCAAAGTGGTAAGTCGAGATGACCATTACTTCAGTGGCCTTAAAAGGTTGGTCAAGGACCAGGCAGGGTTTCCTTCTGTTGTACATGGGTAGCTGAGGGAGATGGCAAAGTGCATAGCCATTAGGAGCTGGTGGTCTAGATTTAAAACGCATCTCCATCCTCTAATGCATGTATGACCTTGGACAAGTTACAGAAATATTCACTGCCTCAGTTTCCCAATGTGAAAAAGGTGATGCAGTAGCTTTAAAGATTAAATATGTTAATGGATATAAATATGTATTGAAATGCTGGTGGCATAGCTTCCAGCATCACAGTAACATGCAAGCCACCACAGTATGAAAAACAGACAGACCCAGGGAGGAAATATGTAGTAAAATCACCTGACATGTAGTATGCATTACAGAAAGAGTTGACTAAGGGATGGGTATTGTAGATATTGTTAATATGAACAAAAAGGGAAGGACTGTGACCTCTTACAAGAGTTTTTCTAAAATGCCAAGTTGTATTAACTTGCCAAGGCATGTTTATTCATCAACTGTGTTTATCAACCTGACTCTTTTTGAGATTGTTTGTATTTAATAGGAAGCCAAGCATCTTCCTTTTTTTTTTTCAGTTTCACATTTGTTTGCATTTTTTTAAACCATGGTTCCTACATTACCTTTCTATCTTTATCATCAACTTTATTGTTGTTATTAGGTGCCATCAAGTCAGTACCAACTCATAGCGACCCTATGCAAGACAGAACGAAACACTGCCCGGCCCTGGGCCAACTTCACAACTATTGCTATATTTGAGACCATTGATGCTGCCACCACATCAATCCAACTCATTAGGGGTCTGTCTTCCTCTTTTTCTCCAACCTTCCACTTTACCAAACATGAAATTCTTCTCCAGTGGCTGGACCTTCCTGATAATATGTCCAAAGTATGAGAGACGAAGTCTGGACATTTTGGCTTTCAAGGAGCACGCTGGCTGTACTGCTTCCAAAACAGATCTATTTGTTCTTCTTGCAGTCCATGGCACTTTCAATATTCTTCTCCAACACCATAACTCAAATGCATTAAATCTTCTCGAGTCTTCCTTATTCACTGTCCAGCTTTCACATGCATATGAGGTTATTGAAAATACCATGGCTTAGGTCAGGCACACCTTAGTCCTCAAGCTGACATCTTTGCTCTTCAACACTTTAAAAAGTTCTTGTGCAACAGATTTGCCTAATGCAATACATCCTTTGATTTCTTGACTGCTGCTTCCATGAGTGTTGATGGTTGATCTGAGCAAAATGAAGTCTTGCACAACTTCAATCTTTTTTCCGTTGATAAGAATGTTTATTGGACCAGTGGTGAGGAGTTTTGTTTTCTTTACATTGAGATGTAATCCTATACCCAAGGCTGTGGTCTTTGATCTTCATCAGTAAGTATTTAAAGTCCTCTGCACTTTCAGCAAACAAGGTTCTATCATCTGTGTATTGCAGGTTGTTAATGAATCTTTCCCCAAACCTGAAGCCATGTTTTTCTTGATATAACCCAGCTTCTCAGATTATTTGCTCAGCATACAGGTTGAATAAGTATGGCGAAAGAATACAACCCTTGTGCACACCTTTCCTAATTTTAAACCATTCAGTTTTCCCTTGTTCTGTTTGAACAACTACTTCTTGGTCCATGTACAGGTTCTTTATGAGCTTATCAACTTTAGCAAAACAAAAACACGATCATAGAACAACAAATTTCAGCCACCCCTTCTAACAATAGATTCTTAGAGTGCATCTGGAAGGTATCCAATGTTTTCCCTTTTACTGTCTAGAATGATAGTGAAGAAAGGTCAAGCCCATGCTTATAGCTACAAAAGATATGACCCATTCATACCCTGCTGTACAGTGTGTGCTCTGAAGTAACACATTGTTTGACCAGTTCCTTTATACAAACTTATGTAATTTTTCCATACAATGACTCACAATGATGAGAGCCAGTGGATGGAGCAAAAGAGCATGCAGAGCTAAGTCAGGAATCTGTTCCTCCATAGTTCTTGTTTAGTCTCTCCAAGTTTTAGTTTTCTTCATTGTACAATGGACAGAATATCACCTACCATTTAGTGCTCCATTATAGCATTGTTGAGACCATGGGATTTACTAGTAAAAGTTGTTGTTTCTCTCATGATTTCATAAAAATCTGCATTTGGCCATAGGAGTGCATAATTTCTGTAAGTAAATGATATCTTTCATGTATGAGGTGACAGAAAAGTATTGAGAACAGTTGCTTTTAAGGAATAAATGGAGGGCATATCCCTCTAACATTCCTCCACATTCACTGTTTTTCTCAACTGAACTTTTGATAAGTCCAAGACAAAGCAAATGTTTTTTTATTCCATGATGTGGGGTTGTGTGGGAAAGGTAAGAGCCAGTAGTCAGCCAAATGTGCACAAAGTTTGACATCCTAGTGAAAATGGTAAAAAGCTTGACAAGAACACTTGACTTAATTGGGAGGGAGCATGTCAAAGGAGCATCAATTCTTCCATGATCTTCCTTATTCACTGTTCAACTTTGCATGCATATGAAGTTATCAAAAATACCATGGCGTGGGTCAGGTGCACCTTAGTCCTCTGTGGCTAGGGCCAAGGATCTCTGGAAGTGGTTTGGGCCACAATTGGCACATAGACAAAAGCCTGGTGTTACAGAAAACTGCTATTCCTTTAGTCTGAAAATAGATAGAAGTGATGTAGTCAAATGCCCACTTCATCACAAATAAACAAAAAAAAAATCCAAAAATATAGAAAATTAACAACTCAGCACTACAAATTTACTTAGTTTTCTTCAAAATAGAAGTTGCAACAAATACCTCTTGGTAACTGAATGTGTCAAATTACTGTACTTACTCACTCATGATGATTTGTGGCAACATTACAAAAAGTCAATGAGATCTACAATGGCATATATATTTATATATTTGTGTGTGTGTGTTTGTATAGATAAATAGATAGATAGTTGTTAAGTGCTGTTGGGTTGGCTCCATAGAGGGTTTATGAGGAGTGGCTGATGGATTCAAACTGCCAACTTTGCACTTCAAATAAACTTTGCAGTCCAGTGCTTATCCTATAGCACCACACCTGGACTCCATATGTGTGTGTGTGTGTGTATATACATATATATAGCACAGTGGTGTTGTGTGCTATCACAACTCATAGTTACTTTTCTTCACTATCATTCTAGACAGTTTCTGGTTTTGTGGTTGCCACACTATATATGAGAGACAAAGTCTGGCCATCTTGGCCTCCAAGGAGCACTCTGACTGCACTTTGTCGAACGCAGGACTGTTTGTTCTTTTGGCAGCCCATGGCACTTTCAATATTCTCCTCCAACACCATAACTCAAATGCATCAATTCTTTCATGATCTTCCTTATTCACTGTTCAACTTTGCATGCATATGAAGTTATCAAAAATACCATGGCTTGGGTAAGGTGCACCTTATTCCTCAAGCTGACATCTTTGCTTTTCAACACTTTAAAAAAGTCTTGTGCAGCAGATTTGCCTAATTCAATACATCTTTTTTTTTTTTTTTAAGTTTTTATTATGAATTACATGTTAGTTTACATGGGTGAACATTATCTTTACATTCATCCTATTGTAGTTTGTTTCATTGCAATGATCACAATCCCCTGCATGCATCATGAAACAACCAAAGGGTACACACCACACTTTTGGCCACCAGCTGCAAGCACACAACCCCTCTCCCCTCTGAGTCCAGAGTCCCTAGCAGCTCCTTCTGTCCATGTCATTGCCTCTGCCTCCATCCCTAGTGTCACTGACTTTCTGGACATAGTCTCGCACTTTTCTCCCTTGATGGTTCCAGGGATCTCTGCTCCTGGACTGCAAAATCAACCACTCACCTCCTTTTGTTACCAAACATTTACATTTCCCTTTCCAACACTCACTGTCAGACCTGATAGCTATCATTCCGTATTGAACCACAGGAGTCCTTTCCACCTCACCTTTTATCAACCCCATCCAAAGAGGTTGGAAACAATTCAGTGGAGGTTCTACCTTTCCCAGGTCTCAATCCAGGTTAACAGGAGTCTATTGAATGTGGTCGGACTTAGTTCACAATTTCATTGCTGCTTTTCACCCTCTTTCCCTTATTGGTGACCAACGTGGTCAGCAGCAGGACCATATGCTTGCTAGTGTATTCCATTTGAGCTTCAGTCTTGGAAGGGGGTTTGCCTTGAGGGGAGCTGCCCATTTGCCTTGATGGCTCCCTGGGGAACAACTTACTTCTTCTTGTAGTAGTCAATTGGACAGCTGTTGTTTTGTTTTGTTTTGTTTTGTTTCTGCTGGTCTTTCTTTCAAGAAGTTTCTTCTGTTTGTCTAGCTGCTCCAGACTGGTCTGCTTGTCCTTTCACGTGCGAATGTCCCACCTCAGAAGATTCTGGATGATGATCAGGATTCCACCTATGGTCTTGTGCAGTGCAAAGGCTCAGCAGGGAGCTTCCTTCACTGGGCAAGTTCTAGCCCCATTTTAGTTATTCCAATCATAGGATGAAGATGGACTTACAAGCTTTCTCTGGTAATGTTTCTGGCTATTCCTATCTCTCCCCTTCAAGTGTCTATTTCACAATAGTAGGCAAAGGAAACCAAGATTCAACAAACAACCAAGCATGTTAACATCATTTCCCCACTTTTACCCATTCAAACCATG
Source organism: Chrysochloris asiatica (assembly GCF_000296735.1). Classification (NCBI taxonomy): domain Eukaryota; kingdom Metazoa; phylum Chordata; class Mammalia; order Afrosoricida; family Chrysochloridae; genus Chrysochloris; species Chrysochloris asiatica. Next base: position 8,200,228 of record NW_006408632.1, read on the forward strand.
CCTCAATCTTTCTATCCACGAGCCCTCTTATTCCATGTTTGTGCTCAGATCGTTATTTATCTCTGTCCCATTTAGCCCAGGTAAACCTGCCTAACTATTCTCCCATCTGCCTTATTATAAAAATAAAAGAAAAAAATAAAAGACAAAATAAAAATTTCACCTTTCAGTGTGGGTGCTTTTTCTTAATCTTTTACAATAATGTCTCTATACTGTTTTCTCCTTTTGTGACTGACTGATTTCACTCAGCATAATGTCCTCAGGGTTCATCCATGTTATGTGGTGGCTTGCTTGCTACTTCCTTGTTATTCTTCAGGGTAGCATAGTATTCCATTGTGTGTATGTACCATAGTTTGTTTATCCTGTCTCCATCTTTTTGCTATTATAAATAGTGCTGCTCTGAACATTTGTGTGTATATCTACTGGCGTTATGGCTCCTATTTCTTGTGGACAAATAGAGGAATTGCTGGATCATAAGGTGTCTCTATTTACATGTTGCAGGTCAAACATACCTTGTGGTTCAGTGCTTTACCCTGTAACACCATACCAGGAATCCTTATATATGATAGTGGTTCTGAGTCATAGTGATCCTGCATGGGCCTTCTAATGAGCAGCTGGTGGGTTTGAACCACTAACCTTGTAGTTAGCAGTCTAGTGCTTTTCCTAAAGTGCTACATTGTTGTTGTTGTTATTATTAAGTGGAGTCGGTTCCAATTCATAGCGACCCTGCACAGGGTTTCCGAGGCTGTAAATCTTTACGGGAACAGAATGCCTCATATCTTTCTCCCGCGGAACCGCAGGTAGTTTTGAACTGCTGACCTTGAGGTTGGCAGCCCCACTCGTAACCACTATGCTACTACAGCTCCTTAAAGTGCTGCTACATTAGCAATCCATATATATGGTTGGTGGTTGTGTGCCATGGAGTCAGTTCCGACTCATAACGACCCTGCATAGGATTTCTGAGGCTGTAAATCCTTACGGGAGCAGAAAACCTCATCTTTCTCCTATGGATTAGGTGGTAGTTTCATACTGTT
>NW_006408632.1:8202843-8210874 GCF_000296735.1 Chrysochloris asiatica
GCGGAGCGGCTGGTAGTTTCGAACCACTGACCTTAAGGTTCGCAGCCCGATTCGTAACCACTACGCTACCAGAGCTCCATAGACTGTTTAAATTAGGTATTATTAAAAAAAAGGAAAATAACAACAGCAAAACTGTGATTCAGGGGTTGGTCCATCAACTTATCATTACAAAGAGATACACTGAGAGACAATGAAATAAACACAAATATATGTTTTCTGCTATTAAACCTCATGTAAGTCATTCTGTTTCAGTAAAACAACATAAAATCACTTGCCACACTATTTTAGTCATTTTGACTATACATTTTAATTTATATGTAACACGAAACATTCTTTAGAATGTTTACAATAATAAACTATAAACATATTTTCATATTGTTGTTTTAGTTAAGTGGTATTGAGTCAGTTCTGACTCATAGCAACCCTCTATAGTGTTTCTGAGGAACAGTTGGTATATTTGAACCCCTGACCTTGTGGTTAGCAATGCATTACTTAACCTGCAATGCTACACTGGGACTTCAAAACTACTTAAAACAACATGAGTGCATATGAAAAGTTTTATTTACTTTTTTCAAGCACTATATAAGATCTTTCCTTTAAGAATAAAAGTTTTAATAATGAAATTTAACATTGACAGTATGCTTACTGTTAACCAGTTATTTTCCACATTTTAATTCATATAATACCAAAAATCTATACACACACACAGGGCATACTTAACTTTGCTTAAAAGAGAAAAACATATTTATGGTTGTATTTTCTAATCTTTTTCAAAACAACAAAATGCCTCACAATTTGAGTCAGAAAATTTTAGAGGGACATCTAACAAAATTAAGACTTTGGTTTTAGAAAAGTTAATTTGTAGCTCTTATTCTATGGCAATGATTGTATGGTAGGGCCAGAAACATGATAAAACTACTGCTGGTGTGACACTGAAGGATAAGCACTAGACTGCAATGTCAATTTGAACAGCACAGTTGGCAGTTCGATCTCATCAGCTGCTCCTTGGAAACCCTATACTAGGTCACTAGGAGTCAGAACTGACTTAGTAGCACTTAGCAGCAATTAAAATCATTAAAGATCACTATATAAGAATAATAAGCATTCCACATCAATTCAGAAGTACGTATGTAAAAATGGAAAATATTCCAACATTCATAAATTAATGTCACTCATCTTCAACTTTAAAAGGATCGGTATTCAATATTGAATGTAATTTATTGGGAAAATTAAGTCTTCTCTTTCTCGTCTTCTCCTTCTTCTCTATCTCTACTTGTTCTTCCTCTTCCTTCTCTTCCTTTATTCTTCCTCGTACTTCTTAATCTTACTCACTCCTCTACTTCTATATTGTGTCTTTTCCTCCCACTATTTATATAGCGTGATGGCATTGCCCATCCACAGAGACACTTCTCCCATGTTAATCTTCCAAGTACGAGACTGTATCTTCACAAAGTGACTTAAAGTGATACCAGCTACATTGGTAATGACAAGAAAAAAGACTGTTTCAATTATGTCATTTTGTTGTTGTTAAGTGCCATGAGTCAATTCTGGCCCATAGCAACCCTGTCTAGGGTTTTCAAGGAGCAGCTGGTGAGCTTGAACTGCCAACCTTGCAGTTCAAATGGCTTTGCAGTCTGGTGCCATAGATGGCTCAATATTCCAACACCTTTCACGTGTGATGTGACAGAAAAATGTTGAGTGTAGTTGCTTTTAAGGAATAAATGGAGGGACCAGTTGCTGGAGAAGGATATTATGTTGGGTAAAGTGAAGGGTCAGAGAAAAAGTGAAAGACCCTCAATGATATGGATTGACCAAGTGGCAGCATTGATGGACTCAAGCATGGCAACAGTGGTGAGGTTGGCCCAGGATCGGGCAGTGTTTCGTTCTGCTGCGCATAAGGTCGCTATGAGTCCGTACCAACTCGCTGGCACCTAACAACAACAACAACAACATACCCTTCTAATATCCGACCACAGACATTGAGCAGTATTTGCTAAAAGAAATAAATATATCAGAAAAATGTAAGACCTTTTTACATAAAAGTAAATCAAATATTTATTGAACATTTATCATGTACAAAGACTACAGAAAGGAAATGGAACATAGCTAGGCCAGTTCTTACCTTCAGATTAGTTATACAAATGTAAATTATAATACAAACTCCATAATTGCTTGAGGAAACTATCAAGAAATGTTAAAAAGCAATAGAAGATTAACTTTTAAATAAATTGTGCTTCGGGTTGATGCGCTGGACTGTAAAGTTGCTTTGAACTCCAAGGTCAGTGGTTCAAACTCACCAGTCACCCCTCAGAAACCCTATACAAACTCGCTTTGGATCAGAACCAACTCAACCGCACTTAACAACAACAATGCAATAAAGTTGCAAGGAGACAGAAATAGACTCAATTGTTTCTGGGATTCTTAGAAGGATGTCATAGATGGAAGAGAAAAAGTCATATGATTGTGATTTGTCTAAAAGTGGTGAGTTTTTCTGATCAATTGACTATACGTTAAACAAATCAATAACAAAATGTTCTAACCAAACACTAGATCTACATTTGAAACAGTTATAAATTCTCAAGAGTTGTAAAAATAACAATAATAGCAATAACACTTATGTAAAAACTACTTCTACAGGCCAAAGACTGCATATAATACTCCATTCTCATCCAGATTGATGAATCTTAAAACATTGAAAGTGGCAGGTCATGAGTGCTAATTATAAATTGTTTAATTTTCCTTAGTTGTTGGATTCCGTCTTTTACATTTAAATCTGCCTTAACTTAAGCCTTAGGAATTGCCAGAGATCTTATTTGTATAGGGAGAGACGGTATTATTTTGGGACAAGACAATAAGAGAAAAGTTATTTTTCGCACACATGTTTCCAGTTTTGCTGCTTAATTTTGGAAAGAGGTAATTCCATGTCAAAATTAGTCCAGTGAAAAACGCACACACAGTAATCTTCATTTTCATTATCTGGGGTAGTTCAAAAGGCTCAAAAAATGGAACTATTCTCAAAGAAAGGAATGCATGTTCAGGTAATTACAAATAACAGACGCATCTGGTTATCTTAATTGTTTGGGAATGTCTCAATTAGCTGAGAATGTTTTCATGATGACTTGGAGACAGTGAAAATTTTTCACAGCAGATTGGATTCAGTGGTGAGAGGAAATATAGGCAGTCACCTTAGGCTTATTTATGGCCACCTAATTCAAAGATGCACATCTTTTGGATTTTGCTTACGTGTAAAGAGAATAGAAATGTTTTCTTTTTATCACTGCAGATTCATAGTGGTATGAATAGGCCTACTGTCTTTGTGGACACCCAGGTTCAGATGAGCTATGTGCAGCCTCTATCTTTTCCATCTCCTCCATCATCTTCACAGCATCATTTCTTCATAGAAGCTGCTTTGGCACTGAAATTTGATTCTCACGTTTACTTAACAATGTGAGATTACTTCATGAGAAGCTCAGAATGACAGGCATGTCTTCAATTTGATTTAGGATTGATAGGTTTTGGACATCAAACACTTTCATAGTGGCTTACTTTGGTCGCCTACTTAACAACATGGGCAGTCATACACCTAACACCCACTACATGATGGTCACTGTTCCTCATCATGCACTTAAGAGATCAAATTCCATCCATTTCAAATATATTTTGCCTTTTCTGAGCTCAACCTTTTCTATTCTTATTATTTTTACAATCAGATATTTCTAGTATAGAAAAGTTTATAGTTACTGTGATGCACCACAAATCAATGTCAATGTCTTCCATTCCCAAACATTCTCCTTAGGTGAAAAAGCCCCTCTACCACAACCCCCAGCATTGTGTTTATTAAGGAAGATGAAAAGAGTCACATCCATCTGTTACATGGGACAATTTTTGTATAGAAATGTTTCAAGGCTGATTTTTTTTTTCCAATTTTAGAAAATAATGATTCAAGCCAGAGAAAAATTTCATAATTACTAGGGAAAAGGTTATGAACTATTAGACATTACTAATTCTTTAATTAACAGCCACCTTTGGATAGAAAATACAATCTGGTTTAAATCCTATACATAGATGATATACACAATTGTTAACCTAATTTATAAGTAGATACCCTAATATCCCTCAAAATTCACATCAATATTTTTCATCAGGCAGCCCTTGAACATAGACCCTTTCACTAAATCTTTATTACCTGTAGGGATTAAGAAGGGAAACCTAATGTTATCTAGAAATTACCTAGTTTTATACAAGAAAGTAGTCTTTTTTTTTTTTTAATTGCAGTTCCACATATACACAGCATAACAGTGTAGGAAATATTAAAAAGGGAAAACTAATGTTACTAGAAATTACCTAGTTTTATACAAGAAAGTAGTCTTTTTTTTTTTTTTAATTGCAGTTCCACATATACACAGCATAACAGTGTAGGAAATATTAAAAAAAAAAAGAGGTATGAATTAAGGCAGCGATAGGGTGGGAAGACAGGGTAATTGGTCATTTTAGTACTTTATAACAAATGCTAAACTTCTTTTCTTGTTGAGTAGAAAGATCCTTGTTCTCTAATGACCTTCTAACTTCTAGCCTCTAGTCACCTTTTCTAACCTAGATCTACTCCTTGCTATGTAACAAAAACATACAAAGTTATAAGTCCCTAATTCACTGACCATGTAATGAAGAATATTTTTACAGTTCTTGGCCCTTAGAAGCATTTATCAAAGTAATGTGTCCTGAATTAATATATGAACAAACAGATCCCAAATGGCAAAAATCTCAGCCTCTCAAGATTTTTTTCCTAGCACACTTTCCCATTCATTCTATGCGTACACACTGTAAGCATGTTGGCCAACTCTTTGTTGGGTTCTGTGCAAAGTCTCCATGGTTTGGAAGGTAACTAATCCCTTTACATAGGCTGGAAAACTCTTCTTTACAAACGAAATAGTAAGTGGGCACAAAGTAGATACATAAATCTGTCCTCATAGAACATTTTCTTACCGAGTTTTTCCATCTCTCTTCATCAGGAAGCACCTGACTTTGGGCTACCAGCATTTAATGTGCACAATATTCTTTAGAGTTTTCAATTTCCACCTTCCCTGGATCTGCACAAATGATGATTATCTATGTCAAAACTCCTCTATCCATCCTTTCTTTCACATTCATCTACATCCCCTGTCAGTCCCCCACTTCATTTACTATGAATGTTTTAGGTTCTAAAGACTTCCATCTCAAAAGAACCATAGTATTTAATTTGACAATGGGTCACTTAAACTTTCAATCAGACTAGTATTGCCTGGAATCATTGTGGAACTTGTGAGGCACATAACCACATTTAGAACAAAAGTGTACTTTGTACATGTAGCAGAACATTGAGCCTTAGGTTAGGTTTAGGAAAATCTCCCAGCCAACCTTCTTTAATGGTAGTTCTGGTTTGATACTTTAGACCTTATAGAAGTGAAAATTAAATATTAAGGTTATGTTGATAACCAACAGAATGTGGAAATCATTGAATAATATCATTAATATTACCTGAAAATAAATTTTGCTAAAGGTAATTAAAAAATGACTGCAATAATGCATTGAAAGGTAACCGCCAGAGGTTCAAGACAGATTCAGACATGGACATGGAATGAGGGATGTTATTGCTAAAGTCAGATGGATCTTGGATGAAAGCAGAAAATATCAGAAAGATGTTGGTCTGTGCTTTATTGACTATGCAAAGGCTTTTGACTGTAAGGATAATGACAAGCTATAGACAACATTGTGGAGAATGAATATTCCAGAACACTTAATTGTGCTCATGAAAAACCTGTACATAGGCCAAGAGGCAGTTGTTTGAATAGAACAAGGGTACAGCGAATGGTTTAAAATCAGGAAAAGTGTGCACCCACGTTGTATTGTTTCACCATACTTTTTAAAATCTGTATGATATGCAAATAATCTGAGAAGCTGGATTGTATGAAGTAGAACCTGGCATTAGGATTTGAGGAAGACTCACTAACAACTTGCAATATGCAGATGATACAACCTTGCTTGTTGAAAGTAAAGAGGACTTAAAGTACTTACTAATGAACAGCCTTTGGAATGGGTTGCAACTCAGTGAAAAGAAAACAAAAATCCTCACCACAAGACCCATAAGGAACATCCTGGTGTGGCGCTGTGAGCTGCAAAGCTGTTTGAACTGCAAGGTTGGCAGTTCAAGCTCACCAGCTGCTCCTCAGAAACCCATGCAGGGTCGCTAGGGGTCGGAATTGACTCGATGGCACTTCATAACACAACAAGTGGAGAAAAAACTACATTTTGCTTGGACCTATCATCAACATGCAGGGAAGCAGCAGTCAAGAACTCCAAAGAAATATTGCATTGGGCCAATATGCTACACAAGAATTCGTTAAAGAGTTCAAGAGCAAAGATATCAGTTTGAGGATAAAGGTGCTCCTGACCCAAGCCACAGTATTCTCAATAGTCTCATAGGCATGTGAAAGTTGAACAATGAATAAGGAAGAGCAGAGAAGAATTGATGCATCTGAGTTGTGGTGTTGGGAAAGAATATTAAAGGTACCATGGACTGCTAGAAGAACAAACAAATCTGCATTAGATGAAGTACAACCAAAATGTTCCTTAGAAGGGAAGATAACCAGACTTGATCTATCATACTTTGGACATATTATCAGGAAGGATCAGTCCCTAGAAAAGGAATCATGTTGGTAAAGTGGAGGGTCAGCAAAGAAGATGGAGACCCACAAGGAGTCGGATTGCTACAGTGGCAGCAGTAATGGGCTCAAGTGTAACAGCAACTGTGAGGATGGCGCAGGATGGACACTGGGTTGCTGTGAGTACGAACCAACCCTAGGGCACATAACAACATGTTAATAAGTGAACGGTTTCATTACCCAAAGAAAAATCAAAGAATGGTTATAAATAACCTTGCCAATCATGAAAACTAATATTTATTGCAAAGTAGAAAACAAATGTACAGGTATTATCACTAATTTCGTTGCTGGAAAAGGATGTCTGGTAGTATAGTGGTTACGAGTCAGCAATTCAAAACTACCAGCTGTTCCGCGGGAGAAAGATGAGGCTTTCTGTTCCCCTAAACATTTACAGCCTCGGAAAACCTATATAGAGTCGCTATGAGTTGGAACCAAGTCCCTGGCACATAACCATCAAAGGATGGCAGAAGATCGGTCATTGTTTCATTCTGTTAAACATAGGGTCACTATGGATCAGAACTGATTCAATGGCACCTAACAATAATAACAGCAAACATTTTGGTTACCAATATAAAAAAAATAGGTGAATTTATGTTACACACTTGAACATACAGACATTGTTGAAGAAAACATTAGGGTTGACTCAGGTGAGTGACTCATAACAGAAGTGTTCCAAAGGTGAAGTAAAGAAGATTCTGTGATCCTATTGGGTAACAGTTCAGGCTGCATTGTCCCCTGGGGCCGAATCACAAACATATGGCCTAAGCAAGTAGTTAAACCTATCTCTGCCTTAATTCTGTCACCTGTAATATTACACTACTTGTACTCTGTAGGATCAGCACTGAACTGCAAACCACAAGGTCAGCAGTTCAAATCCACCAACTGCTCCTTGGAAACCCTATACAAGGTCACTATGGATCAGAAACAGCTTGACAACACTTAACAACAACAACGACACCTCATATACTTAAGTGAGAAGTCTAGGAAATGTCATAAGTTTAATCTTTTACTCTGAAGACTTTCTTAAACTAATTAAGCTTTGACTTAATTCTCGGAGGAATAATATTTTAGTTTCACTTTTAACCTCTCTCTGCCCCAGTGTCCTCATCCATAAACATTAGTGCATCTGACTATATAATTTCAAGAATATAGGCCTCCTTACTCTAAAATTCTATTATTTTCCCATAAATATTGAGACACATTTATTAGCACCTTTGGGTGGATTTTTCCGAAGCCATTCTAGCTCTGTACATCAGTCTTCATCCTCCACATAGTGTATTGACTCCACACAGTACATTGACAAGTAACCATCAGAGGATGTAGAATGAAGGAT
>NW_006408632.1:8211481-8215701 GCF_000296735.1 Chrysochloris asiatica
GTTGATGTCCTAAATATTCAGCCTGGTTTCCGTAGAAACATCAGAGTTTAGAGTTCTTCCTCACTGGATATTTCTGCGTAACCACAGGGTGACTTTTCTATGTCCACTGATCTACCCTTATTTTCTATACCAGCTATTTGTAGCTCAACTAAAACTCCCCAGGGACTCCGAGTATACCACAAGAGATAATGCTCTAGGCCAAGCCTTGTTCTTGGGGTGCTGACTAAGGTAAAAACTGTCTCACTGTCCTGTCAATAGTGGTAACATGGCTTCTGAAGCCAAGTGAATTTCATCAGTCAGAAAACTGCATCCTTACACTCATAGCATCAGAAGTAAACTGGCCCCTTCTAGTAGGTTTTTTCAATTGCAAGTAGTGGGTGTCAAGGGACATGTCACAACAAAGGTGATTGAGGCTCTAAGGATTGCTTATACCTTTTAATTTTGGCATTTGTGCCATTGAGAAATTATGACATTTTTCTCTTCTGCTCTCACACAAGCCACCAAAGTAGCCAAAGAATAATCCCAACAACCAAAGATGTGTTGCACCCAGGACCATCGTCAACTTCTGGCCCAAACCCTCTTATTGGATCTGCCTGTTTGTCAGATATTATCTTAGCTTATGCTGCCATGTACATGGACTGCATGATTTCTCTCTACAAGCTGACCACCATGTGGACTTTTACCTATATCTGTCTTTCTGCCTATTATCTATCTACCTAGCTATCTGTTTCAGACTGCATTTTCTCAAGAAGCAAAACCAGTGGAATATATACATATAAATAAGGAGAAGTTTGTTATCTTACAATTGTAGAGTCCCAGGTCCCCACCAGAAGAGAGAGAAAAAGTTCTTCCCATGTGTCTATTATATTGGGAGCAGGCCATGTCCCTAAGGAAGCATCCCTTCAATTGGCTGGCTGCTCATAGCCACTCATCAGAGTTAACTATGTGCCTCCTCACCATGGGAATAAGCACATCTCAACTGCTACACCTGTGGAAATGCTGGCCTAGTTGAGTTGACACAGCACCCTAACCATTAAAGTCCACCCTTCTCAACCCGAAACCTATAAATTAGGTGCATAATCTCTAAATAAAGAAAATTGGAAAGTCATACTTGCGCCTAACATGATATAACTAAAATACATACAACAAAAAATGCACAGGCCCCATTTTCATCTTAAATGTCACAAATCAATAAAGTAAAAATATTTGATGCACACATGCTATATATATATATATTCATTTAAATGTCCAAAGGGCACATTCTGCAAGCCAGCCTCCTGCCATAGGCACACAGCCTTCCTCTGTCCACGCACCTAGAGTCCATAGCTGCTTTGTCTTTTCATGGCACTGCCTCTGCCACCATCTCTACTGTCTCTGCTTTTCCAGGCAGGGAACCTAGCTGGACTCATGGTCTTCCTTAATGTCGGTCCTGGGTTCATCTGTTCCTGAACTGAACAGTAACTACTCCCCACTTTTAGTTACACATCTTCCATTACAGTGTGAAAATCACAGTTGTTACTACTAACAATGACTCACAACTGAAATCATAAAACCCTATCAGCATCATCCCCTACTCCTTTCACCAGACCCAACTGGAAAAGAGGACTCAAGCAAGTGGGAATTCTTCTTTGTCACCTCATTTTGGATGGCCAACGGAGTTCTGGTGTGGCCCTGTGGGTTAATTCGCCAGACTACAAAGCCGTTTGAACGGCAAGGTTGGTGGTTCAAGCTCACCAGCTGCTCCTCAGAAACCCTAGACAGGGTTGCTGTGGGTCAGAACTGACTTGACTGCACTTAACAACAACCGCAATCAACTCAATACACTGAGGAGTCAAGCAAGCATGTTCCTTGATATGAAGAACCTGGCATTCTGATTGGAATTTTGAGTAACTGCCTTCATAAGCAAAAATCCAGTCTATCAAATTGTAGTAATCAACACTTACTTGCTCAGAGTATCAAACTTCTTTATCTTCCTCTGGTCAGGTTCTGCTCAGCTCAGCCCTAGCTATTCAAATAGGTCAAATAGGTATCAGCTGCAAGAGTGGGTGTTCACACACATACACACATCTTGGCACTTCAAATCCGCTGCCCCTTTACTCTCTCAGCCCTATCCGCCATGGGCTAGGTCAGTGCCCATGGGCTTAGGAGTTCACACAACTGCCTAAATTTCAAACCAACCAGGCTTCCAGCTCCTCTTATCTTAAGGTCATCGGGTGCCAACAGAGCATGTCCAAATTCAGTCTTTTGTCTTCATTGCTGCATTTCCCCCAAGTCCACTCACAAGTAATTCCAAGTGGCCACCAGCGAGCATATGGCTAGCCAGTTGCCTTTAACTTTCAGTCCTAGAAGGGTTTGTTGTGTTTTTTTTCTAAAAACGGGCTGACTTTCCTTGCCTCCATGCCTCTAAAACTGGAAACACCACACTAAGCTTTTTTCTCTCTGCTTGAATCTCATGTTCTCCAGCAGTTTTGAGTTGGTCTGCAGATCTTTTCAAATGCAAATTGCCCCAACACTGCAGGCCCAGTTCGAAATTACCAGCTGTTCCCTGAGAGGAAAATGAGGCATTCTGCTCTTGTAAAGATTTACAGCCTTAGAAACCCTGTATAGGGTCGCTATGAGTTGGAACCGACTCCACAGCACATAACAACAACAACAACAACTGCAGGCCCTGAGTGGGGCTCAGGACTCCACCTAAAGCCCCACATTCTACAAAGGCTTGAACTAAGAAGCTTATTTTTTTTTTCTGGGAAAATTCTAGGTCCCCTTTTAACAAATCTAATTTAACAAGTATAGACTTAAGGCAGGTTTACAAGCACTCTGTAATCATAATGGCCACTCTTCTATCACACATGTGTATCTACTTCACAATAATAAGCAAGCGAAACCAGTATCCATATGAAGTCAAACACATGTTGTAAAAGTGCTGTGGAGTCAGTTCCAACTCACTGAGGCTCTCTATCAGGTTTCCGAGGAGGACCTGGTGGGTTTGAACTACCGACCTTGTGGTTCACAATCCAATCTGCTCCTAGAGCAACTAAACAGAAGTCCTGCCACACATATAAATCTTTTAAAACAATCAAGCTCAATCTTTTCCTCATTTGCATATGACCTTTGACCTTTAACAGGGCAGATTCCAGTAGGCTCAGGCCCAGTATGAGCCATCCTTTATAACCAGCTTGTCATTGGCTCCAGGCTACTCCAAAAGCAGCTCTTTCTTCTGCTGAAATATTTTATCCCATGCCCCTTCAAACTTTCTCCCACAAATCCTTGCAATTTCATAGGTCTGGAGTCACTGCAATGAATCTGCTCACCTGCCAACTGCTTAAAACAAGTGGGGGCCATGTCTGTTTTCCTGACTCCACCAGAGGGAAACCGGCAAGGTCAGCAGTTCAAGCTAACTAGCCGCTCCTTGGAAAGCCTATACAGGGCTACTATGGGTCGGAATTGACACGATGGCACTTAACAACAACATCGGTTGGTCAGTTGGTGGGTGGGTGGGTCTGTCTTGTCTGTCTATCTATGTCTTCTTACTCCCAGTAGTCTTCTGTTTCTATATAAACCCAACCATATCCACTGTGGCCCCTAGGGCTTTCAAGGTTAGGGTATTTACAGAATTAGATGGCCAATTCTTTCTTCCATGGAGTGGCTGTTTTGAATTTGTAAGCATGAAGTGTTTTAATACCGTGCCATCAAGTTTTCTTTACGTAAATCAGTAAATGTCAAAGATTTGTAGATTTCCCCTAATTCTAGTCTTTAGGTATTGTCCGCCTGGTCTAGTACATGAATATCAAAGTACTCAAATATTTGACACAAACCACACACAAGAAATGAAAGCCAAGTGCTAAAGGTTAGGAGAAACAAGAAGTTGTTGTTTCTAGGCGCTGTAGAGTCAGTACTGACTCATAGCGACCCTATGCACAACAGAATGAAACAATGCCCTTTCCTGGCCCAACCTCACAATTGTGGCTATGCTTGAGTCCACTGATGATGTCACTTTGCCAATCCATCTCTCTGGGGGTCTTCCTCATTTGCTCTGACCCTCCACCTTACCAAACATGATACCCTTCCCTGGCAACTGGTCCCTCCTGACAATATGTCCAAAGTATGACAGAAGAAGTTTGGCCACCCTGGCCTTTAAGGAGCACTCTGGGTGCACTTCTTCCAACACAGATCCGTTGGTTCTTTTAGCTACCCATGGCACTTTCAATATTCTCCTCCAA
>NW_006408632.1:8216416-8249884 GCF_000296735.1 Chrysochloris asiatica
AAAGCACAGGTAAACATCTTTCTGATATTCTCTGCTTTCAGCAAGATCCATCGGACATCAGCAATGATATCCCTCATTCCACGGCCTCTTCTGAATCTGTCTTGAACCTCTGAAAGTTCTCTGTCAATGTATGATTGCAGCCATTTCTGTCTTACCTGTACTTCTCCTGGATTTTAAACTTGGTTAAAATAAATTGAAAGTTTGCTAAATTTCATCTCTGAGTATGAAACACATACATAATTTATATGTTCATTGACTGATTGGTAAATTGATTCTCAACTCAAATAAATAGTTACAAATTAAGTCAGATTTCAGTAGTTAACAACCCACTTTGAGGTTTTGTTTTGTTTTGATTTGGTTTGGTGTGTTTCATTTCTTCCCACTGGATATTCCTAAACAATGTTATTCCACACACTATGTGGAGGAGGAAGACTGATGTACAGAGCTAGAATAGCTTGGGGAAAATCCACCCAAAGCTGCTAAGAGAGATGTGTCTCAATGTTTATGGGAAGATAATAGAATTTTAGAGTAAGGAGGCCTATATATTCTTGAATCATGTAGTCAGATGCACTAATGTTTAAAAATGAGGACACTGGGGCAGAGAGAGGTTAAAAGTGAAACTAAAACATTATTCCTCAGAGTATTAAGTAGAAGCTTAATTAGTTTAAGAAAGTCTTCAGAGTAAAGGATTGAACTTATGACATTTCCTAGACATCCTGGGCAAAGTATACAAAATGATTTCAATTGGTGAACCTTTGGTTTCCAGCTAGTACAGATATCACCAAGACAAATTTTTATTAGGAATGTTGGATCTTGCTTTCAGGACTTTGATATTTGTGATTGGTAGATGATTTGAAAGGTTCAGAAACAAGCATTTTTAGATTGTTTAATTTTAGAAGAAATAGGATAAAGTCGATCAGAAATTGTAAGAACTGGAAGGCGAGTGTTCTAGTCCTGGTTCTACAAAATCTGTGAGCAGCAGTAAGTTGTGTGCCACCTCCTTCCATTCTGTGTTCACACTCTGTGTAAGGTGACTTTGCAACTCTGCCCATCAAGAAGTTTCATGAATGTGGGCTGGCTTTGTGACTAATAGAATGTGGTAGGAATAACAAAGGGTCAATTCAGAGCCCCAAAGACAAGCTAAGTCTAGCCTTCTGGAGGAGAGACCATGAGGAGCAAAGAGAGTCATCTAAGCTTTCCCAGTGAAAGCAGTAGACATGTGAGAGGACCAGCTAAGAATGCAAAGCCACCTGGTTGACCTGCATCTGAACTGCATGAGTGAGGCTTGCAGAAACCAGAGCTGCCCAGTAGATCCATAGCTCATGAACAAGAGTAAGGGGTGGTGTTGGGTTTTTTTTGTTTGTTTTCAAATCTTTTATTGTGTGTTGAGTGTGTGAAGGCTTATAGGACAGATCGCCATTTTTACATTCAGCAAATTCTTGTAATGATTACAATACCCTCCATATACCCTTGTTGTTGTTGTGAAATGCTGTCAAGTCGGTTCTGATCCATAGCGACCCTGTATAGGGTTTACAAGGAGCAGCTGGTGAGCTTGAACCACCGACTTCGCAGTTCAAATGGCTTTGCAGTCTGGTGCGTTAACCCACAGTGCACACCCGGACTCCCCATATACCCTTAGACAACAGTATTTACCTCTAGTATCTGTTTTTTTTTTTTTTTTTTTTTGGTGTAACCATACCACATTGTAAATATATATTCTTTTAAACATTCAAAGGGCACATTTTGCAAGCCAGCCTCCTGCTTGCAGACACACTGCTTTTCTCAGTCCCTGGGCCTAAAGTCCACTGCTGTTCTGTCTCTCTATGCCATTTCCTCTGCCACCATGTCTGTCTTGGCTGCTTTCTGATCAGGATCCCCCACTCCTCTCATGTTCTTCCCTCTTGATGGTGCTAGTCCTGAAATGACAGATTAACTGCTCCTATAAAAGGTATTGTTTTAAATCATAGAGTTTGGGGTGGTGTGCTTGCTATATATGCATTGGTGTGAAAATAGAAAGCTAACACAGAGATATCTAAGGCTCATAGAATTGATCCTGCCTTACAGAACACTTTCTATAATATCAATAAGGCTCTGACTTCTGACAGAAAATGTGTATAGCCATTGAAACTCTCAGTTCTTCTCCAACACACAGAGGGGTGCAATGAATTGGAATCAGTGAGATGGCAGCTGTTTCTATTTTTAATTGACTGTGGAGAAAAATACAGAAACATGAATATATATTTTCATCTAAGTCTATACGTTTGTCTTATATATACTTATGCACTCATACACATGCACACAACTATGTACCTATGAATGATATATATGGACTCATGGTGTGGTGCTTTAGGATAAGCACTGATTGCTAATTACAAGGTCAGTGTTTCAAACCTACCAGCTGCTCCTTGGGAACCCTATATAGAGTCACTGAGTCAGGCATTTAACAATATATAATGTTGTTGTTGTTAAGTGCCATTAAGTTTGTTCTGACTCACACCAACCCTGTATAGGGTTTATGAGAAGAGGCTGGTGAGTTTGAATCATTGACCTTGAAGTCAACCACATATCATATGTACATGTGTATGTGTGTTTATACATATATATAGAGAGAGCACAGTAGCTCCATAGGATAGGTACTGGACTTTCTGATTTGGTGAAAATTTAAAATGTTGGAAACCCTATACAGAGTCGCTACGAGTCGGAACCGACTCAATGGCACTTAAAAAAATGGTATATATACAACATAGATATATGTTGTAAGGGCTGTAGATTTGGTTCTGACTCACAGTGACCCTGTAAAGTGTTTCCAAGGAGTGACTGGTTCATTTGAATCACCAACATTGTGGTTCAAACTGACCTTGCACTCCAATGCATTATACTACATCTCCACACCAGGACTCTGCTCTCTCTCTCTCTCTCTCTCTCTCTCTCTATATATATATATATATATATATATGTTGTTGTTGTTAAGTGCCATCGAGTCGGGTCCGACCCGGGTTTCCGAGGGTGTAAATCTTTACGGGAGTAGAAAGCCTCATCTTTCTCCCGCGGAGCGGCTGGTAGTTTCGAACCGCTGACCCTAAAGTTCGCAGCCCGATTCATAACCACTACGCTACCAGAGCTCCTGATATATATATATGTATGTGCCATAGAGTTGGTTCTGATTCATAGAGACCTTATGTAGGTTTTGAGGCTGTAAATCTTTACAGGAGCAGAAAAAACGCATCTTTCTCCCACAGAGCGACAGGTGGAATCCTGGTATGGCACTGTATGATAAGCACTGGATAACAAGGTCATTTTGAACTTCAAGGTCAGTGGTTCAAACTCACCAGTAGCTGTGTATATATGTGTGTCTATCTATCTATCTATCTATCTATCTATCTATCTATCTATCTATCTATCTATCTATCTATCTATCTATCTGTGGGAGTCCTGGTGTGGCACTGTGGGCTAATGCACTGGATTGCAAAGTTGTTTTGAACAGCAAAGTCCGTGGCTCAAGCTCACCAGTAGCTCCTTGGAAACCCTATACAGTGTCGCTAAGGGTCCACAGCACTTAATAACAACAACATACCTATACATGCTGTTGTTGTATGTTGTCAGTTGGCTCTGACTCATTGTGACCCTGTATAGAGTTTCCAAATCTATAAATCTTTACGGGGCAGAAAACCTCATCTTTCTCCCTGAGTGGCTGGTGAATTCGAACTGCTGACCTTGGGGTTAGGAACCCAAAGTGTAACCCATTACATCAAATATCTGTAGGTATGTCCCACTTTAAGCATATATATGGCCTATATCTAGATTAATAGACACACACTGTATAATCAGACAAGATGTTTTACATAGAACTCCTCAAACTGTTTTATTCATCTTCATATAAAAGTAAATTACTCATTCCTATCATCAATAATTTACTAAAGGGTTTGATAGTATATGCTCTACTGACATAGACTGGACCCAGGCATATTTATTCAGTGGGCTGGGTAGCTAACATTTCTTGTGATTTAGCCAAACACAGGTTTTATTTGCTCTACCATCATTTCTTTCTTCTTCTTATGGTTTTGATGACCCTTATAAGATTTGTGCATGTCAGTGATTAGTCCCTGTATCATTTTTATAGGTCTATTTTTAAGAGGTGCTTATTTAAGTGACTGGTAACTAATCATAGTTCTATAATTGACTGAAAAGTTGACTCAGTGTAAAATCCAAATTAAATTGAAAAGAAGCCCAAACCCTCATTATAAATTATACTTCCCAGTTCCACAAACACTCATTTTACAAACAGTAAAAGCAAGAAGAGACAAAGTTTGCCTTCCTGCAAAAAATATGTTCAACAATTACAGACCAAAATTTATAGTGAAGGAAGAATGTTCCTCTTTCTTTGCAGTGACACTAATAAAAGGAAAGAAATATAAGTACTGCTTAGTATAGGCTGGGAAAGGCCTAAGTTTTAAAATTAGAATAGGAGCATTTTATTTCTGGACAAGCTTACTGATCTTTTTACACAGAGCAGCAGATAGGCTTAGGGGGTCATGACCTCATCCCAAAGATTTGTTCTTCAAAGGCCTCTCCACAAACTTCTTGCTGATCATTTGCTCTTCTCCCATCCTGAGTTAAACATTTAAAGGATTTGAAGCCTTCTTACTTTACATTAAACATTTTCCTACCATCTTTCATTCAATTATCTAAAACCAAACCCATTGCCACTGAGTTGATTTTTACTCATAGTGACCCTGTGGGAACCAGAAGTTCCTCATAAGGTTTCCAAGTCTGTAATCTTTATGGAAGCAGATTGTCACATCTTTCTACTGGACAGAGTGGCTGGTGGGTTTGAAGCACCAATCTTTGGGTTAGCAGCCTAAGGTATACCCATTATGCCACCAGGTCTCCTTAGTCAATTACCCAGAGGCCAAAAATACTTCTTCCCAATTTAACTGATTGTACCTCCACAGTGTAGTGTTCTAAATCCATTAGCTGAGCCCTCTCTGCATGCTACATCATCAGAGGAACAAAGCGGTGATGATGTAGAACAACCCACATCCATGTATATTACCAGAGTTCTAGCCTCCTGATCAGCCGGTGGGCTTAATAAACATTCCAGATGGCTTGCTCTGCCTGAAGGAAGAATGGATAATCACACTGCACTCCCCTTCAAACAATAATAAAATAAGGCCATCGTAACACAGAAGCTTGAGTCTGCCAAAAACACTGAAAGGACTGCTTAGAACAATAGAAACAAGTGATTGGAAGGCACATCAGTGCCCTCATCCTTTATGAAGGAAGGTGGCCTGCTTTCCTACAAAGTATGCAAAACCAATTGTGTTGTGTAACAGCTCTGCTAACAAATAAAGAAAGAGGGGGAAAAAAACACATACACACACAAACGCAAACTCCATCCAAATACTTACATAAGTGTTTGATGAAAAAGAAATTACCATAAAAACTCTGAAATAAAATAACCTTTGCAAGCCAAAATCATGTATGAGTGCAGGGGTAGCCTGAGACACTGCCATGGGTTATGCTTGTCAGTTGCTAGCAAAAGAGTTGGATTGGCTTTATATCCAAGCTGCAGATTCTCCCGTGGGAGTTTACAATTAGAGTTCATGTCGGGCATTATGGGGAGTGTCTGTAGAGGCTTCAAAAGGTGGATTCACAGAAGGAATGAGGCGAGCACCAATGGCGTTCCACTCTAGGACTGGTTCTGAAAGTTCGCAGCTCTCACTTTTTTATTAAAAAGTAAAGAAAGGAGCTCTGGTAGTGTAGTGATTACGAATCGGGCTGTGAACCACAAGGTCAGCAGTTTGAAACTACCAGCTGTTCCGCGGGAGAAAGATGAAGCGTTCTGCTCCCATAAAGATTTACAGCCTCGGAAACCCTGTACAGGGTCGCTATGAGTCGGAACCAACTCCACGGCACATAACAACAACAACAAAGAAACAATCACTTCAAGTCTATGCTGACTTATGGTGAACTTATAGTGAATCTATATGTGTCAGAGTAGAGTCGTGCTCCACATGGCTGAATTCAGGAAGCTTTTCTTCCCAGTGCCTCTGATAGACTCAAACTCCCCACCTTTCAGCTAGCAGCCGGCAGCTGAGTGCATTAACCATTTACACCACCCAGAACTTCATTTCTTTTTCAGGGATAAGAAGAGATAGTGGTGGTGGTTGGTGGCTGTGGTGATGGTGGTGATTGTGTGCCACTGAGACAGTTACAACTTCGTCACGAGGCTGTGTTATCTTTACAGGAGCAGAAAGCCTTATCTTTCTCTTGCAGAAGGACTGGTAGATTTGAACTACCAACCTTGTGGTTAACATATCAGCTCAAAATCCACTATGCTACCAGTGCTCTTTGGACTACTGCTTGTGATGCTGTAGGTTTAGCACTGACTGCAAACCACAAGGTCAGCAGTTCAAACCCACCAGCTGCTCCTTGGAAACTCTATATAGGGTCTCTATGAGTCAGAGTCTACTCAAAGGCACTTAACAGCAACAACAATACCAGGGTTCTTTAAGAAAATGTTAAAAACTAAAATGATCTTTTACAAAAGGAAAGGATATAAAATAAATTGTAAAACTATGATAACAATAACAATATTATATTGAGCAGTGAATGGAAAAAGATAGCAGTGAAATAAAAGTCCATGTCAGTTTAGATAAGATGAAAATCATTTTTCAAATCATTGCAAAAAGAATATATTATTCAATCAATTTGGTAGGTCAATATGCTCATTTTTGAGATAAGAATAAATAATATAACATGCCTAACTCCCGAGAGAGAGAGAAAGATGCCTGTACATTATATGAGTTGAAGAATTAAATTTCTTGGAGACAATACAGGAGGCCCTATTTCATATTTGTTTTATATTTTGAATTTTCCTTTTTATGTGGAATCCTGATATAGCATTATAGGACATGCACTGAACTACTCTGGTAGCATAGTGGTTATGAATCGGGCTGTGAACCACAAGGTCAGCAGTTCGAAACTACCAGCTGTTTCGTGGGAGAAAGATGAGGCTTTCTGCTCCCGTAAGATTTACAACCTTGGAAACCCTATACAGGGTCGCTATGAGTCGGAACCGACTCCATGGCACATAACAACAACAACAACTAACAGGAGCAGAACAAGTTGGTGATTCAAACCCTCCTTGGAAACCCTAGTCAGGGTCGCTATGAGTTGGAAGTGACTTGACGGCACCGAACAACAGCAGTAATTTTTAACAGGATGTCAAGGTTCAAATATTAACATTGAAAGTTCTGAAAAGACAAAAAACAAGACATGTATTTACTTCAAAATATACCATACATAAAGTTAGGAATGAACACTTAAACGGAAGGGAAATATCAGAAGCTTAAACCTCTAATAGATAAAGTATTCTTAAATATTAATGTAAAAGAACAGCATAACAATAGAAAATTATATAAGAAATAACAAATGGATTCACAGAATTAGACATAAACGTGAAATGGTCTTCAACTGTTTTAATGGTCCAATAAATGCAATTTAAAATAAATAATAAAAATTTTAAGAAATATGGTAAATAAAGATAATGTTTATAACTTGTCCAAATATAGGCATGTTGACTAAGCTATACAACACATATTAATACAGATCACAGATAAATAGACATATACATAGATGTATAGACTCATGACCACAATTAAGTGTTTCAGAATACTCATTCCCCTAAGTGTTATCCATAGCTTGTTATGATGCACAAAATCAAAAGCCTTTGCATAGTCAATAAAGCACAGGTAAACATCTTTCTGGTATTCCCTGCTTTCAGCCAAGATTCATGTGATGTCAGCAATGATAGCCCTCATCATGATTGCATATTTGATCAATTTCATACTAGAGAAGTTGGTAGAATTCTTCTATTTCATCATCACTGGTTTTAGTGGTTGGTGAGTAAATTTGAATTTGAATAATCATATTAACTATATTAATTAGTCTCCCTTGTAAGTTTATGAATGTTATCCTATAACAGACAGCATGGTACTTTGAGACAGATTTTGATATGTACTTTTTGATGATGAATGGACTACATTGCTCTTCAATTTGTCATTTCCAGCATAGTAAACCATGTGATTGTCATTTTCAAAATGGCCAATAACAGTCCACTTCAGTTCACTAATATCTAAGATATTGATCTTTATGCATTCCATCTCATTTTTTATAACTTTCCAGTTATCCTAGATGCATACTTTGTACATTCTATGTTCTGAATATCAATGCATGTTTACAGCTGTTTCTCTTCATTTTGAGTTGTGCTCCATCAGCAAATGTAGGGTCTGGAGGCTTTACTCCATTTACATTATCACAGTTAACTCTACTTTGAGGAGGCAGCTCTTCCCAGTTTTATCATGTCTTTCAATCTGAGGGCCTTATCTTCTGGCACCATTTCAGACAATATTCTGGTGTTCTTCATCATGTTTTAATATTCAATATTTTGGTGCTGACAGTGTTCTACTGTTATTCATAAGATTTTCAGTAACTAAATATTCAGAAGTAGTCTGTCTCTCCTTCTTCCTAGACTGGCTTCTTCTGGAAGCTCAGCAGAAACCTGTCCACTATGGGTGACCCTGCTGGTATTTTAAAATACTCATGGCAGAACTTCCAGAATCACAGCAACATGCAAGCCACCACAACATGACAAACACACAGATGAGACTGTGAAAAATGAGAGAATCTAAATAATAATTATAAATACATGATAGAGCTACTAAGGAAGCCAGAAGTTGAGAATCCACGATCCCAAAGAGCAAGGAATCTCTAAGAAGTGAGTCCAAGCTTCTACACATCAATCTTTCTTTTGGACCCTTATTGTTGTTAAGTACCGTGGAGTCGGTTGCTACCCCTAGTGACCCCGAACAGGGTTTCTGAGGCTGCAAATCTTTATGGGAGCAGAAAAGCCTCATGTTTCTCTCGCGGAACAGCTGGTAGTTTCGAACTGCTGACCTTGAGGTTGACAGCCTGATTTATAACCAATCTGCTACCAGAGCTCCTTCTTGGAACATTAGAGATATTTGATTCTAAGTAAGAGACTGCAAAGTCTGGCTTAGAGTACTGCTAAATGGTAGGGAATCCTGTAGAGGTGTTGGTAAGGCTGCATGCCTATGAAGAAAAAAGTTGGGAGGCAAAGTAACCAAGGTAAAAAGACATCAGAGGTCAAAGTCTCATAGAAAAGATAGGTACAGAATAATAATTCTAATGATTTTCCTGAAAGACACTTGCTTATTTTTTAAGGTGCCAAGGATGAAGGAATAAGAAGTCATAAAGGAAGTAGGTGAAAGACAGAATGGAGTTTACTAACAGTTATTACAGGTGACGATAAGACAAAAATTAGATTAAGATACCGAGGAGCCCAAAAGAGAATGAGTCTGCATCTATAAGCTGTTTTCCACAGACCATCAGAGAGAGTCATCGAAGTCTTGGGCAGTGTAAGATAACTCAGAGACATCCCCATTGAAGTGCCTCAGGCTAGTTTTCCAGTGCAAAGCATCTGCCTGAAGAAGACTGAGCATTGAAAGAAATCTCAAGGTCCTACGAGTTCTCAGTGTATGGACTACATATGTATTATGAAAGGTAATGTTGGGGCAGCTCTAAGCCTTCATTTAGTGCAATACATCTGCTATCTGAAAACTGACACCAGGCAGTAGGGCAAAAATCATATCCTCAGGCAAAAATAAATGGGGTAAAGGGAATAGATAGCAGAGACAATTCCCCAGAAATCTGAAATGATGACATCCATGAAGTGAAAGAGAGAGAAGCCTACTACAGAATGAAAAGTTGACAGCTTGACTATAAAGCAAAAAGAGATATCCAAAATCCTATCACTTTCCAGGTACCAAGCTCTGTTGAAAGCAAAGTACTTTATCTGACCTCAAAACATGAGAAGTCAGTAGTGAATTAAATATAACTAAAGTGGTAAGAAAGCCCAGATCCAGTATAACTACAGATAAGGTGAATCTGGTCTCCTACTTTGGAGATCTAACAACAAAAGACTCATGCTATTTTTGGGGGGTGGGGGTGGGGGAGTAAGTATTGATTCTACAAGATCTTTTATAAGAAATAAAACGTCATTCTGCTTTTGGTGAAAGCTTATACAGAAAATTAGCTTCCCGTTAAACAATCTATATGTATATTGTTCAGTAGCATGGGTGACATTTCTTTTTTTTTTTTTCACAATGTGTTAAACTTTTCATCATTTCCATTCTGGTTTTCCCATTTCCATTCCCTGACTTCTCTGCCTTCTTTACCTTCTCATCTTTTCTTTAGGGTAAATATTAACCATTTGGTCTCATATAGCTGCTTGTTTTTGAGTGCTGTAATTATAGATGATGATTCTCTTATGAGCTAATCTGTTGTTTAGTTGAAAGGTGACCTCTAGAAGTGGCTTTGGTTCCAACTTTAAATGCTGTTTCTAGGCAACAGTCTCAGGAGTACCTCTGGTTGACTCTACCTTTTTGTTACATATAATATATAGCATGCAATCAAAGCTTATGAAACCCATTAAGAAGCTAATACTGATATCCATGTTCAAGAGATGAAATAAACAATAGAAAAGACATAGAAATGACCTAGAAGATGGAGTTAATGGAGACAGATTTTGAGATAATTGTGGTAATAAGCTAAAGGATTTAATGAAAAAGATGAACAACATGTATAAGTCAAAAAGTATCGCTATAAAAAATCATAGAAACCTGTATTAGACAAAATTATCAAAATATGAAGTTATTATTTCTTGACATAGCCTCCATCTATGCCTATATACATTTGAAGGAAGTGTTTCCATCTCTTTACTCCTTCTCCAAAGAAGTATGAGCTCTTTGATTCACACCACACCAAAAAGACAGTTTTGGCATCCCAAGGGACCCAAATCATCATATTTTCAAAGGTTCTTTGAGATATGGGCAATAAAAGCAATTCACAGGGCCAAAATAAGGCCTGTGGGTTGATGAAGTAAGGTTTTCCAATGAAACTCTCATGGGAACAACCCATGCTACCCTAGAAGAATGAGTAGTCACATTGTTGTGAAGGAAATTCCTCACTGCAAATTTCCTGGCATTTTTCTCACCAATAGATTTTCAGTTTTCTTAAAACTTCTTCATAATAAGCTCCTGCAATCATCATTTGCAAAAATCTATCAACATTACTCCTTTTGTATCCCAAAATGTAGTGACCACAACCTACTGAGGTGGCCTTTCAGATTTTAACTGTTCCGACAGATTCCCTAGTAGCCACTGATTTGACTGGACATTTCTTTGAAAGCATCATAACATTACTAAAATAAGTGTATTATTGAGAGAACTTGTCTAAAGCCATCCACTGATCACAGAGACATGTTAAAAAATATTTTATTTGGGAACAAAAACCATCATTATGACCTGGAACCCTATTAGCAATGATTTTTAACTTACTTTCATATAAACACATGAGGAATTTTAGCAGACAAATGAAAACTAAAAAAAAAAAGGACCAAACAGAAATTCTAGAAATAATAATAATAAATAAACACATATAAGATATACAGAATTTATTAAATGGAGTTGACTGCAGTCTAGCCAGAGAAGAAGAATACACTGAAAAGTATGTTGTTGTTGTTGTTGTTGTTAGGTGCCATCAAGTCAGTACTGACTCATAGTAATCTTATTCACAGCAGAATGAAACACTGTCTGATCCTGGGCCAACCTCACTATTGTTGCCACACTTGAGCCCATTGATGCTGCCACTTGGTCAGTCCATCTCGCTGAGGGTCTTCCTCTTTTTCTATGAACCTCCACCCTATCAAACATGATATCATTCTCCAGAGACTGGTCCCTTCTGACAATATGTGTGAAGTATGAAAGATGATGTTTGGCCACCCTGGACTTTAAGGAGCACTCTGTCTGTACTTCTTCCAATATGAAGAGTATATGTAAGATCGTATCAGTAAATTGCTATCAGGGCTGACTGTGAGGGTTGGAAATGTAAAGGTAGACCTTTTGTAGCAAAAGGAGGGGAGTGGTTGACTTTGCAGTCCAGGAGCCGAGGTCCCAGGGACCATCAAGGGAGAACAGCAGAGTGTGGGACTCTACCTGGACAAACAGTGACACCAGAGATGGAGGCAGAGGTGATGATGTGGAGAGATGGAACGGCTGAGGACTCTAGACCCAGAGAGGGAGAGGAGTTGTGTGCTGACTGAGGGGCAGGCTTGCAGGATAATACACTTTGATTGTTTGATGGTGCATGGAGGGGATTGTAATTATGGCAATGAAACAATATATGATTGGATGAATATAAAGCTAATGTTCTCCCATGTAAACTATCACATAATTCACAATAAAAACTTAAAAAAAATCTTATCAGTAAACTTGAAGACAGGCTAGTAGATAGTATCAAAAGAGGTTAAATTAATAGAACAGAACATCTGAAAGCTATGGGACAGAATAAAAAGATATATGTAATCGAAATCTCAGAAATAAAGTAGAGAATAGGGTAGAAGAAATCTTTGATGAGAAACTAGTGAAAAATATTTACAAAACTGATGAAAGATATCATTCCATAGGACCATGAATTTCATTATACATAAAGCAAGATCAATGCACGCACATCAGAGACAAATACTTGTGATTGTTCTGTCAAGTGCCATCAAGGTGGTTCCAATCCATAACACACTGTATATAGGGTTTCCAAGGTGAGTTTGAACCTCTGTCATTGTGGTTTGAACTGACCTTGTTCTGACCTTGAACTGACCAGAGCACCCCACCAGGTCTAAATGGTTGTTGTTATGTGCTGTGGAGTCAGTTCTGACTCATAGCGACCCTGTAGAGGGTTTCCAAGGCGGTAAATTTTTACAGGAGCAGAAAGCCTCATCTTTCTTCTGTGGAACGGCTGGTAGTTTTGAACGGCCAACCTTGAGGTTCACAGCCCGTTTCGGAACCACTATGCTTGGTGAATAACATAAAATGAAAGCAGCCAGAGAGGGAGAAAAAGACATGCTATGGATAGGATAAACATTCTAGGAATGATGGCCAACTTGTCTTCAGAAACATAAGACCATCAGACATGGAACGGCATCTTTAAAGCGATAAAGGCAAGTATGAGGAGGCTTCAAACTTTTTGTGGAAATTGAAATTTTAAAATAATGTAATATTCTTGCTAACTTTTTGAAGCCCTCAAGCCAATAAAAATACACGTTTCATTTCATTCAAAGTGAATTAAAAGCATTTTCAGACAGAAGGAAAAAGAAGGAATTTGTTTTCAACCAATCAGCATTTTAAGAAACGTTTTAAGATCTAAATGTTTTAGACTAATGGGAAATGATACAAGAAGGACACTGGCATTTGCAGAAAGTAATGAAGTGTTCTGAGGGGACTGGTATCTATGGAAATATTTTACATATGCATATTGCTTGTATAAAATATATTTGTATATAAAAAGTTTTCTTTTACCTACATATACTACATCTTTAAGGAATTTTAAGAAAAAATAAAAAGTTTATTATCGAATTTTGAGTATATATGGAAGAAGAGTATGGGAGAAAATATTAGATAGATATATAGATATACATACATATGCAGGTGAGTCAAAAAATTTATCTGCACTCCAGTTATATTAAAACACCCATCCATTGTTGTTGTTGTTAATTGCCATCGAGTCGGGTCCGACCCATAGCGACCCTGTACAGGGTTTCCGAGGGTGCATATCCACTACTAATAACATTGAGGATGAATGTGAAACAGTTCTGTCGAATAGACAAGTGACAGTGGCTTATGTGGCAAATCATTTGCAAATCAGCCATGGCTCTGCCTATGAAATAAGCCATGACAGTCTTGTGTATTGAAAAGTTTGTAAGATGGGTACTGAAGCAATTCACGGAAGAGCATAAACAGAAGCATTTGGACGTCTGCAAACAAAATTTGGACCTATACTCCAAGGAAGGTAAAAGTTTCTTCAAAAAAATATTGTTACTGGTGGTGAGACATGGATTCGTCACTATGAACCTTAGAGTAAATGGCAGAGTATGGAATGGAAATATTCTCAGTAACCAACCAAGGAACAGTTCAAAAGTCAACAGTCAGCTGGAAAATTGGGAATCTCAAGGGCCAGTATTGAAACACCATCAGAAAAAGGTCCAATAATCAACTGTGCTCATTACAGTGAGATGCTCACTGAAGAGCTAAAGCTTAAACTGTGGATTAAATGCAGAGAACTGCTATCCAAGGGCATTGTGATCTTGCATGACAATTCCTACCCACACAGCTTTGCTCACACTGTTGACACCCTACAAACACTTGGTTTTGAGATGTTACCGCTTCTTCCCTATAGTTTTGACCTTGCTCCATTCTACTTCCGCCTGTTGTTCCCTTGAAAGCAGCCCTTTGAGGATGAAAGATTCACCTCTGATGAAGAAGTGAAGACAGCAGTGCATTTGTGGCTTGCAACTCAGTCTAAAACATTTTTTAATAAGAGAATACAAAAGCTTGTTGACAGATGGACAAAGTGTATTGAAAATCATGGAGATTATGTTGAACGATGATGTATTTGTCTTTTCTAAAAGTTGGTTAAAATACAGTCTACAGCCAGAGTGCAAATACTTTTTGACTTACCCTTGTGTATGTGTGTGTGTGTGTGTGTATGTACATATGCATATATGCTGCCATTGTTCTTAAGTGCTGGCGAGTTGGTTCCAACGCATAACGACCCTGTATAGAGTTTCTGAAGAGTGGCTGGTGAGTTTGAACCACCGAACTTGTGGTCCAAACTGACCTTGCAGTCCAGCAGTCCAGTGCTTATCCTACAGCACCACACCAGGACTCCACATATGTATGTTCATGTTCATGTATATGGATATACATATACATATATGGAGTTCTGGTGTGGCATTGTGGGTTAATGCGCTGGACTGCAAGTTTGCATAGAACCATAAAGTCTGCAATTCAAGCTCACCAGCCGCTCCTGGAAACTACCACTCGCCTGTCAGTTTGTCGTATTGTAGGAGCTTGCTTGTTGCTGTGATGCTGGAAGCTATGTCACATCAAATACTATACGTATTTCAAATACTGGTAGGCTCACCTACGATGGTCATGTTTCAGCAGAGCTTCCAGTCTAAGACAGACAAGGAAGAAGGAATACGGTCCACTTCTGAGGAATTAGCCATTGAAAACCTTATGAATAGCAGCAAATTGTCTGATACAGAGCCAAAAAATGATCCTTCAGGTTGAAAAGCACTCTAAATATAACTATAGAGAGCTGCCTCCTCAGAGTAGAATCTACCGTAATGATGTGGATAGAGTTAGGCTTTCAGGAGGGAACTCCATTTGCTGATGGGACATAATTCAAAATGAGAAGAAACAGTTGCAAACATCCATTAAAAATTAAAATATGGAATGTATAAAGTATGTATCTAGGAAAACTGAGGTCATAGAAAATGCAACGGAACACATTAAGATCAATATCCTAGGCATTACTGAGCTGGAAAGTACTGGTACTGACCATTTGGAATCTGTAATTATGTTGGTTACTATACCAGGGATGACAAATTGAACAGGAATAGCATCTCATTTATAGTCAAAAGGACATATCAAGACCTATCTTGAAATACAATGCTGTCTAAGATAGGGTGATATCTGTATGCATACTAGGAATACCAATTTATAAGGCATTCAAAACTACGTACCAACCAGTAAAGCCAGTGATGGTGAAAATGACGAATTCTACCAACTTCTTAATTCTGAAAATGATCAAACATGCCATCAAGATGTATTGATAATTACTGTACTTGGAACGTAAAAGTTGGAAACAAAGAGGAAGGGTAGGTAGGTAGATAAAAGACCTTGGTGATAGAAGCCACACTAAAGATCACATGACAGAATTTTGTAAGACCAATGCCTTTTTAATTTCAAACGCCTTTTTCAACAACATCAATGGCTACAGTACAGCTGAAGCTCACCAGATGAAATATACAGTAATCAAATTGATTACACCTGTGGAAAGAGATGGACCTGCTCAATATCATCAACCAAAACAAGGTCAGGAGCCAACTGTGGAATAAACCATCAACTGCTCATATGCAAGCTGAAGAAAATTAAAACAAATCCAAGAGAATGACAATACAACAGTATATCCCACCTGAATTTAGACACCATCTTGTGAACCAGAGAAAAAACTACAAGCTTCAAACTGCATTATTGAAAAATTCTATGGCCAAAATTTAGAATGATACAGGAAGCATCAAACGAATGTAATACTGATGATCTGCTCTGTAAACATTTCCCCAATTCACAATAAAAGGTTAATAGAAAAAGAAGATGGAATGATTACACAGTCATTGTACCAAAAATAATTAGCCAATATTCAATCATTGCAAGAAGTAGCGTATGATCAAGAACCAATGGATTTAAGGGAGAAGTTCACGGTGCACTGAAGGCATTGGTAAAAACTAAGGCTCCAGGAAATGATGAAAAACCCACTGAAGTGTTTCAATAAATTGATGCAGTGTGTGCTAGAGGTACTCACTAGTCTATGCCAGGAAATTTGGTGGACAGCTACTTGTCAGCCTAATTAGAAGAGATCCATATTTGTGCCCGTTCCAAAGAAAGGTGACCAACATAATGCAGAAATCAAGATCACATGCAAGCAAAATTTTACTGAAGATAATGAAAAATAGTTGCAGCAGCAAATTGA
Source organism: Chrysochloris asiatica (assembly GCF_000296735.1). Lineage (NCBI taxonomy): Eukaryota > Metazoa > Chordata > Mammalia > Afrosoricida > Chrysochloridae > Chrysochloris > Chrysochloris asiatica. Next base: position 8,233,085 of record NW_006408632.1, read on the forward strand.
CTGCCAGATTCAGAAGAGGATGTGGAATGAGGAATAGCATAGCTGATATCAGATTGATTTTGGCTGAAAATAGAGAATACCAGAAAGATGTTTCCTTGTACTTTACTGACTATGTAAAGGCATTCAATTGTGTGAATGGTAGCATTGTGAAGAATGAGAATTCCAAAATATTAACTGTGCTGATGCAGAAACTATACATAGACCATGAGGCAGTCTTTCAAACAGAAAAAGGGATCCTGCCTAGTTTAAAACAGGGGAAAGGGCAACTAATGATTTACTATGGTCCTTGCAGTCAAATTTCTCCTTTTTGTCATATATTGTAACTCCCAGCCTCTGTGCCTGTGATCTAAGGAGCCTTAGAAGCATAGTCCTGGTGTTGCACTGGACTGCAAGGTCAGTTTGAACTGCAAATTAAGTGGTTCAAACCCACCTGTTGCTCCTTAGAACAACATGGTCACTACGAGTCGGAACCAACTCAATGGGACTTATAACACCACCACCAACAGTTGCACAGTGAGTTAATCATAAGGTCAGCAGTTGAATCTATCAGCCACTCCACAGGAGAAAGATAAGGCTTTCTGCTCCCACAAAGATTTATAGCCATGGAAACCCTATATAAGGTCACTATGAGTCAGAACTGTCTCGACAACACACCGCCACCACCACCATACACAGGTATGGACCCATTCTGAAATGAGTTGTTAAGGAGTAAAGATTAAGGTGAGGCCTTGAGGGGTGCTGTGGGATAAAGCACTAAACTGCAAGATCGGTGGTTCAAATTCATCAGCTGCTCCTTGGAGGCCCTATACAGGGTCACTATGAGTCAGAACCTTCTCAACGGCACTTAACAACAACCTGGAGTCCAGTTATGGTTCTGTAGGATCAGTACTGGACTGCTAACTATAAGGTTGATGGTTAAAACCTACCAGCCGCTCCTTGGGAGAACTGACTTGATGACACTTAACAACAACAATGACAAGGAGTAAAACTTACAGTGGAACTGAGGGCCAAGGATGCCCCCACTTACTAGATGGTGTGACTCAACTCCCCACCCCTAGCTTTCTTTGGAGACACACTCTGACTAATCTATAAAACTGCTTTGTACAAGTTCACTCTTTTGCCCTTGCTCATTATGTCTGACTTCCCTGGGACTGTCAGCACATCACCTGACCTGATTCACCAGCTCCTGCATCCTCGTGCATCAACAGCCTGTCCTCTGGCCTGCTGATTTGGGTTCCTCAGTTCCTGAGACCACATGGGTGAGAAGATTCCTCCAGACTGATCTCTGAACTACAGATTTGGGACTTGTCAGCCTCCACAACTGTGTGTGTCTTTCTTTTGACAATTGTGAGTTTTGTGGTATGCTGCAGCATATTGCAGAACCCTAGGATATGGCGGAAGGGAGAAGTAGCAATTGATATCAAGGATTATGAGTAGCGTGCCAGAAAAGTCCAACAGTTGGGATAGCTTTAACCTTCAAATCATAAGTTCCAGCCTTGTACTGATCTTTCTAAAAGAAATTATTCATGAAGCCAGTGAAGTATCCTTTCATCATATTTATTCAATCTGTATGCTGAGTAAATAATACAAGAAGCAGGACTATATGAAGAAGTACAGAGAATCAGGATTGAAGGAAGTCTCATTAATAACCGTTGATATGCAAATGACATAACCTTGTTTGCTGGCAGTGAAGAGGACTTAAAGCACATACTGATGAGGATCATAATTGCAGCCTTCAGTATGAATTACAACTTGATGCAAAGTAAGTAAAAATCCTCACAACTGGACCTATAAACAACATCGTGATAAACAGAGAACCTAATGAAGTTGTCAATGATTCCATTTTACTTGGATCCACAATCAACATTCATGGAAGCAGCAATCAAGAAATCAAAAGACATATTGCGTTGGAGAAATCTGCTGCCCACAACACTTTTTAAAGTGTTAAAGAGCAAAGAAGTCTCTTTGAGGACTAAGGCATGCCAGAATCAAGCCTGGGTGTTTTCAAATGCCTCATATGCATGTGAAAGGTAGACAATGAATAAGGAAATGAAAAAGAGGAACTGATGCATGCATTTGAATTGAGGTGTTTGAAGAATACCAAATACACTATGGGCTGCTTGAAGAATAAATAAATCTATCTTGGAAGAAAGTCACTGTGGTAGCTTTGTTGTTTTTTTTAAGTACCTTGGAGTAGGTTCCAACTCAGAAAGCCTCATCTTTCTCCCACAGAACAGCTGGTAGTTTTGAACTGCTGACCTTGAGGTTCAGCAACCCAATTCGTAACCACTAAACTACCAGAGCTATTACGAATTGGGCTGCTAATCTCATGGTCAGCAGTTCGAAACTACCAGCTGTTCCTCTGGAGAAAGATGAAGCTTTCTGCTCCCATAAAGATTCACAGCCTCGGAAACGCTGTACAGGGTGGCTATGAGTCGAAACCAACTCCACGGCACATAACAATAACAACAACAACAACATCTTGGAAGAGATTTAGCCAAAATGCTTATTGAAAGTCAGGATGGGGAGATTTAGACATGTTATCAGGAGCCACCAGTCCCTGGACAAGCATTATCATGCTTGGTGAAATAGAGGGTCAATATAAAACAAAACAAAAAAAAGAGGAAGACCCTTAAAGAAGATGGAGTGACACAGTGGTTACAACAATGACCTCAATCATAGCAATTGTGGGGATGGTACATGACCTGGCGATGTTTCTTTCTGTCGTACAGATAGTCACTCTGAGTCAGAAACAACTCTAAGGCACCTAATAGTAATAACAACTCACACACACACACACACATATATACATACCCATGGGAGAAAGATGATGCTTTCTGCTTCCATAGAGATTTACAACTTTGGAAATCCTATACAAGGTCTTTATGAGTTGGAACCCACACAACCACTCTTAACAACAACATGTATACACACAGTTATAGATAAGTATGCACATTCTGACTTTCAAGAAGCATTTATATGTATACAGTTATATATAATTATATATACAGTTATTTATAAGAGTTCTGATGTGGTGCTTGCTGTAGGATAATGACTGGGCTACTAAATCGAAGGTCAGTGGTTCAAACCCACCAGCTGCTTGCTTCTTGGAAACCTTATGTTGTTGTTGTGAAGTACCGTAGAGTCAGTTCTGATCCATAGCGACCCTGTATATGGTTTCCAAGGAGCAGATGGTGAACTTGAACTGCTGACTTTGCAGTTCAAACAGCAGCTTTGTAATCTGGCACATTAACCCACAGCGCCACACCAGGACTCCTATGGAGGGTCATTATAAGTCAGAACTGACTAGATGTCACTACTTAACAACAATTACATATAATATGTATTATATATACTATTTTCATTTGAAAACAAAAATATGTACATAATATGGAAAACCTATATTAGAAACTCTCCAGGTGATGGGTTTTATGACTGTCTCTAATAGTAATATTCTTGCATGATACAAATAATTAAGTTGAAAATGTGGCAAATCAAACCACCCAGGGGTACCTTGGAAGACAGGCCTAATGATCTGAGTTTAAAAATTCACAGCCCTAAAAACTCTATGGATCAGCTCTACACATGTGTAGATTCCACACATGGGTTAGAAGCTACTCAATGGCAACTAAAAACAATGATAGTCTTGTCACCACAGAAAACCAAACCTTTGAACTCCATTAGCACTTAAAGAATTTTCTTTATACTTTATTTTTATATTGTTTATTATGCTATTATGCTTATCTGCACTGATAAGAAATTACTGGATACTTCCATTGTTTCCTGGCCTTAATGATTAAAAACTATTTATAGGGCAGGCCCCTCAAACAACAATATAGAAATATAAAAGAGCAAACACTCCTAAAAGACCTCAGTGCAGGATGTTGAATAGGGATTACCTACAATTAAAAGTGCCCAAGGATTTTACGAGAAGCTGGGTTCTATGAAGAAAAACATGGCATCAGGATTGGAGGAAGACTCATTAACAACCTGTGATATGCAGATGATACAACCTTGATCGCTGAAAGTGAAGAGGACTTGAAACATTTACTTATGAAGATTAAAGAGCACAGCCTTCGATATGGATTACATCTCAATGTCAAGAAAACAAAAATCCTCACCACTGGACCAATAAACAACATTCTTATCAACGGAGAAAAGATTGAAGTTGTCAAGGACTTCATTCTTCTTGGATCAACTATCAACACTCGCGGAAGTAGCAGTCAAGAGATCAGACAACGTATTGCACTGGGCAAATCTGCTGCACAGGAAATTTTTAAAGTGTTGCAGAACAGTGATGTGAGCTTGAGGACTAGGGTGCGCCTGACCCAAACCATGGTGTTTTCAATAGCCTCATATGGATGCGAAAGCTGGACAGTGAATAAGGAGGATAGTAGAAGAATTGATGCCTTTGAGTTGTGGTGTTGGAGGAGAATACTGAAAGTGCCATGGACTGCCAAAAGAACCAATAGATCTGTTTTGGAAGAAGTGCAGCCAGAGTGCTCCTTGGAGGCCAGGATGGCTAAGCTTTGTCTCTCCTACTTTGGACATATTGTCCGGAGGAAACAATCGTTGGAGAAGGATGTCATGCTGGGTAGGGTGGAGGGTCAGAGAAAAAGAGGAAGACCCCCAACGAGATGGATCAGCCAGGTGGCATCATTGATGGACTCAAGTGTGGCAGCGGTAGTGAGGTTGGCCCAGGATCAGACATTGTTTCGTTCTGCTGTGCATGGGGTCTCTATGAGTCGGTTCCGACTCGATGGCACCTGACAACAACAACAACAAGGATTTTAGGGAATCCATGTTCAACATCTAACACGCAGGTCTTTTATTGATGTTTGCACTTTTATATTTCTGTGTAGCTGTCTGAGGGTTCCATAGGTGGTGCAAATGAGTTCATGCACTTGACTCTTTAGGGATTTGAGTCCACCCAGAGAAACTTTAGAAGGGTTGCCTCTGGCGATCTATTTCCCCCCCAAAATTAGCCATTAAAAAACCCTTTGGAGCATAGTTAAAACTTTAAGACACATGAAGTCACTGTAAATCAGAATCCACTCAACAGCAACTGGGATTATAGGTGTGTGTGTAGTAACATTTCCAAACACAATTTTCTTAGGGGTAACTGACAATCCCAACTACAGATTATAATTTCCTTTGTCTTTTGGCTAAATTTTCAATATTGAGCAAATCTTTCCTTGAAATCAGGAACTGTGTTCATACTTTACCTAGGTGCTATATGAAATTCAGCATAGCATTAAAAAACAAATTGAAAGCCAAATGAGTGAGGCATCATTTAATGGAGGTCCTATGGAGGTCTGGTAGCGTAGTGGTTACGAATCAGGCTGCAAACCACAAGGTCAGCAGTTCGAAACTACCAGCTGTTCCGCAGGAGAAAGATGAGGCTTTCTGCTCCCGTAAAGATTTACAGCCTCGGAAACTCTGTACAGGGTGGCTATGAGTCGGAACCAACTCCACGGCACTTAACAACAACAACAACAACATGTTCCTGATATTGTGTTCAGCACATTCAAGTTCAAGAGAGGTTTTTCAAAATATAAATTCATTAATTCTATATACTTTACAAGTGGACTACAGAAAGGGTCTTTGAAATCCCTAACTATGTCTTTCTTGTCTCTTTCATGCAGAGTTTGATAGACAGCAACATTTGATTAGGCAATTGTTGTGATGCCCCAAATAGAGAATTTTGGGGCAGAGGTAGACAGAGAGCGTTTGTTTGTTGGTGCTTACAGCTGCAGGCAGGAGCAAGGACAGTTAAGGAAGACTGGGAGGCAGGAGGGAAAGTCTCTTAGCACTCCTTACACAGGTCTTCATTGTGTGTTTTTACTATCTTTTTTGTTATTATTGTTAGGTGCCATCCAGTCAGTTCCAGCTCATAATGCCCCATATAGGGTTTCCAAGGACAATTTTTTTGCCTCATCATTCTCCCCCTGGTGGGCTCTAACAGCTGACCTTGAAATCACAGTCTAGTGCTTATCCTATGGAACCATTGTGCTCAGGAGGGATTTCTGAGTGTGGCTCTGTGGGTTAATGCGTCAGACTGCAAAGCTGTTTGAACTGCAAGGTTGGCAGTCCAAGATCACCAGCTGCTCCTCAGAAACCCTGTATAGGGTCGCTATTGGTCAGAAACGACTCTACGGCACTTCACAACAAAAGTATTAAAGAATAAAACAAATCTAGCCATGGAAATAACATTGCTTAGCCCATTTCCTTATAACTGTGCTAATAATTAAATATTTAGTAACCATATACTGCTACAGATACTTAGGTAATTTCAGTTATACATTCTATTCTTAGGTCGACATTTTCCTTTGTGTTTATTTTAACCAATATGGTGGATATTTGTTTAGCGCTGTAGAGTCATTCCACCTCATAGTGATTTCCAAGGAGCGGCTGGTGTGTTTGAACAGCCTACCTTGCAGTCCAAATGGACCTTGCTATCTAATGTTTACTCTACCTACAGCACCACATAGTTTCAAAGTATAATTATTAGTCACTGAAATGTGGTTATAATCGGTTAATGTCACTGAAAATGTTCTCAAGTAGAGAGAAAAGAATGGAAAAACTACCCTCTGTTAAAATGAGAGACCCATGCAGCCCATGAATATTAATATCGCATAGAGAAAGTCTTGATGTGGTACAGGATAAGCATTGGACTGCTAACTACAAGGTCGGTGGCTCAAACCCACCAGTCAACGCCTCAGAGATCCTAGATAGGGTCTCTGAGTTGGAACTGTCTTAACAGCATTTAACAACAACAACATTTGCAAAAGGAGCCCTGGTGGCACTTAAAGATAAGCACTGGACTACTAACTACACAGTCAGCAGTTCAAGTCCATAAAGTGCTCCACAGGACAAATAGGGGGCTTTCTGCTCTTATAAAGACTGACTGTCTCAGAAACCCTATACAGGGCTGCTATGAGTTGAAATTGACTGGATGGCTATAGGTCTGGGGTTTTTTGGTGTGTTTGTAAGTCAGGAAATTGACCATGTTCCTAAGAGCTCCTCTCAACTGCCTTTGTCTCTTTTACCTAAAATGAGAAGATTTGTGTGAGGTTATTCCCGGTCCAGCTTATCTTTATAGTCCCAAGTACATAAAATGTCTGCCTACTATATCTTTTAAGATTTTAAAACCATAGACCCAAATGAAATAATGACAATGTTTGGAAATCCTGTTGCAAGTGATGCCTCCAAGGCAGGTAGTAAAATGAACATAAAGCAACACTGTAGTGGATGGAGGTGCAAGTTGTCAAGATGCTAAAGTAAAATTAGTGTATACTCATATACATGCACTAGCCACAGCCTCCCAGCATCACTGGTCAGAGTCACTTTAACATGCATTTTGTTCCTTATCACAAAACTAACAGCAAATAGAGGGCTCCTAAAATTATCAAGTAGTTGGAAAGAGTCAAAAACAGGTTCTTGACTTGATGTCATTGTTGTTAAGTGCCATGGAATTGGTTCTGACTCTTAATGACCCTGTAGAGGGTTTCCAAGAAGGGGCTAATGGGTTTGAAATGCTGAACTTGTGGTTAGCAGTCCAGGGCGTATCCTACAGTGTCACACCAGAACTTCTTGATGTGATACAAATATATATATGTTGTTGCTGTTAAGTGCTATCAAGTCAGTTCTGACTCATAGCTAGCTGCCCTGTGTAGAGTTTCTGAGGAGCGGCTGGTGAGCTTGAACCACCGACATTGCAGTTCAAACCGACTTTGCAGTTCAGTGCATTAACCCACAGAAGCACACCAGGACTCTCTCTTTTTCTCTCTCTGTCTCTTTCTATGTATTTATCAAGAAGCATGGTGGTTCTGCAAGATAAGCATTGGGCTGCAAGTCACAAAGTCAGAATATGAGCCCACCAGCTGCCCCATGGGAGAAAGATGAGGCTTTCTCGTCCCGTAAAGATTATGGCTTCATAAACCCTGATATGGCACGGTGGGTTAAAGCGTTGAACTACAAAGTCAGTTTGAACCTCCAAGTCAGTGGTTCATCTATCCAGCTGCTTCTCAGAAACCCTATACAGGATCACTATGGGTTGGAATTAAATCTACATCTATTGACAACAACATCACAAACCCTATACAGGATTGCTGGTGTGGTGCTGTGGACTGCAAGATTGGTTTGAATCACAAGGTCGGTGGTTCATACTCACCAGCTGCTCCTTGGAAACCCTATACAGGGTTTCTATGAGTCGGAACTGACTCAACAGAGCTTAACAACAGCAACAAACCCTATACAAGGTCTCTGTGAGTTAGAGCCGACTCCATGGCACTAAACAAAACCAAAACCAAAAAATAACATGGATAATATATATATTGTTGTTGTTCCATCAAGTCAGTACTGACCCATAGTGACCTTACCCGATCCTGGGCCAGCCTCACCACTGTTGCCACGCTTGAGTCCATTGATGCTGCTACTTGGCCAATCCATCTCATTGGGGGTCTTCCTCTTTTTTTCTGACACTCCACCTTACCAAACATGATATCTTTCTCCAGTGACTGGTCCCTCCTAACAATATGTCCAAAGTATGAGAGATGAAATTTGCCCATCTTGGCCTCCAAGGAGCACTCTGGCTGCACTTCTTCCAACATGGATCTGTTGGTTCTTTGGCAGCCCATGGCACTTTCAATATTCCCTTCCAACACCATAACTCAAATGCGTCCATTCTTCTACAGTGTTCCTTATTTACTGTATATGGAGGTTATGTGCTGTGGAATCAGTTTAGACTCTTGAGCAACTCTGTTTAGGGTTTCCAAGGCTTGAAATCTTTATGGAAGCAAAAAGCCTTATCTTTCTCCTGAGGAACAATTGATAGTTTTGAACTGTAGACCTTGATGTTAGCAGCCTGACTCATAACCACTATAGTACCAGAGCTCCAGATATATGTGTGTGTGTTGTTGTTGTTGTTGTTTGTTCTTTTTAAGTACCATGGAGTCCATTCTGACTCACAGAGATCCCAGATAGGGTTTATGAGGTTGTAAATCTTTATATCCTGGTGTGGTGCTGTAGGATAAGCACTGGACTGCGAACTACAAGGTCAGCAGTTCAAACCCACCAGCTGCCAGCTTCTTCTTAGAAACCTTTTACAGGGTCACTAAGAGTTGGAAGCGACTTGAAAGCACCTAACAGCCATATATATGTATCCAGAAGAAAAATGAAACTTAAAATGTAGTCTTATCTTGAAAGTGGTGTGAAAGTACTGAACTGATCACAGTAGTATCAGGTTATACGAGACAAAAAATATTAGATGAACCTATCAAACTTTTGTTCCAAGCCATCTACAATAAAAACACAGGACACCAACTCTCGGTGGGATATTGGACTGGTCTTTTAACTAAAGGATTTCTGACTACTTGTGGGGAGAACCTGCTTGCTTATTGGTTGTTTTCATCTTTCTATTTCACTTTTAACAATGTTAAAAACAAAGAAACAAATAAAACAACCCATTGCTGTCTAGTGGATTCCATCTCATGATAACTCAATGTGTTACAGAGTAGAATTAGTCAATAAGGTTTTGTGATTGGATTTTATGAAAGATTACCCAACCTTTCTTTCTTGTTGCCACTAGGTGGGTTTGACCCAACAATCTTCAGGTTAATAGTCTAGGGCACTACCCAGAGACCTTTAACAGTTTTGTTGCTGTTGCTAACTGCCACTGAGTCTGTTCCAGTTCAGAACAACACAACACATAACCGAAACACTGCCTTATCCGGCGCCATACTGACAATTACTGTTTTCCTTGAGTCCATTCTTGTTGCCACTGTGCCAATCCATCTCATTGGGGACTTCCCTGCTTTTAACTGACCCTCAACTTTACCGGGCATAATGTCCTTCTTCAGAGACTGATCTCTCCTGATAAAATATCTAAAGTATAAGAGACGAAGTTTCCTCATCCTGGCTTCAGAGGAGCATTCTGATTGTATTTCTTCCAACACAGACTAGTTTCTTCTTCTAGCAGGTCATGCTACTTTTAGTATTCGTCTCCAAAACCCTAATTCAAATGCAGCAATTCTTCTATGGCATTCTTTACTCACTGTCCAAATATCACATGCATTTGAAGCAACTGAAATTACCATAACTTTAGGCACACGTTAGTCTTCAAACTGACATCTTTACTCATTAGAACTTAAAAGAGGTCTTTTACAGCAGATTTATCTAATGCAATTCATGTTTTGATATCTTGACTTCTGCTTTCAGGACTGTTGTTTGTGGATCCAAGAAAAATAATCTGACAACTTCAATCTTTTTCTCCATTTATCATGTTATTTATTGATCCAGTTGTAACTATTTGTACATTCTTTACATAGAGATGAAATCCAAACAGAAGATCTTCATCAGTAAGTATTTTAAGTCCTCTTCATTTCCAGAAAGCAAGGTTATATTACCTGCGTATTGCAAGTTGTTAATGAGGCTTCCTCCAGTCTTTATGCCACATTCTTCTTCATATAATCTAGCATCTCAGATTATTTTCTTAGCATACAGATTGAGCAAGTATGGTGAAAGGTTATAACTCTGGTGCACACCTTGCCTGATTTTAAACCGTTCCGCATCCCTTGTTCTGTTTGAACAACTGCCTCTTGGTCTATGTACAAGTTCTTCATGAGCACAATTAAGTCTTCTGGAATATCTATCTGTTCTTTTCAATGTTATCCATAGTTTTTCATGATCCACACAGTTGAAAGTCTTTGCATTATTCTTAAAGCACGAGCAAACATCTTTCTGTTATTCTGTTTTCAGCCATGATCCATCTGACATCAGTGATGATATCTCTAGTTATATATTGTCTTCTTAATCTAGCTTGCATTTCTGGAAATTCCCTTTTGATGTACTGTTGCAGCTAGTTTTTAATTACCTTAAGCAAAAATATTACAAATTATCTTAAGCAAAAAATATATATATATATTACATGTAATATGAATGATAATTGTTGGATGAGTTCTACACTCTGTTGGGTTACCTCTTAGGAATGGACACAGGAATGGATCCCTTCCACTCAGTTGGCTAGGTACCTGTCTTTTAAATTTCTTCATACAGATGAGGGAAAACCTGCAGTGCTTCATCAGTTTGTTGAAATTTCTCAAATTATATTTGGTCAATTCCTGGACTCTTGCTACTCACCAATGCCTTTAGTGTACCTCGCTTGGCCTTCTTTCTTCAGTACCATGGGTTCTTGATCATCTGCTATCTCTTGAAATGGTTGGACAGTTATCATTTCTTTTTGGTATAATGACTCTGTGTTTAACTTCTATCTTCTTTTGATGCTTTCTGAACTATTCATTATTCTAAGTTAATACTTGCATTTTTTTCCCCCTCAGTGCTTTCAGTTTGAGAAATGCTGAGTGCATTCTTCCCTTTTAGTTTTCTAACTCCAGATCTTTACACATTTCATTATAATATTTGGCTTTGTCTTCTTGAGCTACTCTTTATAATTACTATTCAGCTCTTTTGCTTCCTCATTTCTTCCGTTCACTTTAACATCTCCACACTGCAGAACAAATTTCAGAGTATCTTCTGAAATCCATTTTTGTCTTTTCTGTCTTTTTAAGGACCTTTTGCTTTCTTTCTAGACGATGTGTTTGATGTCACCCAGCTCTCCTGGTTTTTGGTCATTAGTGCTTAATACATCAACTCTGTTCTTGAGATGGTCTCTAAATTCAGATAGAATATGTTCAAGGCCACATTTTGGCTCTCACAGACTTTTAAATGGTTTCTTCACACTCAGCCTGAATTTGCATATGAGCAATTGATAGTCTGTTCCACAGTCATCCTCTGGTCTTGATTTGCCTGATGATATTGAGCTTTTCCACTGGTTCTATCTAGAGATATAGTCAATTTTATTCTTATATTCTGTATAACAATGATACATGTGGACCACAGCATATTCTATATGGTATGGTCCACCTGTATCATTGTTATTTATGTTGTTTGAAATATTTTTGCAATGAAGAGATAAGTGGTCTTGCAAAATTCTATCATGCTGTCTCTAGCATCATCTCTGTCATTAAGGCCATATTCTCTAACTACTGATCCTTCCTCGTTGTTTCAAACCTTCCCATTGCAATCACCAGTAATTATTAATACATTTTGACTGCATGTTTGATAAATTTTAGACTAAAGAAGTTGATAGAATTTTTTATTTCATCATTCCTGACTTTAGAGTTTGGTGAGCACATTTAAATGGTGGTATTGACAGTTCTTCCTTGTTTGTTGTTGTTAGGTATAGTCAAGTCAGTACCAACCCATAGCAACCTTATGCACAACAGAACAAAGCACTGTTGGGTCCTACACCAATCTCACAATTGTTGCTGCACTTGAGCCCATTGCTGCTGCCACTGTATCAGTCCATCTTTGGGGAGGGGGTCTTCCTCTTTTTGGATGACCTTCCATTTTACCAAGCATGATGTCCTTCTCCAGGGACATGTACCAAGAATGAGAGCTGAAGTCTCACCAGCCTGGCTTCTGATGAGCATTCTGACTCTACTTCTTCCAACACAGATTTGTTTGCTCCTTTGTTGGTCCAGGGTACTTTCAATATTCTCTTCCAATACTATAACTCAAACGCATTAATTATTCTCTAGTTTTCTATGTTCACTGTCCAAGTTTCACATGCATATGAGGTTATTGAAATACCATGGCTTGGGTCAGGTGCAACTTAGTCTTCAAACTGATATCTTTGCTCTTGAACACTTTATAGAGGTCTTGTGCAGCAGATTTGTCTAATGCAATACATCTTTTGATTTCGTGACTGCTACTTCCATGAGTGTTGATGGTCCGGGACACTTAATTGTGCCCATGAGGAACCTATGCATAGACCAAAAGGCAGTTGTTTGAACCAAACAAGGGAACACTGAATGGTTGAAAATTAGAAAAGGTATGCACCAGGCTGTATTTGTTCTTCATACTTATTCAACCTGTGCGTGGAGCAAATATTTTGAGAAGCTGAATTATATGAAGAAAAACATAGCATCAGGATTGGAGGAAGACCCATTAACAACCTGCAATATACAGATGATACAACCTTACTTTCTGCAAGCAAAGAAGATTTAAAATACTTACTAATGAAGATCAAAGACTACAGCCTTTGGTATGGGTTGTACCTCAATGTAAAGAAAACAAAAATCCTTACTATTAGACTAATAAATACTATCAAAGTAAATGGAGAAAAGATTGACGTAGTTCTTCCTTGCAAATGTTTAGATATTATCCTATCACAGGCAGTATTGTATTTAAAGATAAATCTCTAAATTTTCTTTTTCTTTTTTAGATTAATGCAACACCATGCATTTTGAAATTGTCATTATCAGCATAGTAAACCATAAGATTGTCTGATTCAGTATGGCCACTACCAGTCTATTTCCGCTCACAAATGCCTAGGATATTGTTCTTTCTACATTCCACTTCAAGTACTGGTATGGCGCTGTGGGCAAATGTATCAGACTGCAAAGTTGTTTGAACTTCAAGGTCGGTGGTTCTAGCTCACCAGCTGCTCCTTGGAAACCCTATATAGGGTCACTATGGGTCGGAATTGACTCAATGGCACTTAACAACAACAACAACATTCCATTTCACTTTTGGCAAATTCCAATTTTCCTAGATTCATACTTTGTACACTGCTTATTCTGATTATTAATGGGTGCTTACATTTGTTTATCCTCATTTTGAGTTGTGCTCTATCAGCCAGTGAAGGTTCTAAAAGCTTTACTTTATTTGAGTCATCATGACCAAATCTACGTTGAGGAGGCAGCTCTTCCCCAATTATATTTTGAATGCCTTCTGAGTGTTTGTGGCTCATTTTCTGGCACTGTATCTAACAATGTTCTGATGCTATTTATAAAGTTTTCAGTGATGAAATATTCTGAAGTATTCTGCTTCTCCTTCCTCCTAGTCTGTCTTAGTCTGGGAGCCCTGTGGACACCTGTCCACATAGGTTATCCTGCTGGTAATTAAATGACCGTTTGCATAGTTTTCAGTTCAGTACAACAATCTGACAGATGAGTTGTAGTAAGATAGAATTTAATCAACACTTATTTTTCTTTACCTTGTGATATTTCTATCTATGAGTAATTGTGAGTGAAACTTTTTCTACCTTTAGTGTTTCTGGTAACTTTAAGGCTGCTTAAAGAAGAAAATGTACACTGAACCTCAGAAGAAAAGAGACTCAGTGAGAAAGGGAATCACTTATGTGTAAGGATGCTGAAAAAAACACAACAGAAATAGCTCAGAGCTTGTAAGCAAATATGTTTAAAGGTAAAGTTCAGGAAAGAGAGCAAAACTACTACCTCCCCTGTGTGAAGGCTTGCAGTGAGCTACCTTCGCAGGCCACAACAGAGAAAATGGGGGTTTTATTGCAGTCAGCATGTCATAAAGAACTGAATTCATTTTGTGGAATGTGAATCTCGAAAATCTTTGGATCTTTTTTTTCTATCTTAATTTTCCTATTATGTAACTTTATTTTTCCCCTTCAAAAACTCCATAATGAAAGAAAAAATGAATTAATAAGGAGCAAAAGAAAAAAAAATTTTTTTTCCAAAGCAATTACTTCAGAAAATTATTTTCTTATAGTGGACTATGATTTTTGTTTTGAGTTTTTGTTTAATTAGGTTTTAAATCTTTCCTTTCTTAATTACTTTTTTTTTTTTTTTTTTTGGTATTAACACCTAAATATACTTCTATTCGGAGCGCAAACATACAGTGATAACAATTAGCGGAATAATTACACTCTTTCTGTCAGTGTAACCTCATGGCACAGCAAGTATTACAAATCCATTTTAAAACATATTAAATGTTCATATTAATGAGGATAATAGAGAACAAGTACCAGCAAACTAAATATTGTTAATGATTTTGAGCTATTAAATTCATTACCATTTTCTTTCATAATAAAGTGGTTACTTGCTAATTAGACCTTTTTTAACTCATCATTATTGAATTCATTACATTGTGTGCAGTTAACCCTTGGAGGTCTGTGGGTGTGTGTGCACAATTAAAATCATTTTAATACTAATACCATATTAAGCATATGGGAGTTCTTATGGCTTTCCTAGCAGTTGTTCCATATACTTACATTATGTATACTTCCATGGCATGATATTCCTGGAAGCTTCATAGATGTCACTGCATTTATAGTAACACATAATACAGAAGTAGCTTGAATTCATTAGTATTTATAGTAAAAATATATCCTGTTTGTTTCATTATAAAAATCAGACATGCAAAATAAAAATGCACTATAACAACAAAGAAATAATTTAAAACAGTTTGATTGCAGCCTATAAAGAAAAGCCGTAAGTCTCTTTTGTTAGTATGAAGTAAAGCTTAATATTTTCTAGGGGAGATTGATCGTCTCAAAATTTGAGTATTCCCTAAAGTTTTATCACCTCCTTCTTCTAACTCTACTATTAAATAAATAGTAAAGGATCTTTGGAAGTCCCTTTAACTTCTTACTTTCTGTGCTTCATCAGCAAAATGGACTTGCCATGTCTCTGGAAAATTCAATGAGATTAAAAATGTGAATACCAGATGTAAATTTTAAAACATTATACGTAGGCGAGATATTGTTACTATTACTTCTTGCCACTATCACTATTACTGGAGAACAATCAATTTTATTATAAAAAGTAAACTCTAAATACTAAAACAATTCAGAGAAGGGGGTGTTAGCATTAGGAATAGTCAGAGGAAATTCTGTGTAGAGAGAATGACTAGTGATATATTTGGAAGAAAGATGAGCAGGGTGAGGGGACAGTCAGCACATGGAGTAGTCATTGACAAAGATACGCTGGAAGAAGCACTGTAGTAGAAATTCTGAAAAGAAACTAAACAAGAAAAGATACTGGGTACTAAGAAGAGGTATCAAGAAATGAACTGTAAAAGAAGGATTCGTAGGACATAGCGTGGCATTTATATATGGAGAACCAGAGTCCAGCATGATAGTTCATCTGTAATTTTCCTTCATCCTTTTGTTTTCTTTGATTTCTTCCTACTCCAATAGCTCTTGTACATTACTGCATGTCTTCACTCCATCAATTATTGTGTCATGCATGATCAAATTCTTAACCAAGCTAAGATTTCAATTGAAATTTAGCATGGAAGCCAAATACTCATGTGTGCACATGGGCCTACACATAACTGTCACTATCATTACCACCAACCTTACCAATTGTTGTTGTTTATTGTTAAGTACCATCAAGTTGGTTCTGACTCACAGCAACCCTGTAGAGGGTTTCTGAGGAGCAGCTAGTGGGTTTAAACCACTGACTTCATGGTTAGCAATCAGTGCTTATCCTACAGCACCACACTATGAGTCCACATGAACAATTATTGAGACTAAACTAAGTAATATCTTATCATTTCATCTTTCACATGAAACTACATCTATTTTATTTCTCAAACTTTCAATGGCAATAAAACAGACTACTGGTCATCGTAATACTTTAACAATACATAAGAAGAATAATGGTGGTGGTGGTGACTGTGTGCCATGGAGTCGGTTCTGACTCATAGCGACCCTGTACAGAGTTTCTGAGGCTGTAAATCTTTACGGGAGCAGAAAGCCTCATCTTACTCTCACGGAGGGGCTGGTAGTTTCGAACTGCTGATTTTGCGGTTCACAGCGCGATTTGTAACCACTACGCTACCAGATAATGGGAATGGATAAAAGCACAGGAAGATATTCAGAGGCTAGAGGAGATACAGGTAAATAATGTTACATAGACAACCTTGGAACAACAGTGTTCTGTGTGGGGATACATGGATAAAGACACAGACTAAATGGGTATG
>NW_006408632.1:8249984-8284953 GCF_000296735.1 Chrysochloris asiatica
GAATTGGGCTGCAAACCTTAAGACCAGCAGTTCGAAACTACCAGCCGCTCCGTGGGAGAAAAATGAGGCGTTCTGCTCCTGTAAAGATTTACAGCCTTGGAAACCTTGTACAGGGTCGCTATGGGCCTGAACGGACTCTACAACACTTAACAACAATAACAACATATGTATATATTTGTAATATAATATGTTACTATGAAATCCTGGGCTGTCACTCTAGGATAAGCACTGGACCACAAGGTCACACATTCAAACCCACCAGCCGCTCCTTGGAAACACTGTCCAAGGTCTCAATGAGTCAAAGTCGACTCAATGTCACTTAACAACAACAACATATATGGAGTCCTGGTGTGGCACTGGGGGTTAATTCACTAGACTGCAAAGTTGCTTTGAACTGTAAGGTCAGCGGTTCAGGTTCACCAGTCACTCCTCAGAGACCCCATACAGAGTTGCTATGAGTGAGAACAGACTTGACGTCACTTGACAACTATATGTGTATATATATATATACATTCACACACACAAAATATAATTGCAAATATGCATATATATATATATATATATATACAATGCATAAAAATCACCAATTAGAGACAAGCATAAATTTAACTATATACACTACAGAGCTAAAAAGAAAAATATACCCCAGTACAGTCTTATCTTCTATGAACACATAGTTCTAATTGAGTCACAGTCAAATAATATGCACCTTTTGATAAGAATTTGTCCCTTTCAAGGATATTCTTCCACATAAATAAATGAAAAGATAATTGATGGGAATTCCAACACTAATGTATATTCTTTTATCTCTGTTTTAATAAATTGTCTCACATTCCTACTCTCTTCATGTTTAAGAAGGTTGAGAGTAAAAGTTGATCCAATTAATCTGTTCTTTTCTCTACTTGCTATTTTTTTCTCCTTAAAAAAACAGAAGCACAGAAAAGATGAAAGTAAAGAAAGACTTGGATTTTGCAAATCAATATACTGAAAGAATGTAGGTCAGGTTGCTAGTCTTCTGCACGTGCTAAATGTCTCTCAAAATTACTTTTTAAAGGATCTGGGGCATGATTCTGTCCCTCAGTGCCTGCCCTCATAAAAGGTTATCAACTTTGAATCAAGATGGCTGACTGAACAAACGGCTTTCTTCTCCTCCTTCCTCAAACCCCATAGAAATGACAGAAGAAATATAAAAATAAGTCTATATCTGTTCTCGGAAGCCCACGGGGGGTTCCCAGAAGAATGATCAGTTAGGAAATCTAGAAGATATTTAACAGATGGAAAATGATAGATCACAAAAGCCCCCTGAAATAGCAAATCTACAACCCCACAGACAAAAGGAAGGACCTCCAAGAAGGGTTTTTCCCTTAGTTTTTTTCTTTAGAAAACTTTGAAAGTGGAGACAGTTTAGGCCAGAAGAAGGAGCAGGCCCAGTAACTTACTACAGGGCAAACAGCTTTTGTAAGAACACCTGATTCTAGCATTTGTCCTTAGTTAATATTTTGTATATAATCTTCTAAAATTAGATTTCTTGCATAGAAATAGGCCTCTTTGGATCCTCAACTCAGTTAACTGATAGGTAGGGTTATTAACAAAGTCAAGACTTTGAATTCTGGCCCCAGTCAACTTGTATTTATTTGCCCATTTCTTCATTTATTAAACAATTAGGCATGTGTTACAGATAATGCATAAACTACAGGAGCAACAATACTTCCGTAGTAATAATCTGTAAGTATTGATCCAAATTGTATTTCAAATCCCCCTGCCATGTGATGGTCATCATGCAAGTGAGAATGATATGGTTTAAGGTAGAATATGTGTGCCCTATTTCATCTAGAAAGAACAGACTGCCGTTATGGAAAGATGATAAGACTGTATCAGCAGGTGAGAAAGAACTGCAGTTTAAGATTTAAAAAAATAATAAAAACTCTATGTTGAAAGAGTTAGTAAATTGGTTTTAGAAACAAATTTTGAGCAGCTCAAGATTCCAAGACAATCTTAACATGGAAGGGAACTAATGGATCTGCTGTCTAGCTGATTGGCACATAAAACAAAAGTAAATTTAACTGGAAATGTACGGACATAATCTAAAAAATAATCAGGTGTGCCTTCATAAAATGAGTAAATCTCCCTTTTATTAAAGATGTTTTTGTTCTATAGAAATTTCAGACTATGTGTTATAAAAAAAAAAATAGGATTGATTTTTATAATACCAAAAAAATCAATGATAGTAATTCCTATCAAAAGCTATAATTATGTGGAAAAATTAGATTTTTTTTGTGTGTGTGTGACAATAATAGTTTCTATGACTCCCAAGTTCTGGAATATGTCTTTAAAAATTATCTTCAGAGCCCTGGGCACATCAATTTAAAAAAAAAAAAGACAAAGTTATTTGGCTAAAAGTCTGGTGAATAAGATGCTTGGAGAAACAGGATAATGATTTTGGTAAAAAATAAAACTGATATTCACATGTTTATGATTTGATTCTAAAGAAAATATTTATTGCTTCATAACTACCTCTCATTTATGATTACCAGTACCATAGAGCTTCGAATTGACAAACATTTAGATGGATAACAGTCACAGTTATAAAGTCATCGTCATAATTGTGGGCTGTAAGGATTTCCACAATTATTATTTAAGTATAGAGTGATATTTATTTAGAAATACACTTTTAGAGTTATGTGATATTTGAATAAAATCATGGAACTTAAATCATTCCATATTCCACTTCTAATCTTTTAGTACCATTTGTAAGGAGGAAACAATCATTTCAGTGTTGATCACAGAAATTTAGGACATAAACTCTCTTCTTTCCTCCCTCTTGCCCTTTCTTCTTCTCCCTCCACTCTCTTGTATACATACACATGCACACCTATTTGTTGCCTTTTTATACTTTTGCTCATGAAAAGCAAGAGCGAAAAAAAAAAAAAAAGACAACCCTTAGTATTGTTTATTTTTCCCTGTTACCCATTTCATTGTTAATTTATTCCTTTACATTTGTTGTTCCATTTAAAGATGTTTAAGTCTTGGTGTGGTGCTGTGGGTTAATGAGCTGGACTGCAAAGTTGGTTTCAATCACAAGGTCAGCAGTTCAAGCTCACCAGCTGCTCCTCAGAAACCCTATACAGGGTCACTATGGGTTGGAACTGACTTGATGGTACTTAACAACAACAATGTAGACTAAAATAATTAGTTACTTCTGTCTTTGGCCCTTGTGATTCAGAAGGACAGTTTGAGGAAATAAATCACCTCCTTTTACAGAATAAAGGGGAAAAGATAACTATTCCTGTATTTGGAGTGCTGGTATAACGCTGCTGTGGGTTAATGCCCTGGATTGCAAGGTCGGTTTGAACCTTAAGGCTGGTGGTTCAAACTCACCTGCTTCTCCTCAGAAACCCTATACAGGGTCGCTGTGAGTTGGAACTGACTCAAGGGCACTTAACAACAACAACAACAACAAATTCCTATATTTTGTAAACGGAGACATAAAATAACATATTTCTATTCAGTTTTGTTTATTTTAAACTATTTAGTCAATAAAGGTTCTGAAATCAAGCTCAATGTCTCGTTTTGTGTTTCCAGAGATTTATCTAAATATACATATCTATCGTTTGTTTGGTTTTGGGTTATTTATTTTACTCCATGAAAAATATTTTTAAGTTTCAGGTGAAAAGAATTCTAGAAGACAATCTAGGAATTTAGTGTTTATGCTTGATATTCTTTAAAGTCCTTCCAAACAGCTTTAAATCCCTTTATCCTTTTAAAAATGAGTCATCCTGTTTAAACAAGTTCCCCTTTATGAGAAGGGTAATGTCTTTCTAACAAGACACCACTGAAATAGGGTAACTTTCTGTTAGTACCTTATTGCAGAAGTCCTTCTATAGAAAAGGCAGGGATCAAGGGAAAAAACATAAAGGGAACAGTATAGATGTTCACCTGACTACAAATGTCCAGGTCTCTAGAGCTATTGCTAAGGGTTTGTCTTTCCAACAAGAACTTCCTCAGCACCAGTGAATCGACACATCCTAGTGGGAGGGAATTTATGGGGCAATTCCTTGTGTGCAACATTATAAACACAGCCTATTATCTCCTGCCTTTTCGATTCCTAGTTCTCCTTTTTCTAATGAATGATTCATATATTAATAATGGTAAAAATAATACTTTGCAATTAGAGTATGTTCTTTTTCTCTCCAGGGTGCTCAGTGGACATTAAGTACATAATCATTTTTTTCATTCAGACTGTCCTGAGGTGGAGGTGGGGGTTGGGAGGCTTACCACTAGGGATATCAGCTTTATATTATGTTTTCTGAATACACACATTTTTTTGTGTGTGCATTTGACAATTTTTCTGTATTTTTTCAGAAGAAGGAAGCTAAGGTATTTCTTGTGAGGTATCAGAAACCTGTTGCAATGCACACTGCTCAAGACTCAATGGACTTAAAGGTTCACAGAAAGCATGGGCTGACTTGTTCAAATCCCACTGCTGGCTTCTCCTCTACCTCATATGTGAATATCAGAGTATGTTGGGACTAAGTTTGAGGTCCTCTTTGCTTTCTATCCACACCTTCTCCCTAGATGCTGACACCTATGCACTACAGCATTACATACCATTTTTATGCTGATTATTCCCAAACCAGTATTCCCTAATTTTCTTGTTCCTCCAGCTCATACAACCAGCTTTGTTATTGACATCTATTGGATATGAATTGGGTATCTCCAAACTTACATGTACAAAATAGATGGATTCAGTCCCTCTGGTGTTTAATTTGTTCTTTCTACCTCATTCCTACCTTAGGAAAAAGTGCCATATTATCTGTCTAAATTTAGGCATCTACTTTGCTCTTCCCTTTGCCAGACATTCCCCATATCCTCTCCCCAACATGGCCTATCAGTTCTCTGTCCAATGCTCCCACTGTACTTTATTACTAACTGGCCTTGTTGATTTATTCTTGAAACTCTACAATTCATTTCCACTGCAACTGAAATATATTTTCAAAAATTCTGAATGACTTCTTTCTAAAGACTCCTCCCATGCAGATACTCCACTCCCTCCGCCCAGACAAACATACTTGATTCTCATTGAACACAGAAGGGAACAGGCACTAAGGAATACCAAGCCCTCCACTACATACCACCAACACCCCCTTTCTGTAGGCATCTCCTGCCACTTGGCCCCTTGATTACTGTACTCCAGCTCCACTTTTTCTTTCTTAAACAAACAAGTCTAATTCATGCCTCAGAGCATATGCACCTTCTCTTCCCTCTGAACCATCTCTTCCCTCTGTTCTGTTTGAGATACTCTATCACCAAGTCTTTGTAGGAATAGCTACTTCCCATGATCTGTTTTTTTAAAAATTGTTTTTTTATGTCTCCATATAATGTTATTATTTTTTAAAGTTTTTATTGTGAATTGAGTGATTGTTTACATGGGAGAACATCAGCTTTACACTCATCCTATCATATTTTGTTTCATTGCAATGATTACAGTCCCCTCCATGCACCATCATTCAACAGTATTTTCTTCTATTCCCTCTGGGTTTTATATCTATATATACCAAAACACTCAGAAGTATGCAGCCACTCAAACACCAAAGAGCATACCCTGCAAGCCTGCCCCCCAGCCACCAGCACATAGCCCCTCACCCCCTATGAGTCTATCTAGCTGCTCCATCTCTCATGTCATCATCTCTGCCTCCATCTCTGGCATTGCTGCTTTTCTGAATAAGATACAGTACTCCGCTCCCACTCTTCTCCCTTTATGGTCCCAGAGTTTTCCATCCCTGGACTGCAAGATCAACCATTTTGCTTTTTTGCCACAAAATGTCTACCGTTACAGTTGTAACAATTGTAATCAGTCACGATAACAATTACTCATTATTGGGCCACAAGAGTCTTATCCCCATCTCCTTTCACCAACCCCATCTAGACAGGTTGAAAACCACTCAGTGGAGATTCTACCTTCCCCCACACACTCTGAAACTAAACTCTTTCTTGAAAACTTATAAGCCTGTCATTTCATGCCTATGTGATAGAATGAGCACAGTTCTCTGTTTGCAGAATGTGTAGCTTAGTTCAAGGTGAGTTCACACAGAGTAGAACAGGTAGAGCAGCGGTTATGAAAGAGAGGGTACCATTAACCACTGGGTTGACAAGGCACTGAGAACTGGCTATGCCTCTGTCTACCAGGAGGGTACAAGGAACAAGAGAGATTTGCCGTCCCCTTGTCACCAACCTCCAGCCCCATCCTGTTCCTACAGGCTAAAGAAAACTCAAGATGGCCATGCAGCGCCAGGGCAGCCCGCAGTCCACCTGTTTCCTTTCTGTCTTGCTGCTCCTATTCTGCTTCCTCTTCCATTTGGCACTCAACCTACCTCTCTGTCCTCTCCTCTGAAACTCAGGTTTCCAGGATCACTATCTGCATCTGTTTCACTGGTTTCCATATCTTTGTTACAGAGGGTCTGCTCAGTGCACCTGCTTACTCAGCCATCTTGCTCTGGAACCTATTTTCCTTATTTTTATTCCTGCTAAATTTATTTTATTGTATGTTATCTGCCTTCCTCAAGAGCCCATGAAGCTTAGGACCTTTAGTATCTTATTCCTCATTCTATTTACACCCTTTTCAAGGAGTATATGGTCTATAGTACACGACTAACAAATAATTATGAAATAATATTGAATGAATGAATGAATGGATGGATGGATGGATGGATGGATGAATATGATTGTGAATATAACAATGGAAACATGCTCCACTGCAGGAGACTAACTCCATTTGTGCTTTAAAATATCTTTTATACAGAGTATGAATGGGAAGTGACGGGTGTTTTAAAGAGTGTTGTACTAATCTGGAAACAAGTGGAGAGTTGTTGAGTTAAGGCAGCACCTATGGGCATAAAGAGGAGTGGCGAAAGATAGTAAGGAGGTAGAATCAACAGGATTTAAGAGCAAAGGCGAGAGGCGAGAATCAGGGATAAGGTCTAGGTTTCTAAGCACAGTTACCTGAATAGATGATGGCATTGTTGATTAAGTTTGAGGATCAAGGGAAGGATCATATTAGAAATTTCTAGCTGACAATTTTTGAGGGACTCTAATTTGTGATAATTTTCCCTTCTTTAGACATAGCCCCATCCCATTAGAATGAACTCCCCAACCTCAGTGACCATATATTTTTATAACCTGAAACCTTAGCAAATTGAATCTGGAGTGGTCACCTGATGATATTTGAGTCAGATTTTCTTCCCCTGGTATTTGGAATTGGAGCTGATTAATAGTTAGTCTCTGGGTGTGGTTAAATGGGAGAAAACATACATTCTCAATCTGTGAAGCTATTGGAACAAGCAACATAGAAAGCCAATTTACATGCCAAGACAGTGAAAATCAAATATGGAGACAGACTAGAAAGAGACACTGAGAGAAGGAATGTTGCCTGTTTGGTTCTACTTAAAATCCCCAGAAGCTTTCCTTAATTTCCTAGAGATGGTCCAGGTATTAGTCTTTTCCAAAGAATTCTTCTTTCTCCCTATGGTTAATTAACATAATTGCTCTCTAAAATTTGCATCCAAAGAAAAAGTGTTGTTGTTAAGTGCCCTTGAATCAGTTCTGACACATAGCGACCCTGTAAAGGGTTTCTGAGGAGCAGCTGGTGAACTTGAACCTCTGACCTTGCGGTTCAAACGGACTTTGCAGTCGGCACATTAACCCACAGCACTATACTGGGACTCCAGAAAGAAAAATAGATACATAAATTTATACACAGCTCAGCAGAAATTTAAAAAATATAAGTGTCATAGCATTTAAATCGATAAATACTCATTGTTACTGCACTGTTTTTGTTGTTGTTGTTATGTGCTGTCAAGTCAGCTGCAACTCAGAGTGACCCTGTATAGGGTTCCTAAGGAGCAGATGGTGAGTTTGAACCACTGATATGGTGTTTCTAATTGACTTTGTGGTCTAATGCTTTATCCCACAGAGCCATGCCAGGATTCCTGATAAATACTGAGTAAAATTCAAAAACCTTATAATGTTAAGTCCCTACTGTAGACATACTGTTAGGAGGGACCAGTTGCTGGAGAAAGCTATCATGTTTGATAAGGTGGAGGGTCAGAGGAAAAGAGGAAGACCCCCAATGAGATGGATTGGCAAAGTGGCAGCATCAATGGGTTCAAGCGTGGCAACGATAGTGAGGTTGGCCCAGGGCTGGGCAGTGTTTCATTCTGTTGTACATAGGGTCACTATGAGTTGATACTGATTTGATGGCACCTAACAACAACAATAACTGCAGAAAGTATTAGAAGTATTAATGTGTAGATGTAGGTTGATGTGCTGGACTGCCAAGTTGGTTTGGATAGCAAGATTGGTAGTTCAAGCTCACCAACTGCTCTTCGGAAACCGTATACACGATCTGTATGAGTCAGAACCAACTAGCCTGCACTTAACAACAACAACACAGAAAGTATTGGAGTCCTGGTTTGGCATTGTAGCATCAGCACTTGATTGCTAACCACAAGGTTAGATGTTCAAACCCACCAGCTGCTCCTTGGAAACGCTATACAGGATTGCTATGAGTCAGAACTGACTTGAGGGCACTTAACAATAACAACAACAATAACAGAAAGTGTCAGATTTTTTTTGGCACCTGAAATGTTAAATCATGTGAGTTTGATAATGACATAACAGGAAAGATGTCATAAGTCAGTGCTATCCATGATTAATTGTCAAACATTTCCAATAATAATGCTGTGAGTTTAGAGGCTAAAGAGAGCAGAGGGCTGGGTGGCCAAGAAAACTTCAATAAGGAATAGGGACAGAGGTTGAAGCTCGGAGAACAATTAGGATTTGCACAGTTAGAAAGGAGTGAGAGGTGCGAAGACCTCACCTGGAGGGAGACTATCATGAATAAATGAAGGGAACATTTAGAGTCCAGATGCCCAATAATCTTGATCTGAGAAGGAGATTTGATGGGTAGATCTGACAACAAAGAATGTTCTAGTATGTGAAAAGAAAACAGTTTAGCATTTTGTCCCAAAGGGAAAATTCTCTTTGTCTGTCCAAGGAAAGGATCAGTTCCACATGAACTTCTTTTCTAACCTCCTGCTTTGTAATTCACCTTGGTCAAATGAGTCCTAACTGCGATGCCAGTGACGTGTGGTGGGTTCCAGGAAAACCACCAGGTTCCTCAAATTTTACTTCTCTGGAATTAACAGTCTAAGAAAATTTCCCAACAGAGGAGTTTTAACATTGGAAAATGTGCTGCACTCTCCTTGTGCAGGACTGAACAGCTTGGAGAACAGGAAGAAGCGATTCAGGGACTTGGCAGCTTAGCCACAGAGAGGGTAAACGGATTGGGAATGTGAGCCATGTGGAGTACATCAGAGCCAAGATGGCTAAATCTGGGCTGGCCTGTGTCTGACCCTGAAAGAAGGAAACCTTCATAAGCTAAGGCCCAGTTCAGCACCCAGACACATGTGTAAGCAATACCACCGACAACCTGCTCCATGACACACAAGGTCAGCGTTCTCACTAACAGAATGCAGATGCGGAGTCTCCATTTGCCCAGCCAGGACGCACCAGCTTGGGCCTCAGCTTCCTCTTTTCAAACAGCAACACATTTCATAATGAATCTTTTAAGAAACCAACTGTAAATACAAACAAACTCCAAATCCTGATCTGCTGCTGGAAACTAGTATGATTAGAACAAAAGAAGAAAAGGAAGCCAAATCCTTCAAACCGAGTGTTCCAATTTCCACTTCTTCGGTAGAATATTCATTTTGTAGTTTTTATCCTTTATTTGTTTTCACCTATTCTACAAAGAAAAGTTTCTATTCCTTAAGTACATTTATTCAAACTAAACTCTAGTATGAAAAGATCTGATATGTCAGCATTTTTCCCCTTTCGGACACAGGAATGATATTTTATAGGCACTTAAGCCACACAGTCACAAACTGTCCATGTCTTGTCCAGACATCAGCATCACTATTTCCATATGAATCTAGGTCAAGACAATAGCAAAATGTTAAAAATCTGGCATGCCAGAGAGAAAGGGAAAACAGCCATGAGAGAGCTAGACGCAGCGGCTGGCATAGCTCCCCAGTGTCATATAGAGAAAGTTAAAACTGACCCCACTAAATCAGTGCTCACCATGAGAGGACCGACATTTAAAAACGACACAGACAGCTGAAAAGTCCAATTTCAAATCAAATTCTACTCTTCCAAATGCCATAAGCCTTTCCCGCTCCTCTTTATACCCATTTACACATGGGTGGAGGGGAGGGATGAAGCAAGAAAGAGACTCCGGCAAAGCTAGTTAACGTGTAAAAATCAATAGAGCTGCAATGTCTATTCCATACAATGAAAATTTAATACATGCTAATTAATTTTGAACCTTAATTAATTAATGTTTGTAAAGCACTTTGAGATTGTAAGATGAGAAGTGGCCTAAGTGTGCTTGAGTATTGTTTTATGATATTATCCTGGCATTTTGGGCGAAGGTACCACATACTAATATTTTATTATTAGCACAAATAATTTGAAGTGTTTTCAATAGAAGTATAGGAGATATAATAGGATTGTTCATAAATTTCAGAATTTCAGAATGTAGTCTACAAATAAAGTAGTTGTGGAGGGTTATGAAGCTGAGGACACTCCATTTCTAATAGGAATAAACATGAAAATATTTAGGTGTCTTTGAAGGAATGAGGTGCCCTGGTGGCACTGTGGCATCAATGTAAAGCTGCTAACCTAGAGCACAGCATTTCAAGCCCACCAGTCACTCTGTTGGAGAAAGCTGAGGCTGTTTGCTCCTGTAGAAACCTAGGAAGTAGTTCCACTCTGCCATATAGGGTCATTGTGAGTCTGAATTATTTGGTGGCAGCGGTTACTTTTGTTTGTTTATTTTTAAAGGGTAATTATTAAGGAGCTCTGATAGCATAGTGGTTACGAATCGGGCTGCGAGCCTTAAGGTCAGCAGTTCGAAACTACCAGCTGTTCCATGGGAGAAAGATGAAGCTTTCTGCTCCCATAAAGATTTATATCCTCGGAAACCCTGTACAGGGTCACTATGGGTCGGAACCGACTTGACGGCACTTAACAACAACAATATTAGGGAAATAGTATAGTGCTATACAATATGCATTGGGCTGCTAACCATAAGATTCATGGTTCAAACCCACCAGTCGCTCTTTGGAAATCCTATACAGGGTCTCTGTGAGTTGAAACCAACTCTAGAGCTCTTAACAGCAACAAGAAAAACTGGGGAAATGTTTGGCAGGTGAATCATTCCAGATTCCTTACTAACATCCCATTATGTATTTCTGCTCCAGGTAAAACAAAATGACTAATTCTTTTACAGAATGTTTCACTCTTCCTTACCTATGCTCTGTGTTTTCTTTGTCTCTTTACTCTGCTTTTCCCTGTATCAAAAGTGACTGTGTTTCCTGTCTCGCCTAATCCAAATCCTGTCCATTTATCCATGTCCATCTGAAGTGTCACCCTTCCATGAAGCATACCCTAGGTTCCAGAAGCTAAAACTTTTCAGTTCCTTTGAAGTCACTTAATTCTACACTCACTCTTAAGGAATACAGTCTATGAATCAGTTGGTCCTAGTTATGTTGCAGTGACTAAGCTGTTGATTTAAAACAACAAAGATGATTCTTCACTTGTAGCAGATGATTAATCATGATACTTCTTTCCAGGGCACTGTAAGATTGAGAAAATTTCATACTGTCTCTTTAATGTGCTACAGCAAAGGTACCACTTTGAGGACTAAGGTACCCCATGGTGTTTTCAATGACCCCATATGCGTGTGATATCTGAACTGGAGAAGTGATGCATTTGAATTATGGTATTGGCAGAGAATATTGAAAGTACCATGGAGTGCAAGAAGAATAAATAAATCTGTTTTAAAAGAAGTATAGCCAGAGTACCTTTTAGACGCATTGGTGGTGGTGCTGGTTTTGTGCCATGGAGCCGGTTCCGACTCACAGCGACCCTGTACTAGGTTTCTGAGGCTGTAAATCTTTACAGGAGCAGAACACCTCATCTTTCTCCAGCGGAACAACTGGTAGTTTCAAACTGCTGGCCTTGTGGTTCGCAGCCCGATTTGTAACCACTACGCTACCAGAGCTCCTTTTTAGAAGCATAGGTGGCAAGATTTCATCTCATGTACTTTGGACATATCAAGAGGGACCAGTTCCTGGACAAGGATATCTGGTTTGGTAGTGAACTTTTTGAAGCCCTCTCATGTTGTTATTGCTGTGTTCTGAAGTATGTTCTGACACATAATGACCCTGTGTAGGATTGCCAAGGAGTGCCTAGTGGATTTGAACCACAGGCCTTGTGATATGTACTCCACTGCCTAGCCTATAGTACCACACTAATATTCTATGTATGGTATGTATATGTGTATATGTTGTTGTTGTTAAGTGCTGTCAAGCTGATTGTGACTCATAGTGACCCTGTATAATGTTTCCAAGGAGTGACTGGTGGGTTTGAACACTGACCTTTTGGTTTGTCGTCCAGTGCTTATGGCAGATTGTTAATGAGACTTCCTCCAATAATTATGTTCCATTCTTTATATTGTACAGCTCACCACATGGATTGAGTAAAAGTATGGTGAAAGGATACAACCCTGGCACAAACTTTTCCTTATTTTAAATCAGGCGAGATCTCTTGGTTTTGTTGGAACAACTGTTTCTTGGTCTATGCAAAGGCGCTAAGTGAACACTTTAAGCATTCTGGAAATTTCATTCTTTACAATGTTATCCACAGTTTGTTACGATCCACACAGTTGAATGTCTTTGCATAGTCAATAAAACACAATTAAACATTTTCTGGTGTTCTTTGATTTCAGTTAAGATCCATCTGACCTCAAGAATGATATTCCTAGTTCCACATACTCTTTTGAATCTGGCCAGAATTTCTGGCAGCTTTCTGTACATACTGCTACAGCCACTTTTGAATTATCTTCACCAAAATTGTACTTTCATGTGATATCGATGATATAATTTGATAATTTCACATTCTGTTGAGCCAAATTTCTTAGGAATGGGCACAAAGATGGATCTGTTTCAGCTGGTTGGCCAGATAAATCTTCCAAACATCTTGAGATAGACCAGTGAGTGATTCCAGCACTGAACCAGTATGCTGAATGATTTCAGTGTCAATGTCTGGAGCCTTGATTTTTTTCCAATGCCTTCAGTGGACTGAAGGAAGAATCTTTCAACTCCATTGGTTCTTGATCATAACCTGACTCCTGAAATCAATGAAGGCCACAAATTCTTTTTGGTGCAGTGACTGTGTATTCCTTCCATCTTCTTTTGATGCTTCCAACATCATTCAATCCACCACTTGTGTGTCAATTTGTCGTATTGTGGTGTCTTGTGTGTTGCTGTGATTTTAGAAGCTATGTCACCAGTATTTTAAATACCAGAAGGGTCACCAGACAAACACAAACTAGGAAGAAGGAGTGACAAACTACTTCTGAATATTTAGTCACTTATGAATAGCAGAGAAACACTGTCAGATATAGTGCCAGAAAATGAGCCCCTCAGGTTGGAAGGCACTCAGAATACAACAGGGGAAGACCTGCCTCCTCAAAGTAGAGTTGATCATGATGACTCAAACCGAGTAAAGCCTGTAAGAGTAAAAAGCCTGTGGGACCTTTATTTGTTGATGGGGTGCAACTCAAAATGAAGAATAACAATTGTAACATCCATTAATAATCAGAACATGGAACATATGAATTATGAATCTAGGAAAATTGGAAATTTAAAAAAATTAAATGGAATGCATAGACATCGATATCTTAGGCATTAGTGAGCTGAAATGGACTGGCATTGGCCATTTTGAATCTGACATCCACATGGTTTACTAGGCTGGGAATGACAAATTGAAGAGGAATGGTGTTGCATTCATTGTCAAAAAGAACATATCCAGAGCAGTCTTGAGGCACAACACTGTCTGTGATAGGATAATATTCATGCGCCTACAGGGAAAACCAGTTAATAGCACTTTTATTCAAATTTACGTACCAACCACTAAAGCCAGTGAGGATGAAATAGAAGAATTCTACCAGATTTTCCAATCTGAAATTGATGAAACATGCAATTAAGATATATTGACATTACTGGTAATTGGAATGCAAAAGTTGGGAGCAAAGAATAAGGATCAGTAGTTTGAAAACATGGTCTTGATGCTAGAAGTGATATTGGAGGGTGCATGATAAAATTCTGCAAAATCAATGATTTGTTCATTTCAAATACCTTCTTTAGACAACATAAGAGAAGATTATGCACATGAACCTTACCAGATGGAATACACAGAAATCAAATTGACTACATATGTAGAAAGAAACGGCGGAAAAGCTCCATATCATCAGCCAAAAGAAAGCCAGGGACAGACTGTGGAACAGACGACCAATTGCTCATATACAAATTCAAACTGAAGCTGAAGAAAATGAAAACAAGGCCATGAGAGCGAAAATATGACCTTGAATATATCTCACCTGAATTTAGAGATCCTCTGAAGTAAAGAATTGTTACATTAAACACTAAAGACAGAAGACCAGAAGAGTTGTGGGATGACATCAGGAACATTATACAGGAAGAAAACAAAAAGTCATTAAGAAGACAAGAAAGAAGTAAAAGATCAAAATGGATGTCAGAAGAGACACTGAAACTTGCTCTCTAGAGTACAGATGCTAAAGCAAATGGAAGAAATGAGGAGGTACAAGAGCTGAACAGAAAATTTCAAAGATCAGTTCAAGAAAACAAAGTCATATATTACAATGAAATATGCAAAGATGTGGCGTCAGAAAACCAAAAGGGAAGACCACACTCAGCATTTCTCAAGCTGGGGGAATGGAAGAAAAAAACAAAGCCTCGACTTTCGTAACTGAAGGATTCTCTGGGCAAATTATTGAATGATGCAGAAAGCATCAAAAGAAGATGAAAGGAATACACAGAGTCACTGTACCAAAAGGAAATAGTTGATGTTCAACTGTTTCAAGATGTAGCATATGATCAAGAAAGAGCCAATAATACTGAAGGAACTAGTCCAAGGTGCATGAAAGGACTTGGCAAAGAACAAGTCACCAGGAATTGATGGAATAAAATTTTAATTCTTTCAAGAAAGTGAGGCAGCACTGAGCATTCACTCATCCATGCCAAAGAAATTTGGGAGACAACTATCTGGCCAATTGATTGGAAGAGATCCATGTTTGTGCCCATTCCAAAGAGAGGTGACCCAAAGGAATACAGAAATCATGGGACAATATCTTTGATATCCCATGTAAGTAAAGTTTTATTAGGAGTAATACAGAAACTGCTGCAAGCATACATTGACAGAGAACTTCCAGAGGTTCAAGCTGGATTCAGAAGAGGACATGGAAAGAGGGATATCATTGCTGATGTCCAATGGATCTTTGCTGAAAGCAGAGAATACCAGAAAGATGTTTACCTGTGCTTTACTGACCACTGAAAGCTTTCAACTGTGTGGATCATAACAAGCTATGGACAACATTGTGAAGTATGAGTATTCCTGAACACTTAGTTATGTTCATGAGGAATCCATATATTGACCAAGAGGCAATTGTTCGAACAGAACATGGGTACACTGAATGGTTTAAAATTATGAAAGGTGTGTGACAAGGTTGTCTTCTTTCCCCATTCTTATTCATCCTGTATGCTGAGCAATTAATATGAGAAGCTTGATTATATGAAGAAAAACATGGCATCAGGATTGGAGGAAGACTCATTAACAACCTGCAATATGCAGATGATACAACTTTGTTTGCTGAAAGAGAAGAGGACTTAAAATACATACTGATGAAGATCAAAGACCACAACTTTCAGTATGGTTTGCATCTCAATGTAAAGAAAACAGAAATCCTCACGACTGGACCAATAAACAACATTCTTATTAACAGAGAAAAGATTGAAGCTGTCAATGACTTCATTCTTCCTGGATCAGCTATCAATACTCATGGAAGCAGCAGTCAAGAACTCAAACGATGTATTGTTTTAGGCAAATCTGCTGCACAAGACCTTTTTAAAGTATTGAAGAGCAAAGGTGTCAGCTTGAGGACTAAGGTGTGCCTGACCCAAGCCATGGTATTTTCAATAACCTCATATGCATGCAAAAGCTGGACAGTGAATAAGGAAGACTCTAGAAGAATTGATGCTTTTGAGTTGTGGTGTTGGAGGAGAATATTGAAAGTACCATGGACTGCCAAAAGAACCAACAGATCTGTGTTGGATGAAGTGCAGCCAGAGTGCTCCTTGAAGGCCAGGATGGCCACACTTCATCTCTCATATTGTCAAGAGGGACTGTTCGCTGGAGAAGGAGATCATGTTTGGTAAGGTGGAGGGTCAGAGAAAAAGAGGAAGACCCCCAGCGAGATGGACTGGCAATATGGCAGCATCAATGGGCTCAAGCATGGAAACAATTGTGAGGTTGGCTAAGGACTGGGCAGTGCCTCTGTTGTGCACAGGGTCGCTGTGAATCGGTACTGACTTGATGGCACCTAATAACAACAATATGTCATTCTATAATTTGGTCACAGAATCTATCAATATTACAAGTTGAGGCTTGAATTTTTTTTTCTTCATTTAGCCTGAGAAATCCTGATTGTTCTCTTCCCTATGTTTTTATAAATCCAGGTCTTTGTACAATTCATTAAACTGTATTACTTTGCCTTCTCAAGCTGTTCTTTGAAATTTTCTGTTTAGCTCATTTACTTCTTCATTTTTTCCATTAGTCTTATTTGTTGTTATTAATAAATGCCGTTGAGTCAGCTCCAACTCATAGAGACCCTGTATAGGGCTTCCAAGAAGTGGCTGATGGGTTTGAACAATCATTGTTGCAGGTAACAGTGCATTGGTTATTCTTTAGTGTCACATTAGAACTCCATTATTCTTGTAGGGGTATCTTATTTAAAAAAAAAAAAAAAATAACAGCCAAAACATCCAATCAAAACAGTGGTTTCCTAGGAGATTTGCTCGGCCCTTAAATTCAATGCAGGAGTTAGCTCAGAGGGTAATGGTAACTGTTGTTTGGGGATATGAAAGGGGTAATCTTGATAGATTTTCTTGAATGGCACTGTACTATCCCAGGGGCTTATTATGAAAAGTGTTAAGAAAATAGAAAATTCCATTGGAGAGAAAAAGGCCAGGAAAATTGCAGGAAGGAAAGTTTTTCAATCATGATATGACACCTGCACATTCTTGGAGGGTGGCATGAGATTTCCTTTGAGAATTTGTTAGAAAAGTTTACCTCATCCACCAAATAGCTCTGATCTTATCCCTTTTGACATCTTTTTGTTCTGAACTGAAATAACTTTGCAAAGAAACAAGACTTGAGTGCCTTGAGGATGCCCAAATTGCCATTTTCACATAGTGTAAACAGAAGACACCTAGATGTAGGATATAGCAAGTAACAATAGCTTCAAAATGTTGTGATTTTGTAGCAATACCTTTTGACTAACACATAGGGAGTCCTGATGTGGTGCTGAAGGATAAGTACTGCACTGCTAATCATAAGGTTGGTGGTTCAAAAGCACCAGGAGTTACTATATAGATCGCTATGAGTTGGAACTGACTCTCTCTCTCTCTCCCATATATATATATATATGGGAGCTTTGGTAGTGTAGTGGTTCCGCATGGGGCAGTGAACCTCAGGGTCAGTAGTTCGAAACTACCAGCTGTTCCATGGGAGAAAGATAAAGCTTTCTGCTCTGGTAAAGATTTACAGCCTTGGAAACTCTGTAAAGGGTCACTATGAGTCGGAACTGACTCCATGGCACATAACAGCAACAATAACATATATATATATAGTGTTGTTAAGTGCCATCAAGTCGATTCCAACCCTGTATAGGGTTTCCAAGGAGCAGCTGGTGAACTTGAACTAACGACTTGCAGTTCAAAGGCTTTGCAGTCTGGCACATTAACCCACAGCGCCACACCAGGACACACACTCTCTCTGTCTCTATGTAGATAGATAGATAGATAGATAGATAGATAGATAGATAGATAGATAGATAGCTATAGATAGATAGATAGATATGGATATGGATACAGATATAGATATATAGATATAGATGTATATATCGATATAGGAGCTCTGATAGTGTAGTTACGAATCGGACTGCTAATCATATGGTCAGCAGTTCAAAAAGACCAGCTGTTCTGCAGGGGAAAGATGAGGCTTTCTGCTCCTGTAAAGATTTATAGCCTCGGAAACCCTGTAAAGGGTCGCTATGATTCGGAACTGACTCCATGGCACATAGCAAGAACAACAACAATATATATATATACACATACACACACTGAAACACATATATATCACACTCGTCTGTTAGTTTGATGTACTATGGTAGCTTGCATATTGCTTTGATGCAGGAAGTTATGTCATCAATTTTTCAAATACCAGCATGGTCACTCATGGTGGGTAGGTTTCAGCAGAGCTTCGAGACTGAGACAGAGTAGGAAGAAAGAGAGGCAGTCTACTTCTGAATGTTACGCCACTGAAAAGTTGAGGAATAATAGCAGAACACTGCTGGATATAGTGTCAGAAGATGAGCTCTTCAGGTTGGAAGGCACTGGCGAAGAGTTGCCTCCTCAAAGTAGAGTTGACTTTGAAGCTGTTAATGGAGTAATTTTTCAATACCTTCATTTGCTGATGGGACCAACTCAAAATAAGGAGAAACAGCTGCCAACATTCACCAATAATCACAATACGGAGAGTACGAGGTATGAATCTAGGAAAATTAGAAGTGATCAAAAAATGAAATGAAATATGTAAATATTGATCTCAGAGGCATTAGTGAGCTGAAAAGGACTGATATTAGCCACTGAAAATCTGGCAATCATATGGTTTACTATGCCAGGAATGACAAATTGAAGAGGAAAGGCATCACACATCATGTTGATCATCAAAAAGAGCATTTCAAGATCTATTTTAAAGTAAAACACTGTATGTTATAGGTGTATATCCATATGTCTACAAGGAAAACCAGTTAATACCACTATTATTCAAATTTACATACCAAACACTACAGCCAGTAATGATGGTAATAGAAGAATTCTACCAAATTCTTCAGTCTGAAATTGATTAAACATGCAATAAAGATGTACTGATGATTACTGGTGATTCCCACCAGAATTTAGAGACCTTCTCAAGTACAGATTTGATAAATCAGATACTAATGACTGAAGACCATTCAAATACTGACTTGCAATATCATGGGATTCTATGGGCAAAATATTGAATGATGCAGAAAACTATCTCAAGAAGATGAAAGGAATACAGAGACTCTGTACTGAAGAAAAACAAAAAGAGGCCAATGCTCAATAATTTAAAGAGGTGGCATATAATCAAGAATTGATGGTACTGAACGAAGAAGTGAATGCAGCAATGAAGGCACTGGTGAAAAAAAAGGCTTCAGAAATTGATGGAACACAAACTGAAATATTTCAACAAACTGATGAAGGTGCTCACTCATCTTTGCCAAGAAATTTGAAATACAGCTACCTGGACAACTGACAGGAAGAGATCTATATTTGTTCCCATTCCAAAGAGAAGTGGACTAATGGAATGTGGAAATCATCAAACAAAATCATTAATATCACATGCAAGCAAGATTTTGTAGAAGACAATTTTAAAATGGCTACAACAGTGCATTACCAAGGAACTTCCAGTAATTCAAGCCAGATTCAGCAGAGGATATGGCTCTAGGGATATCACTGATGACATCAGATGAATCTTGGCTAAAATAGAGAGTAACAGAAAAAGGTTTGTTTGTCCATTATTGACTATGGTTGGTTATGTGACGTGGAGTCAGTTCTGACTCATAGCAACTCTGTACAGAGTTTCCGAGGCTGTAAATCTTTACGGGAGCAGAAAGCCTCATCTTCCTCCCATGGAACAGCTGGTACTTTCGAACTGCTGACCTTGTGGTTCACAGCCTGATTCATAACCACTATGCTACCAGAGCTCCTTATTGACTATGCAAAGGCTTTTATTCAACTCTGCAGATCACGACAAGCTGTGGCTAACACTGTGAAAAACAGATGCCTAATTGTGCTCATGAGGAACCTGTACAGAGACGAAGAGGCAGTAGTTCACACATTGCAAAAGGATACTGAGTAGTTTTAAATCAGGAAAGCTGTATGTCAGGGTTGTATCCTTTTACCCTACTTGTCCAGTCTGTATGCTAAGAAAATAATCTAGAGGCTGGAAGCCTGTGAGAAGAACATGACATCAGGATTGGAGGAAGACTCTTTAACAATCTGTTATGCAGATGATAGTACCTTGCTTGCTAGAAGAGGACTTAATGATGAAGAGGACTTCTGATGAAGATCAAAGACTACAGCCTTCAGGATTACACCTCAATGTAAAGAAAACCAGCATCTTCACAAGTGGACCAATAATAACATTATGATAAACAGAGAAAAGACTGACATTGTCAAAGACTTCATTCTCTTTGGAGCCACAAACAACACTCATGGAAGCAGCAGTAAAGATAATCAAATGATGAACTGTGTTAGGCAATTCTGCTGCAGCAGATCTTTTTAATGTATTCAGTTTGAGGACTAAGGTATGCCTGACCCAAGCCGTGGTATTTTCAATTGCTTCGTATCCATGTGAAAGTTGGACAATGAATAAGGAAGACCTTAGAATTGTTGCATTAGAGTTAAGGTACTGGAGAAGAACATTGACAGTACCATGGACTTCCAGAAGAACAAATGAATCTGTGTCGGAAGAAGTACAGTAAAAATAATTCTTAGAAGCGAGGATAGCAAGACTTAATCTTTCATGCTTAGCACATGTTATCAGGAGGGACCAGTCCCTGTTGAAGAACATTAGGCTTGGCAAAGCAAAGGACGAAAGAAAAAGAGGAAGACCCCTAATGAGGTGGATTGGCATACTGGCAGCAGCAATGGTCTTAAGGAAAACAACAATTGTGAGGATGGTACAGGTCCTCACAGTGTTTAGAACTTTTACGCATACATTTGCTATGAGTTGGAACCAACTCAATAGTATCTAATAATAAGCAACAACAAAAAATGCATATACATGTATACCTTTATATTTTTGTTGTTGCTATTGTTAAGTGCCACCATACTGAAGGACCTTCAGAAAGCTCACGGGGAAATGAAATTCAAAGCTAATGGAATTTTTCCACAAAATTTTGAAGTCTCCTATTATATGACTGACTCAAAAGAT
Source organism: Chrysochloris asiatica (assembly GCF_000296735.1). Classification (NCBI taxonomy): domain Eukaryota; kingdom Metazoa; phylum Chordata; class Mammalia; order Afrosoricida; family Chrysochloridae; genus Chrysochloris; species Chrysochloris asiatica. The sequence goes on from NW_006408632.1 coordinate 8,271,204, forward strand.
TTTATATGGTGCATATCTGTGCACATGGGGTCAATTAATAAACTCCCGTGGTCTCAGCTTAGAATAGCTTTTAAGCACAATGTTTAGCACAAAGAAAGGCCTACAAAAATTAGAACCATAAAGAAAAATTAAAATTTAGATTTCTTGATTTGCAAAGAAATAGAAAACAAAATAGCACACAAGTGACAAATACATTCAATTCAGATACTTCACACGCAATGAAAGCCGAGCTTTTAAGACTTAAGTCACCTGTAAAAACATAAACAGGTGGACATTAAAACTACATATAAAGGACTGGAGTGTTATAGGAGTCCTCTTTTGACCTCAGTTGGGCTCCTTGATGGAATCTGTATGTATAAGTCAGTCGTAGGTGGGGCTTTAAATATTGAGTGCTAAACATACAGCTGGTGACTGCTTGAATGCTAATAATAATTGGGATTCATTTTACAAAGCAATTAAATCTTCAGATTACCTTTGCCACATTTGATTAATACATCTATATAACTCATCATTCCTCAAGACAATCAAGACTCAAACAAAATATTATGAAAAGTGAGAAACCCAACACCACCTGTTACTCAGGTATTAATTCTAAGATGCTCTTAAGTAGGCATCACACTGAAATGAAGAAAAATCTCATTCCCCTTAACCATGCTCTGTGAACACACCACAATAAGAGGTTCTGAAGCTCTCAGATTCTTACAGATACTGTTAAAAAAAAATTATATATTGACTGGGTCTTGACAGCCATCATGTCACAGGATCATGACAAAATTCCCAGGAGTTTGGGGACGAAGGCAGAAGATTTGTGTAACAGCAGAATACCAGCATGAAAGTGAATTCAGTCTTCTCATCAGTTACTATGCCTCTTCTAAACTCAGAGATACTGATTTTCTTTCCTTAGGGAGATTCAGTTCCCATTGGTCTGCTGCTAGAAGCTAAGTGGTGGCTATCATTTCCCACATTCCCAGTATTTTGGTCCCAATACAAGCTGTTGCATTTATCATTGTTTTGGGTTTGAGATTATTAGGCCCTTATGTAAATAGAGGCCTTTCAATCCCTGGAAACATGACCAGATGCAAATATCTGAATTTGAAATGAGCATGATATTGAGAGCATTGTGGAACATTATTATATAAAGCCATCTGAGGGGCCGTATCTGCCTACAGTATAAGAATCAGTGCACTCAGAAGAGAAAGTGATGGCTCTCTATCAAATGTAAATGCAAAGGAACTTCAAATACTGTGTGATCAAATCTAGGCAAAGATACATAGAGCAGTCAAATTATCTTTCCAAGGACGGATATATAGGACTTGTGAAACTTGTAACACTAAATAAGATTATTTGGTTAAATATTATTATGATTTCAAAATACCCTAACTCCATACCAGCACCTCTACAATGTATAAGAGAGTCCCCAATATTCTCTAATGATGAGCTCTTCTCCAAGTCTCAGACTCATGTTTTCCAGTAAACCTGGTGGCTAGCTTACGGGCTGGTTTAAAGTAGGTGATTAATAATTTTTGTGAAAGCAACAAACATGAATTCAAGAGACGTAAAATCCCAAATATATGATGCTTTGTGGCCTTACAATACAATCAATGCAAAGATGTCACAATGACCAGTTAACAGTATAAGTGATTGAGATGTTCAATCTACCCATCTCCTACTAGAGTTGAAAGGCATTTTACTTCCTAATTGTATCTTAAGTCAGAGGTCATGAATTCAGATGGATTGGATCCCCCTAGAAGCCACATCCTTCATCTTGTTCTCAAGGACTTCTGAGCTGCTGTGGGTGGGGCTGGAGGTTGGAGGAGCGAGGCCAAGTGATGGGGCACAATGCAGAGGCTGGTCTCCATCACCTTTCCCTTTCTACATAGAGCCCTGGAGAGAGGGTTGTCAGCATAGGTTTTCTGAAGCCTTTGATTCACAGCTTTCTCATCTGGCTCTACAATGCTTTGGTGCCTTAATAAGACTTCGCTGAAAAGAAACTTCCTTCTTTGCAAACATCGAAAAAAAGCAAATCTGGGCATTTTTAAAGGAAAGGGGGAAAAGTCATCTACACTTTCTCTTTTCCAATTTTCGTACAGCTGTTTCTGCCTCTGAGCTGCTCTCTACCTTGTACTTTTATGTCAGCTAATTGGAGTCCTGTTGTGGCACTGTGGGTTAATGCCTTGGACTGCAAAGTCAGTTTGAGCTGTAAGTTCAGTGGTTCAAGTTCACCAGTCCCTCCTCAGAAGCCCTATACTAGGTCGCTATAAGTTGGAATCAACTTGATGGCACTTCACAAAAACAATAAAAAATTGGATTTGTGGAGCGCTAAATAAAAAACAATGAAAAATATGTGCATTTTACGTTCATGAGTTGGAGGCTCTCAATGAAATTCCTCCTAGCTGATAGTTTTGTGTTTTTTTTTTCAGTATGTACTTTTTTCATTAATATTTGCAGATATTGATTAATATGATCTTTGTTTTTGTTTGATACATTTCAATAACTACTTAATAAGGAGTCCTGGTTCAGCACTTGGCAGCTAATGTTTCATTGGAAACTACCAGCAGCTCCATGGGAAATCTTTGGGAGCAATTCTACTCTTTCCTACTGGATCATAAGTAGTCAAAGGGACTCAATGGCAATGGATTATTTACGTATTTTTAAATTTCACTGAGGTATAATTTACGTACAATAAAAGGCACAGTTTTTCACTTCTGTGAATTTTTATCAATCCATAAAACTAGAACCGACTCGACGGCACTTAACAACAACAACAACAACAACAAAAAGGAGATCCAGAACTCTTCTACCACCACCAAAAGATGCTTCATGCTCTTTCTTAATCATTTCCTTTTCTCCCACCGTGGGAGAAATTTTTATGTATGTCATCGTAGATTAGTTTGACTTGTTTCTGATCTTTTTTAAATGGGATATAATGCAAAATAGGTATACCACACAAATATTGCAGATTTGATTCCAGATCACTATAATAAAGCAAATATAGCAATAAAGTGAGTCACACATCTTTTTTATGGTTTTCCCAGTGCATATAAAAGTTATGTTTACACAATGTCATAGTCCAGTGTGTAATAACAATATGAAACATTTTAAATATTGTGAGAATTATCAACATATGACATGGAGACACAGAATGAGTACATGCTGTTGGAAAAACTGCTGATAGAATTGCTCCAGGAAAAGTTGTCACAAAATTCTCCTTTTAAAAAATTCATTACCTCTGAAGCACAAAAATTGAAGAACAGAAAGATGAGGTATGTCTGTATACATATTTCTATGTCTGACTTTTTTGTATCAATATGTTTTAGAGATTTCTCCATTTTCTTGCATTGATCATATGTGTATTTTAATTGCTAACTATTATTTCATTGTATGGGTAAGTTACAATTTGTTTTCTTGTTCTCTTGTTGATGGGCTGGATAGTTTAGGTGCTGGCAACTACAAATGAATGAGGCTTATGAGAAGATCCTAGCATAATCTTTTTGTAAACATATGTCTACAGTGCTCTTGAATAACTACCAAGTGTTACTTAAGAATGGCTGGGACACAAGGAATAAGTAAATATGTTTAACTTTAGAATTGCCAAACAATTCTTCAAAGCGGTTTTACCACATTTTGCTTCCATGAAGACTGTGAGAGTATTCCACTTGCTTAACATCCTTAATAACTTTGAATTTAGTCCACATTTTTATTACAAAAATATTCATTATAAAAGAGTTAAATAGTACTTTATTGTACTATTTAAGGCATGAGGCAAGATGACTATATTGGTTAGTCATCGAAGAAATGTTGTTATTAGTCATTTGTACATATTCTTTCATTTGTCCCTTTTTTATTAGGTGATTTGTCTCTATTATTTGATTAAAGTAGTTTTCTAAAAATACATTTCAGGTAAGTCATACATGATGGAGTCATACAACATGCAACCTTTTTTCTCTTAGTGTATTCCTTTTTGTTTTCTAAGCATATTTCTCTGGAGATTCATCCAGACTGTTACATTCATCATCCCTTGGTATCCTCAGTAGATTGGTTCCAGGACTCTCAGATATCAAATATGTAAATGCTCAATCCCTTCTAAGAAAAAGTGTAGTATTTGCATATAACCTGTGAACATCCATTGTCCTATATATTTAAATCATCTGTCTTAAGTATCTAGCTCTGCTACAACAGAAATGCCACAAGTGGATGGCATGAATAAGCAAAAATTCACTCTTCCACAGTGTGTTGCTGTTGAGTGCCTCCAAGTTGGTTCCAACTCATTGTGACTCAGTATAGGGTTTCTGAAGGGCAGCTATTGAGTTTGAACCCACTGGCCTTATGGTTCAAACTGACCTTAAGGTCTGGTATATATTCTACAGCATCAAACAATTTAATAGGCTAGAAGTCCAAATTCAGTACTAGCTCTGGCAAAAGTTTCCTGTCTCCTTTCTGAATTTGCAGGCCCAATATTCCTTGGGTATATCTTGGCATCAATCTTTCCCTGGATCTAGGAGCTTCACAGCTCAGGGATCCTAAAATACACTCTACTCCCTCTTTCTCTACTCACTTTTCTCTCTTCTCATATTTCAAAAAAGATTAACTCAAGAGTCAACCTACTCTTGTAGGTTACATCCAACCTCATTAACATCATAGAAGTGAGAACTTATAACACACAGGACAATTACATCAGATTAGAGCCGATCGTATCAGATCACATCCTGGGAATGACTGCATCCTAATAGGTCTTGTCATGGAGGTGATGACTACATCTTAACTGCTAAACCACTGAGAATCCTGGTCCAAACAAGTTGACATAAAAACTTAAACATCACATCATCTCTGTATTACTCATAATACCTAAAACAATGCAAATATGATTCAAATAGCACTTTATTCTCCTTATTAGATGCAGGTTGGGTGGTTAACCCCAAGATCCGTAGTTCGAATCTATCAGCTGTTCCTCGGGAGAAAGATGAGGCTTTCTGCTCCTATAGAGATTTACAGCTTCGGAAACCCTACATAGGGTCGCTATGAGTCAGAACTGACTCTACTGCACACAACCACCACCATTAGATGCTGAAAGATTTCTTCAACTGCTGAATTGCTCCCTAAATCCAATATTTTCAATCTGTGTTTGGATGAATCCATGGATACAAAATTCACAGATTGTCAGGGCCAGTTGTATCTGTACTGCATTCTTTCTGTTGCTGAGTAGTAGTCCATAATATAGATGTGCCACAGTTTGTCCCTTCACCCATGGAAGAACATTGGATTTCTTTATAAAATAGTTCAGGGTTTGGGCTCTTTTCATTACAGTAGCTACAGACATTTGTGTATGAGTTCTGAGTGAAGATAAGATATTATTTCTCTGGGATAGATACCCAGCAGTGAAATTGCTAGGTCACTTGTAGTTGCATATTGAATCTTTTAAGGACATGCCAAATTGTTTTCCAAAGTGACTGTATCCTTTTTAAATGACTACTAATAGTATGTGGGTGATCTAGTCTTTCTATTGTTTTCAGCATTTACTGTTGCCACTATTTTATTTAATTTTTGCAAATCTTCTAGTTGTGTAGTGAGATCTCATTGTAGTTTTAACATGTAGTTCTCTAATGGATAATGATCACCACTCATCTGTCAGTTTGTTGTACTGTGCTGACTCTGTGTTTCAATGATGCTGGAAGCTATGCTAATGGTATTTTAAATACTAGCAGGGTCACTCATGGTGGACAGGCTTCAGCAGAGCTTCCAGACTAAGACAAACTAGGAAGAAGGACAGGCAGACCACTTTTCAATGTTTAACCACTGATTATGTATATCAATGGAACACTGTGATATAATGCTAGAAGATGAGCCCCATAGAATGGAAGTCACTCAAAATATTACTCCAGAAGAGCTGCTTCCTCAAAGTAGAAATGACATGAATAATGTACATGAAGTAAAACTTTTGAGATCTTAGTTTGCTAATGTGGCAAACTAAAAATGAGAAGAAACTGCTACAAAAATCCATGAATAATCAGAACATAGGATGTATGAAGTATAAATCTAGGAAAATTAGAAGTCAGCAAAAATGAAATAGAATGAATAAAGATCAACATCCTAGGCATGATGAGTTTAAATGGATTGGTATTAGGCATTTTGATTTAGACAATTATGATTTATTATGCTGGGAATGACAAATTGAAGCGGAATGGCATTGCATTCGTCATAAAAAAGAGCGTTTCAAGATCTACATTAAAATATAATGCTGTCTCTGATAGGATACTATCCATAGGCATACAAGAAAGACAAATTAATACCACAACTACTCAAAATTACATAAAAACCACTAAAGCCAGTGATGATGAAATTGAGGAATTCTACCAACTTATTCAGAGTCCTGGTGTGACCTGTGGGTTAATGTGCCAGACTGCAAAACCATTTAAACTGCAAGGTCGGTAGTTCAAGCTCACCAATTGCTCCTCGGAAACCCTATTCAGTCAGGGTTGCTATGGGTCGGAACCGATTACATGGCACTTAACAACAACAACAACCAATGTATTCGGAGTTCTGGTGTGGCATGATGGGTTAATGAGCTAGACTGCAAAGTCAGTTTAAACTGCAAGGTTGGTGGTTCAAGTTCACCAGTCACTCCTTCGAAACCCTCTACCTGATCGCTATGGGTTGGAACCAACTCGACCGATGGCACTTAACAACAACAACAACTTATTCAGTATTATATTAATCAGATATGTAATGAAGATGCATTAAATATTACTGGTTATTAGAATGCAAAAGTTGAAAACAAACAGGAAAGATCAATAGTTGGAAAATATGGTCTTGGTGATAAAAACAATGTTTGAGACCAATCACCAGAATTTTGTGAGACCAATGGTCTATTCATTGAAAATATCTTTTTTTCAACAACATATATAGTAACTATACCCATGGACCTCACCATGGTTATACACAGGAAACAAATTGACTAGCTCTGGGACAAGAGGCAGTAGAAGCTGAATATCATCAGCCAAAATAAGGGTAGGGGTTGACCATAAAACAGACCCAGGATTGCTCATATGCAAGTTCCGGCTGAAGCTGAAAAACATTTTTTAAAAATCAGGAGAGTCAAAATATGATCTTGAATATATTCCACCTGAATTTTGAGACAATCTCAAGAGCAAATATGTTGCACTAGACACTGATGACCAAAACCCAGCAGAGTTGTGGGATGACATGAAGAACATCATACATGAAGAAAAGGCCATCAAAAAGTCATAAAAGAAAGAAAAGTCCAAAATGAATGTCAGAAGAGACTCAAACTTGCTCTTGAGCACAGGGAAGCTAAAGCAACTAGCAGAAATGAGGAAATAAAACAGGTGAAGAGAAAATTTCAAAATGTAGCTTGAGAAGACAAAAAACTATAATGAACTATATGTGCAAAGACACGGAGTTAGAAAACCATAAGAGAAGAGCATGTTCAGCCTTTTTCAAGCTGAAAGAACTAAAGAAAAAAATTCAAGCACTATTGAAGGATTCTGCGGAGTCATGGTGTGGTGCTTCAGGATAATGCGCTGCACTGCAAAGTCAGTTTGAACTGCAAGGTCGCTGTTCAAACCCACCAGCCGCTCCTCCTATACAGGGTCACTATGGGTTGGAACAGACTCAATGGCACTTAACAACAACAACAACATAGGTAAAATACTGAATGACATAGAACGTGAAAATAATACAGTGTCACTTCACCAAAAGGAACTAGTCAATGCTCAGCCATTTCAAGAGGTGGTGTATGATCAAGAACCCATGGTACTGAAGGAAAAACCTCAAACTGCACTGAAGACATTGGCAAAAAACAAGGAGCCAGCAACTGATGGAATATAAACTAAAGTCTTTTAATATATTAATGCAGTACTGGAGGCACTCACTCATGGATATCAAGAAATTTGGGAGACAACTCCCTTGCCAGTTGATTGGAAGAGATTCATATCTGTCTATGCCAAAGAAATGACACAACAGAACGCAAAACTCATCAAGCAATGTCCTTAATATCACATTCAAGTAAAATTCTGCAAATGATATTTCAAAATTGGTTACAGTAATATGTATAGGAAGCAGCCAGAAATTCAAGTCAGATTAAAAAGAGGAGGTGGAATGAGGGGTATCATTGCTGAAGTCAGACGGATCTTGGCTGAAAGCAGAGAATACCAGAAAGATGTTTGTTGTTGTTGTAGTTGTTAAGTGCCTGTGTGTAGGTTCTGATCCATAGCGACCCTGTATAGGTTTCCCAAGGAGTTGTTGGTGAGCTTGAACCACTGACCTTGTGGTTCAAACCCACTTTGTAGTATAGTGCCTTAACCCACAGCACCACACCAGGACTACACAAAGATATTTACCCATGCTGAATTGACTATGCAAAGCCTTTTGACTGTGTGGATCATGACAAGCTACAGATAACTTTGCAAAGAATGGGTATTCCAGAAAACTTAATTGTACTTATAGGAACTTGTACATAGACCAAGAGGCAGTTGTTCAAACAGAAAAAAGGGATACCAAATAGTTTAAATTCAGGAAAGTTGTGTACCACGGTTGTATCCTTTCATCATACTTATTCAGTCTGTATGTTGTTGTTGTTAAGTACCGTGGAGTCAGTTCTGACTCTCTGTACTGAACAAATAATTCTAGAAGATACATGATGAAGAACATGGCATGAGGTTTGGAGAAAGGCTCATTGGTGGCTGGTGGTTATATGCTGTGGAGTCTAGTTTTGTATTGCTGACCTTGTGGTGAGCAGCCCGATTTGTAACCACTATACACAGACAGTACAACATTATTTGCTGAAGGTGAAGAGGACTTAAAATGCTGATGAAGATCAAATACCACAGCCTTCAGTATGGCCTGAACTTCAATGTAAAGAAAACAATATTCCTCACAACAGATCAAGAACATCATGGTAAATGGGGGAAGATTGAAATTGTCAATGACTTCATTTTTCTTGGATCTGCAATCAAGACTCATGGATGCAGCAGTCAAGAAATCAAAAGTTGTATTGTTGTTATTGCTAATAGTCATTGAGTTGTTTCCAACTCATAGGAACCCAATATAGGGTTTCCAAGGAGTGGCTGGTAGGTTTGAACTGCCAACCTTTGGGTTAACAGTCCAGTGCCTATCCTATAGCACCATACCAGTAAAAACTTCTACAAAAGACCTCTTTTTACATGCTAAACAGCAAAGTTGCCACTTTGAAGACTAAATTGTACCTAATCCAAATCAGGGTATTTTCAATGGCTTCATAGACCTGTGAAAGTTGGACAAAGAATAAGGAAGATGGGAGAAGAATTGAATCATTTGAATAAAGATGCTCACAAAGAGTAATGAAAGAACCATGAAATTCCAGAAGAATAAACAAATATGTTCTGGAAGAAGTACACCCATAATTCTCCTTATAAAGGAGAACAGCAAGTCTCTTTTACTTGGGGCATGTTTTCAAGAGGGATTAGTCCCAGCAGAAGGACATCACGCCAGTAAAGTGAAGGATCAGAGAAAAGAAAACCTCCAACAAAATGGACTTAACACAGTGGCAGCAACAATGGATTCAAACAGAACAATTGTGCTGATGATGCAGAAGCAAGCAGTGTTTCGTTCTCTTGTGCACATGGTCACTGTGAGTCAGAACCAACTCAATAGAACCTAACAACAACTAACAATTGTTAATGAGAGCACCGATGGCACTGTAGTGTAAATTGTCAGTTTAAGCCCACCAGTTACTCCTCAGGAGAAAGATGAGGCTTTCTGCACCCATAAAGATTACAGCCTCACAACCCTGTACAGTTCCCATGTGAGTCGGAACCAATGCAATGGCACTTAACAACAAGAGTGGATAATGAAGAGTCCCGGGGTGCACAAACAGTTATGCACTCAACTATTAGTTGAAAGATTGGTAGTTCAAACCCACACAAAGACACATTGGAAGAAAATTCTGGCAATGTGTTTCATAAAAGTCACAGGCTTGAAGACCCTATGGAGAAGTTCTACTCTGCACACATAGGGTCATTATGAATCAGAACTAATAGCAAACACGGACTCCTGGTGTGGCGCTGTAGGATCAACACTGGACTGTGAACTACAAGGTCAGCAGTTCAAACCCATCAGCTGCTCCTCAGAACCCCTATATGGGTCACTATGAGTCAGAACTGACTTAACAGCACTTAACAACAACAACAGAACAAATAAAATGAACAATAATGTAGCTATTTCGTGTGCTTGCTTGCTGTCTTGATATCTTCTTCAGTGAAATCTCTTCATATGTGAGTATTTTGCTGATTCATTAATTGGATTGTTGTGTCTGTTGGATTTTGACAGTTCTTCATATATTCTAAACAACAGTGCTTTGTTAGGCTTGAAAATATTTTTCCTCTTTTCATTCAATTTATGTAGTTTTATGCAAATCTTTAATTTTGATTTTTAATTTTTAATTTATCCTTTCTGGTGTCATACGATATCACGGGTAAAAATGATGTGTTTAGCTGAGGATCCAGAAGATTTTTTTTAATCTACAAGTTTTATACATTTGTGATTTAAGTTTAATTGATGCTATGTTTTAAGGTAATTTTTATAAAATATGTGAGATTTAGGTCAATTTTTATTTTCATTTACTATGAATGTTCAATTATTCAGTACCACATGATGAGAAAGCTATTGTGCATCCATTAAACTGATTTTTCCCCTTTGTCAAAATTAATTAGGGGTTGAGTTCAGTTAGAATGGTGAAATAGGGACTTCCAAAAATATCTTAATCTTAAAATCTTAATCTATGCAAATTAAAAAAGAAATCATTTAAAGTATGAGGGAATCCCAGGATGAAATGCAGAGTGCTTCAAAAGAATCTGATGTTATTTAAATGTATGAAACAACCTCACTGAAGGAGGTGGCAGTAACTCAGTAACTTTGGAATTGACTGGCATCTCTAAGAATAAAAACAAAATAAACTATACATGTGCATTAACCTTTTGTTGATAAAGTTTTTTATCATCTGGATGAAAATGAACAATCCTAATATTTCTATACATGTACAGTGGAATAAAACAATTACATATATGAATGGTAGATAGTGGGAACCAGGTTTCTCATGTTGGTTTGGGGGTTAACAGATAAGCAAGGGGTGGAGGCTATAATGTCCTAGATAGTAAGCAATTATAATAGAAACTATCAGTATGAAGTCACGTTTAGCTTAATATTGTTGCAGATGGCTACATACAGAAATATTTATGGTATACATATTTTCACAAATAAGTATATTGTTGTTAAGTGCCCATTGAGTCAGTTATAACTCATAGCAACCCTATGGAAACAGGGTTTCCAAGGAGTGACTGGTAGGTTTGAACCACTGACCTTGAGGTTAGCAGTCCAGTGCTTATGCTACAGTGCACACCAGGACTATATGTATTTTCCTGTTCTGTCAACAATGAACATATCTGGCACACAAATCTTGTTTTCTAATACCCTGTTCTAATAAAAGGGCCCAAAGCACATACAGAAATGACTGATTCCAGAACTGGGTAGAGAAATACATAAATTAAGCCTGAGATATCTTGAAGTACCTGAAAGTAAGAAACTAATAAAACAAACAAACAGACATTCAAAAACCTACAATGATGTGCTTGTGTTAAAGGAACACAATAGTCAACTGAAAGAGATCACAATGGTAAAACTTGGAACAGTTGGAGCACAAAACAAGGATGCATGAATTATTATCCAAAGTATAGGCTAAATAAGAATCCTGGGTATCACAGTGTTTAAGCACTTTACTGATAACCAAAGGCCGGTGGTTCAAACACACTAGCAGCTCCATGTGAGAAAGATGTGGCAGTCTGCTTCTTGAAATATATTCAGCCTTACGGAATAGGTCTACCTTCTCTTACAGAGTCAAAGTGAGTTTGAATCGATTGACAATAGTGTTTTTGTTTTTGCTTTCTAATAAAATATCCAGGAATTCATATTGATATAAATTACTGAATAACTAACTAATATAGGGAGAAGAGTCCTATCTCCAATGTAGAAGAATTCCAAAATGTTTGCAGATATCTTGCCCTCAAGGAGGTAGACCATAATTTCCCACCCCTTAGGTGTGGGCTATGCATAGCAGCTTCTTCACAAAAATATGATATGGAAAAGGAGAAAAAGGGATATGTTTATAGAAGATAAACTTGACAAATATTACACCAGTTAAGTGATCAAGGTCAACAGCCACAGTAATAAATCATGTTCACAGTATGCATGCACACCCTTGATTTGATGTAATGAAAATGATACTTTACCTCTGTAGTTTTCTCCCTAAAACCCATAGCCTCAGTCTAATTATTAAAAACAAAGCAAAACCAAAAACAAAGTAACCAAAAAACACCAGGTTCATTACAATTGAGAGGCATTCTATCAAACAGCTGACTAGCTGAAATCCTGGGGTGGCTCTGTGGGTTAATGCGCCAGACTGCAAAGCCATTTGAACTTCAAGGTCGGTGGTTCAGGCTCACCAGCTGCTCCTTGGAAACTCTATACAGGGTCGCTATGGGTCAGAATCGACTTGACAGCACTTAACAACAACAAGAAGTCATCAAAATTGTCAAAGTCATCAAAAGTAAGTAAAATCTGAGAAACTGTCACAGCCAAGAGGATTCTATGTAACAGAACTAAGTGTAAGTAACCTCCTGAGTGGGACCCTGGAACAGAAAAAGAATATTAATTTAAAAAAATCTGAATAAAGAATGGATGCTAGTTAATAAGAATTTATTAATACTAGTTAATTAATTATAAGAAAAGCCTGGTATTTTGTTTACATTAATTAACTAGTAATAGGGGAAATAGAGCACAAGATACTATATTGTAGATATTCTGCACTGTCTTCTAAATATTTCTAAAAGACAGTCATTTTTAAAATAGTCTATTTAAAAGTCTTAATAGATGCAAAAAAAAGCTCTTATGAAATCCTACATCATATCAACAAAAGCACAATAAACTAATAAATACATTCAACACATAAATGGCATCTATGGAAATGCCATAGTTCATATAATTTTTCATATTGGAAGACCAAAAGATTTTCCTAAGATCAGTAGCCAGACAGCGACTTACATTCTCACCATTTCTATTCAACATTGTCTTGGAGAATTCAACACTGGTACAATGAATAATCAAAACATGAAATTAGGAAAATAGTTTCATTCAGAGAAACACCAAAAAGTACAAAATATTTAGGAATACATTTAGCAAAGGAGTACAACATGTGTACACTGAAAATTATCAAATATCATTGAATTAAAGAATATTTAAATAGATAAAAAGACATTTCATGATCATGGACCGAGAGACTTAATATAAAGATGGCAATAGTTTCCAAGTTGATAAACAGATTCAATGTAATGACTATTAAAACTCCATGTTTTTACTGTTTTTTTACAAAAATTGATAAACTGGTCATGTAATTCATATCAAAAGTCAAAGATTCTAGTGCAGTCAGAAAATCTTTAATAAGAACAAAATTCAAAGACTCAAATTCTCAATTTAAAATTTTTACTACAAAACTACTTTAATCAAGATAATGTGGTACTAGCCTAGCATAAGGATAGACATCAAAATCAGTGGAATAGTGGTGCAACAATATACACTTGTCTGGAGATATTCATCAGCTACATGCTCAAATTTATGATATAAGTAATTCTCAAAGTGAACACAGAGTGGCTACTAATTTGCTACCCCTGCTAGAGAGTAAGATCCCCTAAGAACTTGATTGAAC
>NW_006408632.1:8285581-8291740 GCF_000296735.1 Chrysochloris asiatica
ATATGAATGGTTGAATGTGAAGCTGATGATGTGCCCTGTAAACTTTCACTCAATGCAAAATAAAAACATTTCATTAAAAAAAAAAAAATCAGTGGAATAGATTGAGACTCTATAGAAAAATTGATTTTCAACAAGAAGGATCAACAAAATTCAATGAGGAAAGAATAATCTTTTTAAATAATGATACTGGATTATCCAGATGCCAAAGAATGTAGATGGACCCTAGCTTACATATCTACAATGTTTATCTCAAAGATGGACCAAAGACCAAAACTAAAAACTCTTAGAAAAAAAAATCCATTGTCCTCAATACAATTACACTCATACTGACTTTCAGAAGAAAATAGAATTGTCCCTTAGGGTTTTCAAGTCTGTAACCTGTATAGAAGCAGACTGTCACATCTTCCTCCCAAAGAGAGGCTGACGGGTTCAAATGATTGATTTGCACTTGGCAGCCTAAAAGCCGAACTTACCTACTGTTCCCACCAGTAGAACATTCACTGTGACCCCATAAAACAAAATTGAACTGATCCTTAGTGTTTCCCTAAATCTTTATAGGAGCAGGCAGCCTTATGTTTCTTCTACAGAATGGCTGCTGAGTTTGAGCTGCTGACCTGGATATTAGCAGTCCAATACTTAACCCACTTCACTACTATCCGGGTTCCTTTCTTTATAAAAAAACACAGGCCTAAATCATCCTAATCATGAATTAGGCAATCGTTTCAAATATGTAATGCTGAAAGCCTGAGGAAAAAAAGAGAATAAAACAGGCTTTCTGCACCCATAAAGATTAAAAATTAAAAATTAACTAAAGTTAAAAATCTTTGAACACTCTCAAGAAAGTAAAAACAATCCATAGAACAGAAGAAAATATTTTCAAATCATACATCTGGCAAGAGACTAGTCCCAGATATATAAGAAACTCTTATGATTTAATAATTAAAAATAATAAAAAGTCAAATATTTTTAAATGAAGCAAGTATTTGAAATGACATTTATCCCCCTAAAATGTATAAATGGTAAGTATGTATACAAATATATGCTTAGCAGCATGAGTCATTAGAGACATGCAAATGGAGGTCCCAATGAAATACCACTTTGCACTTCACTAGGATGGCTACACTTTTTTAAAAAGATGGAAAAATAACAAGTGTTGGAAAGGCTGTAGAGAAAATTGAAACCTTATAGCTTACTGGTGGGAGTGTAAAATGATTGGAGGTATTTTGGAAAACAGTTTGGCAGTTCCTCAAAAAGTTCAATTAGATTTACCATATGACCCATCTATTCCTCTTCTGAGTATAACCAAAAGAATTAAAAACATATGTCCACACAAAGTCTTGTATGTGAATGTTCATAATAGCATTATTCATAATAGCCGAAAGGTGGAAACAACCCAAATGTCCATCAGCAAGGACAAGATAAACAAGATGTGATATATCTATACAATGGATTATTATTCAACCATAAAAAGGAATGAAATACGGATTCATGGTATAACAGGAATGAAACTTGAATATATTAGCTAAGTGAAAGAAGCCAGATACACAAGGCCACATATTGTAAGATTCCATTTATATGAAGTGTTCAGAATATGTAAACCATAGAAACAGTGACTGTCATCAGCTCAGGGAAGGTGGGACAAGGAGTACTGACACTAAGTACAGTATTCCTCTTTGGATTACAATAGTAGTGATGGCTGTATAATTTTGTTAATATTCTGAAAATAAACCCTCCAACTATAGTGTATACTATAAAAAGATGAATTGATGGTAGGTGAATAAAGCATCAATTTAAAAAAAAATTATTCCTCTCAGACACCATACCAATTTATGGATTTATTTAAGGATTATCGATTGTGTTCCTTTTTTTAAAATTTTTTTAATGTGTCTAACCCTTCTTGAATACCACAGAGCCTTGATTATTGTTGTTGTTGTTAAGTGCCTTCGAGTCGGTTCCGACTCATAGCGACCCTCTACAGGGTTTCCGAGGGTGTAAATCCTTATGGGAGTAGAAAGCCTCATCTTTCTCCCACGGAGCGGCTGGTGGTTTCGAACCACTGACCTTAAGGTTCGCAGCCCGATTCATAACCACTACGCTACCAGAGCTCCTTATAACTACAAAATAAATACTGAAATCAGACAGAGTCAGACTTCCCACTTGATTGGGATTTTTTTTTTTTTTAGATATTTTAGTTCTTCTGTTTTTGCTTCCATTGGCTTTACTTTGTCCTTCTTTATATAGGTGTTTGATTTGGGAGCTTTCATTACTGATTTCATTTCCTCCTATCTAATGTGTGCATTTAAAATAGTGCCAGTTGCTACTGAATCTATTTTGACTCATGGAAACAGAGTAAAACTGTGAGTCATAGGGTCATCAGTGGTTGATTATTCAGAAGTCCATCGTGAGACCTTCCTTTGAAGTCACCTATGACAGGACTCAGACCTCCAGCTTTTCCATTAGCAGTCGAACACGTTAACCTTTTGCATCATCCGGTGACTTCAATGTGTGCATTTAGGGCTATACATTTTCCTCTCAGTACAGTGTTAGCTGTGTCCCATACATTTTGTTGTGTGTTTATTTTGTTCAGTTCAATTCATTGTAGCTTCCTTGTAACTTCTAGTTGACTCATAGATTAACTAGAAGTGAGTTCAGTTTTCAGGTGGCTGGAATTTTCCTGTCTTATTTCTCTTATTGATTTTTTTAAAATTTGATTTTATAATGGTCAGAGAATAGGTTATGTATGATTTCAACATTTAAAAAAATTGTTCAGATATTTTGTATGTCCAGGATATGGTCTATTTTGATATATATTCCATTGTTGTTGTTGTGAAGTGCCGTTGAGTCGGTTCCGACCCATAACAACCCTGTATAGGACTTCCAAGGAGCAGCTGCTGAACTTCAACTGCTGACCTTGCAGTTCAAATGGCTTTGCAGTCTGGCGCATTAACCCACAGCGCCACACAAGGATTCCATGGGCACTTGAAAAATAAAAGTATATTCTACTATTGTTGGGTAGAATGAATAGTCTATAAATGTTGATTAGATTGTGTTGATGTTACTGAGTTCTTTGGTATCCTTATAAATTTTTTGTCTAATTGTTCTGTCAGTTATTGAGAGATTATTAAAATCTCCAAGTATAATTGAAGATTTGGATACACTCCTTTCCATTCTATCTGTTTCTACTTCATAGGTGTTGTAGCTGTGTTGTTGAGTACATAAATATTTATGAAGTCCAGAAGGGTTTATGTGCATCATTACTGAGTGGAATGCATATGGCCTCAGAATAAAGGGTTAGTTTAATATTAGAAAATATATGTGATTTATTTCAACAACAAAAAGAGAAGAGAGAGAGGTCCAAAGTCATCTCAAAAGCAAAGTAAGTGTATTGGTTTTGCTTCAACTTCTGTGGATGAACACTGACTAAACTGAAACAATATTAAAATAACTTTCATTTACCCAATGAACAGAAAAATTATTAACCACATATATACAGTCTGTTTTTGGACTTATACTAATGCTGTTCAATAGCAATATAATGTGAGCTATGTGTACCATTTTCAAATTTTCTAGTAACCAAATTGATAAACAAAAAGAAACTGGTAAAACTAATGTTAATAATATATTTTATATAACTTACTGTATTAAAAGAAGCTCTGGTAGTATAGTGGTTATGAATCAGGCTGCAAACTGCAAGGTTAGCAAGTTCGAAACTACCAGCTGTTCCGCTGGAGAAAGACGAGGCATTCTGCTCCCATAAAGATTTACAGCCTCGGAAACCCTGTACAGGGTCTCTGTGAGTCGGAACTGATTCCACGGCACTTAGCCATAGCTATTGCCAGCCAGTGTATTAAAGAAGTCCTGGGGTGGTGCTTTGGGCTAATGCATCAGACTGGAAAGTCGTTTGAACTGCAAGGTCAGTGGCTCAAGCTCACCAACTGCTCCTTGGAAACCCTATACATGGTCGCTATGGGTGGAAATCGACTCTATGGCACTAAACAACAACAACAACAACAATGTATTAAAAGGAGTCCTGGTGTGGCCCTGTGGGCTAATATGCCAGACTGCTAATCTGTTTAAACTGCAAAATCGGTGGTTCAAGCTCACCAGCTGCTCCTTGGAAATCTTATACAGGGTTATTGTAGGTCAGAACCGACTCGACGGCACTTAACAACAACAACAACAACAATTTATTAAAAGGAGTACTGGTGTGGTGCTGTAGGATAATTACTCAACTGCAAGGTCAGTTTAAACCTCAAGGTTGGCAGTTCTAACCACCAGTTGCTCCTCTAAAACACTATACAGGGTTATGGGGAGGAAGCAACTCGATGGCACTTAACAACTACAACAACAAGAAAAGTACTTAAAAAGGAAACACTGGTGGTGCAGTCGGTTAAGCTTTGGGCTGCTAACTGCAAAGTGGGTGGTTCAAACTTACTCTGGATGAAAGAAGTTACTGTGTGCTCCCATAAAGATCTACAGTCTCAGAAATACTAAGGAGCAGTTCCACTCTATCCTATAAGGTGACTAGGAGTTAAAATATTCAATGACAGTGGGGGTAATGCACTAAAATACTACCATTCAAGTGTATTATCAATGAAAGATTAATAATGATATATTTATATTCTTATAGTTGTACTAAATTTTTGATATCTAATGTGTGTTTTAAGGAGCTCTGGTAGCATAGTTGTTACAAATTGGGCTGCTAACCTCAAGGTTGGCAGTTCGAAACTACCAGCTACTCGGCAGGAGAAAGATGAGGTTTCTGCTCCCATAAAGATTTGCAACCTTGGAAACCCTGTGCAGGGTCACTATGAGTTGAAACTGACTCCACGGCACATAACAACAACAACAATGTATGTTTTATACTTATAGCACATCTTAATCTAAATTAGCCATATTTAAAGATTTAGTTACTACATGTGGTTAGTGGCTACTCTGTTGAGCAACAGAGATCTATGCTGCTCCATTAATTCATTTGTCTACCTACACCTGGTCTACCTGCACCTGGTTGGCGCTTGAAGATAAGCACTGGACAGCTAACCACAAGATTGACAGATCAAGCCAACCAGCTGTTCCTCAGAAACCCTATGCAAGGCTGTTATGATTTGGAACCGACTCAGTGGAACTTAACAACTACAATATATATCACTACCATACTGACTTTATTACTATAATAATCAAAATGAGACTTAAAGTCAAAAGAAGATGGAAGGAATACACAGATTTACTATACCAAAAAGAATTGTTCAATGATTAACCGTTTCAAAAGGTAGCATATGGATAAGAACCTATGATACTGAAAGGCATTCAAGCTACACTGAAGGCATTAGCAATAAACAAGGCTCTGGAAATTGACAGAATACAAATTGAAATGTTTCAACTGATGCAGTACTGGGGGTGCTCACATGTCTATGCCATGAAATTTATATGTCAGCTACTTGGCCAACTGATTGAAAGAGACCCAAATTTGTGTCCATTCCCAACAAATGTGACCTGATGGAATGTGGAAATCATCAAACAATATCATTGCTATCACATGTAAGTAAAATTTTTGCTGAAGATAACTAAAAGAAGGATTGCAGTTCATTGAAAGGATTATTGCCAGAAATTCATGCCAGATTCAGATGAGGACATAGAATTAAGGATATCATTGCTGATATAAGATGATCCACCTTAAGTCATTTGGCTGACAGCATTAGACTGCCAGAATGGTATTTGCTTGTGCTTTATTGACAATGAAAAGCCAACTGACTATCGGGGACCAGCCTCGACACGAGTGTTTGGTTCACGAGGAGGGGATATCTGGTGGCGATAGGGATAGCAAAAGAATACATAGAAAGACAAAAAGAGGGAGACAAAGAGGCACCCCGAAACCAGGATGGATGCATCACTGGTGTCTGGCAGCTCTGGCGTGGGCAGTAAGGTCCTGCATGGTAAACATCTTAGCTGTGCCCATAAAGCACGCCTTGCTAGCTGTAGTGCACTCCTTCACTGCCTGCCTGTAATACACACCTGGGCCGGCCTGCATCTCCATTTTATTTAGGGGAGGAGCTTCACACCAAGCTGGGAGGGACTAAGACAAGGTACAGCTAACATCAGTAATTTTCCAGACATTCAGGTAACTTTACATCGTACTTCGCTGGTTCGAATCCCAGGCCC
>NW_006408632.1:8293819-8298550 GCF_000296735.1 Chrysochloris asiatica
ACTATTTATTACCTACATTGTTGTTGTTGTGTGTCATTGAGTCAGTTCTGACTCATAACCTGCCCTGTATAGGGTTTCTAAGGCTGTAAATCTTTACTGGAGCACCAAACCTCATCTTTCTTCTGTTGAGCAGCTGGTGGGCTCAAGCCACCAGCCTTATGGTTTGCGATCCAGTGCTTATCCTGCAAAGTCACTGAGCTTCGTTTACTATCTTAAAATCAGTTGTAATAGCTCATCTTCATTGTTTTATTAATAGTATATATTTTGTTTAGTGTTCTTTTCATCAGTGTTGCCAAGATTTTATCGATTTTTTATTTTGAAAGGATTAACTTTTCGTTCTTTCTTTTTTCTTTTGTTGTAAATTGAGTTTACAGAGCATATCATCAGTTATACATTCATAGATCATATGCTTTGCTTCATTACAAGGTTGTAATCCCCTCTGTGCACCAACAATTAACAGTGTTTATCCCTATTCACTTTAACTACTGTATTCCTCATGTGTGTCCTGCTAGCCTCATCTTTCCTCTCCCAATCTCCCTTCAGCTATATATTGGAAAGGACTAACATTTGTCTTTGTCCTTTATGTCTATTTTTTATAGTTTTTTATTTTGTTGATTTTTGGTGTTACCTTTATTATTTTGTTACTTCTACTTATTTTGGGCTCAGTTTCTTCCCTGGATTCTCAAGGTACAAAATTTTCTATAAATTTTACTTCCTAATGTAAATTGTAATCATCTCTAAGCAACACATTTGCTGTTTGAAATTATCACTTTGCTTTAAATATTTTGTAATTTCACTAATGATTTCCTCTGTGACCCATGGATTGTTTGTAACCTCACTCTTTACTTTAAGCATATTTGAGAATAATATGGATATCATTTACTATCTCTTTCTAATTTAATAATGGTGTTTAAAAGAATGTATACTGATTGATGTTGATCATTTGAAATTTATTGAGATATGTGTTCTGGCCACAAATATTTGCTAGCATTAGATATGATATTAGATAAATGTCAATTAGATTAAGTTAGTTACAATGTTCAAACACACACACATCTTAATGCTGTCTTCTTAATCAGGAACCATGAAGATCAATTAGCCTAACATAGTCCACAAAAGAACTCTGGTGTGATTCTGTAGGATCAGCCCTGGATTGGAAACACAAGGTAGGCAGTTCAATCCCACCAGATTGAACTGCTCCTTGGAAACCTTATACAGGGTCACTATGCATCAGAACTGACTCAACGATACTTTACAACAACAACAGTCCACAAAAATAATATTCTAACTTTTGCTTTGTGAGTAGCAACTGGGCTGTTGAAAACTTGTGAGTGGCCTTATAAAATATATTTATTAGTCTCTCCTCATCTGGAACTAAGAAAACTGAAAACAATCAAAGACTTATAGAAACAATTAATCCAATGGGCTAGTGAACTACATGAACCTCAGCCTTCATGATCTTAAGACCAGAAGAACTAGATAATGCTCTGTGTTCTGAAAGGGACCATATTAGAAGGTCCTGGATTGTTGTTGTTCTTGCTGTTGAGTTGGTTCTAACTCATAGCATCCCTGTTGAGGGTGTCTGAGGAGTGGCTGGTGTGTTTGAACCATGACCTTGAAGTTAACACTCCAATGCTTATCCTACAGCATCATACCAGGTCCTGGATATAATGGGAGAAAAATAAATAACAAAACTCAAAATAACAAAATAGACTTGGTCAAATAGAGACTGGAGGAACCCCTGAGACTACCATCTTTAGTGGTCCTTTAGGCCTGGACCTGAACACACCACAATGTCTCAATTTTCAGTCAAACAATATACAGTTTAATCAGATGAAAAAGGAGCTCTTGTGGCTATGTGAGATACCCATTGGACTGCTAACCAAAGGTTGGCAGTTCAAACACACAAGCCACTCTGCAGGAGAAAAATGAGATTGTGTAAACCAGTAAAGATTTATCATCAGAAATCCTATACAGGGTCACTATAAGTAGGAATCAAATAAATGGTGGTGGGGTGGGGTGGTCTATAAGATGTTTAATAGTATTATGGAGGTACACACTCCTTAGAATAACTATTTGATTCAAAGGGTGGCATTTGTCCAAGGACAAAGCTCAGAAGGCAGGAAGGAGTAGGCAAAAAGGAAGAATGGAATTAGGAAGCACAGGGAGGAACTGAGATAAGTTATATTACATTGTGGGGGTTGCAATAAATTTTAATTAAATAGAAAAGATATAATTTTAAAAACCCTATTGTCATCCAGTTGCCAACCCGTAGAACCCTACAGAAGAGAGTTAAAAATGCTCCGCAGGGTTTCCAAGGTTGTCATCTTTATGGAAACCGACTTTCATATCATTCTCTTAATGAAGCAGAAGGTTGTGTTTGAGTCACTTACCTATTGTTTAACAGCTGAGCACTTAACCACTGTGCCACCAGGTTTTTCTGTCTCTCCTGCCTTTCTCTCCTTAGTCATCATCGGGTCAATTGTGATGTGACTTGATATGATCACATCTGTGCAGTTATTATTGTTGTTGATTGTCGTTGAGTTGGTTCTGACTCATAGCAACCATGCATGGGATTTCTGAGAAGCAGCTGGTGGTTTTGAACTGGTGACCTGTGGTTCACAGTCCAGTGCTGGTCCTACAGTGCCACACCAGGAGTAGTATTTCATTAACTAGACAGGGAACTTATTTTGACCCAGTAAACTCTAAAACTCCATAATCTTTTCATTCTTTTCCTCAAAGGCATTTGCGGCAGATGCTACTTGTGCTCAAAATATTCAGTTTTCATCTCTTGTGTGCACACAAAAAGTATACAGTGCAGTTAGATGGAACCATATGACTAAACCTGGCCAAAGGATTATACATGGAAGTTTTGTGAGTCAATACTAAGCTGAGACCTCTAGGACTTATGTGGTGTCTCTGATCTCTCTTTCCTTTGCTTCAGCAATTATTGTAAAGGTTTTGTGTTAAGATGATAGAATCAAAGCAATCTGAGCAGGCTGAATTGACTTATTACCACAGACAGGACAGACTGCTTTGAAAGACTGTCCAGAATCATAGCATGTTTTGGGTTAGTGAAAAATAAATGTTGGTTGTGTGAAATGAAGACTGTGGTCTATTCTGATTCATACTCTTTAGAAGAGCTTCCAGACTAAAATGAACTAGAAAGGTCTAATGATGTACTTCTCAAAATCATCCAATGGATACCCTAAGGAATACAAAGGTGTAATCTACAACCCATCATGGGAATGGTGCAGGTCTAGGCAGAGTTTCCTTCCATTATGCATGGGGTCACCATGAGTTTGGACAGACTTGAGGCGATTAACAACAATGACATTTAAAATAGTGATCACTCTTACTTCTTTGCCCTATTCATCTTTTTGTAGCACTTAATCATCACATAGTTTGTATGACAGTGTGTATTTATCTTTTTATTGTCATTTCCTTCCACCAGAATTTGAGTTCTTTGAGAATAAATCTATGTTTTGTCCAATACATTTGCAGTGTCTAGAACAGTTCTTGTTTAATAGAGCCATTTCATTAATATTTTTAAATGAATGACCGAGGTAGGTTGGTGACACACCCATGTCAATACTTTTTCTTTTTAAAATAGGAATAATAATAAAAAAAAAAAGGAATCCAAAGTCTTTCCTGGAAGTCTCTGTAAAGCATTCTATTTTTTATCTCTTACTCTTGGTATGGTATTGTAGGATATACGCTCGACGGCAAGGTTTCTTTGAACCACAAGGTAGGCTGTTTAAACTCACCAGCTGCTTCTCAAAAAACCTATATACAGGACTCATGGACAAAGATTGAAGCATGGTGTGAATAGGTAAAAGTGGGGAAATGATGTTAAGATGCTTGGCTGTCTTATGAATCTTGGTTTTCCTTGCCTACTATTGTAAAATAGACACTTGTAGGGGAGAGAGACGAACAGCCAGAAACATCATCAGAGAAAGGTTGTTAGTCCACCTTCAACCTATAACTGATTGGAATACCTAAAATGGTGCTAGAACTTGCCCAGTGAAGGAGGCTCCCTACAGAGCCTTTGCATTGCACAAGACCATAGATGGAATCCTGATCCCCATCCAGAATCTTCAGAGGTGGGACATTTCCATTTGAAAGGACAAGCAGACCAGTTTGGAGCAGCTAGAAGAACAGAAGATACTTCTTGAAAGAAAGACCACCAGGAAAAATAAAAAAAACAGTAACAGCAGTCCAATTGACTATTACAAGAATAAGCAAGTTGTTCCCCAGGGAGCCATCAAGGCAAGTGGCCAAGTCCCTTCAAGGCAAACCCCCTTCCAAGACTGAAACTCAAATGGAATACACTAGCAGGCATGCGGTCCTCCTGCTGACCACGTTGGTCACTGATAAGGGGGTCACCGATAAGGGGAAGTGAGGAAAAAAACAGCAATGAAGTTGTGAACTAAGTCCAATCACATTCAGTAGACTCCTGTTAACCTGGATTGAGACCTGGTTAACTAGCAGTATGATGAGACCTGGGGACTCCTGGGCCCAGGGGCAGGGATGTGGCGCCAGCAGACTAGAATGGAGTGTGAAGCATCCAGCTGATATGAAGGGAGGGGAGATGCACAAGAACACCCACACTTGCAGATAGTACCCATTTGACCTGGCATCAATGGCTGGGTGATCAGAACATAACTAGAGGAAGAAAAAAGAGAAAGAAAAAAAGAAAGAGCAACCCACTACAAGTGGATAAACTTGGCC
>NW_006408632.1:8301348-8322718 GCF_000296735.1 Chrysochloris asiatica
AGGATGGCTTTTTTGTCTTTAGAACAAAGAACCGGGAAGTAGCTAAGCTATTTTCAGTTAATCCTTTGGAGAAAGGCGTAACCTTGAAACCTTTACAGTCTCGGCTTTAGGAAAATATTACGTTTATCTGTGGATATTAAGGGCTCATGTTTGGAATTAAATAAAAAACATAACTGAACACTAACATGAAAAACAATTTGCCATGACTGCCAGTGGCCAGAATTTGTTCCTCAAAGCCTGTGGCCTGTATAGTCGACATGGTCTGCAACAATTGACTATGTAGAATATAACAAACCATGGATAACATTGTGAAGATGGATGTTCCACAACACTTAATTGTGCTCATGAGGAACCTGTAAATAGACCAAGAGGCAGTTGTCCTAACAGAACAAGGGGATACTGAATGGTTCAAAATCAGAAAAGGTATGTGCCAGGGTTCACCTTCACTATATTTACTCATTCTGTATGCTGAGCAAATAATCCAGGAAGCTGGATTGTGTGAAGAAAGACATGGCATCAGGATTGGGGAAGACTCATTAACACCCTGCTTGGTACTGTAGGATGAGCACTATACTGCTAACCACAAGGTCAGTGGTTCAAACTCATTAGCCACTCCTTGAAAACCCTATGTAGGATCTTTATATGTCAGAACTGACTCATTGTCACTTAATAACAACATATGCAGATGACACAACCTTCCTTGCTGGAAGTGACGAAAACTTGAAATGTTGATGAAGATCAATATGGATTGCACCTCAATATAAAGAAAATGACAGTACTTACACTGGAACATTAAATAATTTCATAATAAACTGAGAAAAGATTGAGGTTGTTGAAAACCTCATTTTGTTTGGATCCACAATCAATATCATGGAAGCAACAGTTAAAAAATCAAACATGTTGCATTAGGCAAATCTTCAGCAAAAGATCTCTTAAAAGTGCTAAAGAGCAAAGTCACTGAGGACTAGGGTGTGCCCTATCCAAACCATGGTATTTTCAATCTCCTCATATGTGAAAACTAGACGATGAATAAGGAAGGCAATAAAAGAATTTGTGTTACGATGTTGGCAAAGATACTGAAAATACCATAGACTGCCAGAAGAGTAAAAAAATCTCTCTTGAAAGAAGTACAACCAGAATGCTCCGTAGAAGTAACAACGCCATCCAACAACATTTTACAACTTTGTTTTAATTTTTCAAACTGGCTTTATTTACTCTAGGTCATTGTTCGTTTCCACATATTTTAGAATCAGTTTATTCATTTTCTTTAAATATTACATTGAATTTATAGATTAATTTGAAAAAAAAAAAACCCTGACATTTTAACAATATTAAATATCTCAATTCACAAGCAAGCTATATATTTCTACGTATATAGCTGTCCAACAATTTCTGTCTGTAATGATTGCATATTTTAGTATAGGGGACAGGATTATGCTACAAAATATATTTTGTTAGTGTGCTTTACAGGGATATTTTCTACTTAGTCATGATGCATTATCCAATTTTTATGTTACTGGATTCATTGTGCTAATATACTTTTAAAATTTTTAATTTCTCTTCTTGTAACATTATTCTCATGATGTGGTATCCGGGTTAGACTAACTTTTTAAAACAAGTTGAAAGATATTACTTCTTCCATTTTCTAAGCGTTTATGTAAGATTGGTATTTCTCCTTCCAATGTCTTACAGAATTTAACTGTGAAACCATCTGGGCCGCAAATTTCCTTTGGTGAGTTCCAAAATGAGAAATATACTTTCTTTAATAGTTATAATGTTATTCATATTTCATAATTCCTTTTCTGGCAGTATGGTGACTTATATTTTACAGGGAAATTATGGATTTTATCTGAATTGTCAAGTTAATTGGCAAAATGTTGTTCATAACATTGCCTCACTATTTATTACCTACATTGTTGTTGTTGTGTGTCATTGAGTCAGTTCTGACTCATAACCTGCCCTGTATAGGGTTTCTAAGGCTGTAAATCTTTCCTGGAGCACCAAACATAACTAGAGGAAGAAAAAAGAGAAAGAAAAAAAGAAAGAGCAACCCACTACAAGTGGATAAACTTGGCCTATGCTTGTGGATGCATTATGACAAAGAAGCAGACAAATCTCAACATTGAGGATCATTCCCATCCCCTTGGTACACAAGGTCAACAGGGATGGGGAACTTAGACAATGGCTACCCAAAATTTGGGTACTACCAAGGCAAAAAGTGACTGGCTTACACAGCTTTCAATAGGGAATCTAGCCCCAGAGGCTACAGGGAAAGGTAGAATCTCCACTGAATTTTTCCAACCTGTTGGATGGGGTTGATAAAAGGCGAGGGGGGATGGACTCCAGTGGTTCAATAGGGAATAATTGCTATCAGGTCTGACAGTGAGTGTGTTGAAAAGGTAAATGTAAATGTTTGGTAACAAAAGGAAGGGAGTGGCTAATTTTTCATTCCAGGAGTGGAGATCGCTGGAACCATCAAGGGAGAAAAAGATGAGTTGGAGACCCTGTCTGGAGAGGAAGTGAAAACAGGGATGGAGGAAGAGAAGATGATGTGGACAGAAGAAGGGGTTGGGGCCTCTGGACTCAGGAAGGGAAAGGGGCTGTGTGCTGGTGGCCAGGGAGCAGGCATGTGGGGTATATATACCCTTTGGTTGTTTGATGATGCATGCAGGGGATTCTGATCATTGCAATGAAACCAAATATGATAGGATGAATGTAAAGATAATGTTCACCCATGTAAATTAACATATAATTCACAATAAAAACTTAAAAATAAAAACAAAAATAAAGTGAGACAAAATCTAAAAAAAAAAACAACCCTATACACATAACAACAGCAATATAAAAAGTTATATGCCATCTCTATTGTAAGTTGCAATATCTCAGTTTTTACCTTATCTTCTCTATATTTAAAGCAAACAAGGGAAGAAGTGAGTTGGGAATGGATTTTGGATATTCATTCTTCAGTGTCCACCACAACCATTCCATTCTTTATCAAGTGTAACTCTGGCTATTTTTTTTTTTTTTTCAACCACAACTTTATTTAAAAGAATGCCCTATGTCCATTGTTAAATACTGTCACAATAACGACATTTCTATCAAACCTGTTTCTTCTTCCTGAAATGAACTTTCCTAGAATTTTCTTCAAGATTACTTCATAGCTCAAATGTAAGAAATGCTGCCATCACCACTCTTTGTAAAATAGACACCCTCCCCCCCCCACCCCATGGCAACTATTGACATATGAAATCATTTATTAATTTATTTTCTGTTTTTTCCATTATTGTGTAATATTGCTATGCTAGAGTCCTCTCTTGTCTTGGATCTCAAAGACTAAAATACTGTATGGCCTTTAGATAAAGCTAAGGCGTCTTGGAGTCCCCAAAAGTCAAATCTTCAAGACATGTTAGAAAATAATCTAATACCAAGAATTATACTACCATGAGCATTTTGACCGCCTTCAAAAAAAAAGGAAGAATAATATGAGTTCAAAACTTTCAGAGTCAGAGAACATCAAAATCTAGGGCTATAATATTCAGCTCTGAAAACTTCCCAAGGGAGTCAGAAAACTAGACTCACCATACATCACAAGTTGATAATAACTTGATTCCTAGAGAAATGTAGAAAATTCAAGCTACAGATGCTTAGAAAATATGGGCTAACTCTAAGAGCCATATTAGACCTATGATAAATGAAATATGCAATTTCTTTAGCTAGGGCATTAGGGTTAGTTTGGCCACACATTGCCAATTGCCAATTGAGTAATTTGCCAATTGAGTAATTGGCAAAGTATCTAAGTAAAAGAGTCTGAAGTCATCTTGAGACTATGATAATATGACATAAATTCCCTGAAGTTAATTTTTTTTCCCTCTTCCTAAACATGAGCTGTAAGGTTGATGGTTCAAATTCACCAACTGCTCCTCTGAAACCCTATACAGGATCACTATGAGTCAGAACTGACTCATGGGTACTTAACAGCCACAAGTATAAAAACAGAAAGTTTAGTTTAAAAAACCAGGAAGTCACACTGTAATTTGAGAATAATAGAGTCCCAATCTGAACATTGAGTTGGGAGGTTAGATGCTGAGAGTGTTAGCAAAATTCCAGGCCCTTAAATTCTCTTTGCCTCAGTTTATCAGACTTGAATCAGGGAAAATTTATGGCCTTACTCTAAAGGAAAGGCAGGTGTCACACTGTCCTCATATGGCATCAACAGATTATAAAATGAGTGTCTGAGGAGCTCTGAACTTTCGGTGTCCAATTACTTTTAGCTCCCTGGGCAAGGTTCTTGATTCTGAATAATTTCATGCTTCTAAGGAGCACTGAAGAATTGATGCATTTGAATTATGATGTTGGTGAAGAGTACTGAATATGTCATAGACTGTTCAAACCCATCAGTTGCTCTATAGCACAAAAAATGTGTCAATTAGCTTCCATAAAGATTACAGTCTTGGAAAACCAATGGGGCAATTCCACCCTGTTCTATAAGGTCACTATGAGAGTGAATGGACTCAACAGCAATAGCTTTGGTGTTTGGGGGAAGAATGCATGACAATCCTTGAGAACTTTTAACCTAACAATATCTCATACATGGCAGGACCTAATGATTCCTTTGTGCTAACTACCACATTATAATGATAACTAGGATGTTTCCACAGATGTGTACTCTGTGAACCCCAATTTCACCAGTTGAGAAAAGAAGATCTCAAGGATGGTCCCTCTCCCATACTTACTACATAATTCAAAATGTCCCCAAGAGTCATGGGAAGCCTTGTTTTCAACTGTAAGCATCAGACATCCGTTGTGTTGTGGTTTCGTTAAGAGCCATGGAGTCAGTTCTGTCTAACTCTCAGCGACCCTGCATAGGGTTTCCAAGGTGTGGCTGGTAGGTTCAAACCACCAACCTCACGGTTAGCAGTCCAGTGCTTATCTTACAGCACCACATTAGAACTCCATAAGACATTAGGAAATTCAACTTGAGTCTCAGTAATCTCTTAAAAGAGCAAATAAGGAAGCTAGACTAATCCATATAATTCTTTACAGCATACAAATAAAGAGGCGGAAGTAGAAGAGATCCACTTAGACATACTAAATACTAAAAGATCCCTGCTTTTGAAGGGTTATCAGCCTTTCTTTCCCTATCTTGTAAAACTCACAGGATTATATTAAAATATCAGCTGTTTCCAACACCATTGTCTTCCACCAAACTCAGTAAATGTATAATCTCTTATGCTCTTGTTCTTAGTACAAAAATTTCTGTTAGGGAATATTCATGTTTTTCTATTTTATTTTCACAACTTGCTCTCAGCAGCGTACAACATGTTCTGGAATCATAGAATATTCTGCACGAAAGTGTGCCTATTCATTGTTAGATTAATCGATTGATTATTTCACCTCTACCAGCTTATAGAATTTCTTTTGCTTCTTGGTGCCCGCTGCCACTCCCTTTCATTCTGAAATCTCAGTGAATGAGCACTAAACTTCAATACTCCCCAGTCCAAATTTTAGGTATCTCAGGCAAGGAAAACCAAACAAAAATATTGGTTTCTGATATAGCTCTATATGGATTTGATATATTGGAATGTGTTTTCCAGAAACTTTTACCAATGAATCAAAAGATCTGAAATTCCCAAATCAGATCTTTTGATTCATTGGTAGCCCCTCTCTTATCACCTTGGCTTCAGTGGCAGAGCTGTGAGAAAGAATTGAATTTTCCCCTCTCCATGCACCTTTAATACTGTTGGGGGCATCACAGTATTCTGGAGAGACTCATTTTAGAAATACATCTATAGATAGGGAGATTGTTTTTTTTCTGTTGTCGCCAACAGCAATAAAGACTCAACTTCATTTTTCAACCAGATGTTCTTGTTGTGATTATTGAGACAAGAAAGGAAAAGATAGACTAAGAGAAAAAGTCTAATAAGGATATATTCTTTTTGCAAGGACTTGGGTGCTAGATTCTGAAACTTGACCTCATCCAAAATACCTCTTCAATAAACTCTGCTGAGTAAAAGAATTTTTTTACATGTATTTTGATGAGAAGATCACAGTATACTTTAAAAGTTAGGGTTGATAATTGTCTATATTGGTGGTTGCTTTATTTTTTTAAAACTAATTTATTGTTCGAAACTATTATCCATGACATCTTCTCAACAGTGTCAAATTGTTAGCCTTGAGGGTAATGTTATATATGTATCGACATTTACAGGATTCATCTATAGTCTCATAAATTTCTACAGATTCCATAATTGCCCATCAGTGGTTTTGCATGTTTATCACCATCTCTTATTGTGAATGATCACATAGACATCCAATTGCTATCCTATTACAGTCAAAGCAACAAAGCTCAAATGGGAATAGCCTCAGAGGACATGCTAGGGATTAACTTACACTCCTGGCAGAGGGAAAAGGAAACACAAGTAGACAGATGGCATATCTTCCTCCCCAGGGAATTCTACTTGTGGACCTTACATGGTCTGGAGTTTCTTGGCTGGATTATGGTAACTTCTAGTTCTTAACACACGAGCTGAGAGGCCAATCCATAAATATTCACCTTACCTATAGTTTTTAGCATTTTTCATGCTCCATTCTTCTTACTTGTTCAATTCTTTATTTTCCTCTCTGTTTCTCCCTGACTGCCCAAAGACAGCTTATCAACCAAACTCAAAGTACCTACCCTTCTCTCTTTGAGATCAACTTGCAAAATATAATTCTAAGATTGCAAAGCATCACAATCAACTTCACCATTCCTAATGTTTAGAAGGAAGTGTGTCATAGATGTATATCTTATTGGTGTTTTTGTGTCTGTGCATATGAAAATGTCAATGTTCATTTCAATTGAATTCAGTCTAGACCTTCAGAAAAATAACTTTTATGAAGTTTCTCAGGATACCCCCACCACCATTATGTTCCTTCTCAACTTCCTTCAATTCATTGGTAGCCCCTCTTTAGAAGTGTCCATGAAAATGAGGGAGTCATAGCTCCTTCTGTCTCCATGTTGTTATTAAGTGCCGGTGAGTTGATTCTGACTCAAATCATCCTGTATAGGATTTCCAAGGAGTGGCTAGTGGATTTGAACCGCTGACTGTGCAGTACAAACCAAACTTGCAGTCTAGCACTTATCCTGCAGCAGCACATCAGGACTCCATAGTCACATTCTAATTGTATGATGCACATTATTAAGCTAACCATTGTGTTATTCATTTATAAGGAGCTCTGCTAGTGTAGTGGTTATGAATCGGGCTGCTAATCTCACGGTAAGCAGTTCGAAACTACCAGCTGTTCTGCGGGAGAAAGATGAGGCTTTCTGCTCCCATAAAGATTTACAGCCTCAGAAACCCTATAGAGGGTCGCAATGAGTCAGAACTGACTCCATAGCACATAACAACAACAATATCATGTCAAAAACACAACATATATATGACCTCTCCAAATTGTCTCTGAGTGAAAAGATTGAGAAAGAGAAAAAAAATATCTTCTCTTAGATTTTCTTATACTTTTCATTACTTCCCTCAAGGTTTTGTCATATTTATCTCTAATGCCCCAATTTTTCCCTTACTTGAGTTTCTCTGCTGCTTTTTATCCCTGCCCCAAGTGTAAACAAAGGTTACTATGTATTCTGAGCACATCAGAGGTGTCCTCAGGCTCTACCAAAAAGGATGAAAGACATAAAGAAAAATTATGACCAAAAATATAGATAATTTAAAAATAGTCACATTTCCAAGATGTTAGTTTTTATTTCAAGAGTTATTCTCATAAAAAGAGAGCAGGGCCATACTGAGTGTGAAAAGGGATTCTGCTTAGTCTGGGAAACGTTGATGTAATTCTAGAGAGAACTTGTTTTTCCCCTCCCAACCTCCTGGTCTATTGCCTGTAAGTCCTATTTTGTTTTCGTATCTTTAAGGATGAGGTTATTTAAATCTTTCAAAATGGCACACTATCCTAGCTCAACATTCACACCAAGTAAGTTATATATATGATTTCTAGTGCCTACTTTGAGAAAAAAAATCACCTGTAAAATGTGAAACAAGATACAGACAAAAGATAATTCAGTTGATTAAAAGCAGGGTCTTAGAGCCAGACTATTGGGGTCCAATTTATGACTATGCTACATATTAGCTGTCTGATGTTAGGCATGGTATTTAACATTTCTGTCTGTGCCTCAATATTTTCATTTATAAAATGGGAAAGAAATAGTACCTACTTCACAGTATATCTTCCTTCACAGTATATTTTTTTGTGGTTGTTAAAGGAGTAAAATAACTAATTCAAATAAAGTACTTAGAAAACAGCTTGGCATCCTGCTATGGTTGTTGTTGTTGACAATGTAGCTTCTAGACTAAGACAAACTAGGAAGGAATACCTAGAGACCCAGTTCCCAAAAACAGTCAACGGAAACTCCATGGGTGGCAATAAGCCAGGCACCCTTCATGGGGTTGCCATGGGTCATTGGCCTATTCTAGGGCAGTTAACAACAACAAAAGCCTTGGTTCAGTTTCCTCAACTATAGAATGGAGACAATGGAATACCACACACAGCTGCTGTAAGCATCAGATCTAGCTAGCCAGCTAGCTAGCAGTCTCTATGCAATTGTTTATGCCAATAAATGGCAGCAATTATTCGTAGAGATTATTAGTTTTGGTTTTCCCCCATATATGCATAAAATCAGTGCAGAATGTGAACAACTTTCTCTCCATACTTAATATTTAGGAGCTAAAGGCCTGTATGTAGCTCATCTGACATGATCTGTATTAAAAAAAAAAAAAAAAAATCCTTTCTTTAATTAAGTATAAAAAGATATGCATTCAGTTGTTATGTAAAGGCTTTTTGATGTTGTTAAGTGCTGACAAGTTGGTTCCATCCCACAATGAGCCTGTATAGGGTTTCTGAGGAGTGACTGGTGAGTTTGAACCATTGACCTTGATGTTCAAACTGACCTTGCAATCCAGCACATTGTCCTGCAGCGCCACACCATGTCAGTGCTAAGTAATTAAAAATGTTATGAAACATTGGAATTGCAAGGTTTCTTCTCACCCTTACCTCTAATCTAATGTTTCCTGAGAAGCTTTGGGAGATTTGTAAAATAAATGATGTAAAACACGGGCTGTTTTGCAAGTGACATATCTCATTTACTTTCACTGTCATCACTTTCGCTGGTATATAATACCTGTTCCATGCAGACTGAAATACTGCAGATGTTTTCAAAATAGTGTTGGGCTACGAAGAGAGCAGAGATCTCTTGAGTTGTTCATATGGATGGTTTCAGTTTAAATCCCATGCAGAAAGTTTTTGTGTACATGTATTTAAAAAAAAAAAAAAAACTTGAGATTCATGCACACTTGTTCCTGGCCTGAGTTGCCCACCCAACATCCAGCCACACAGAAGCCAAAAAGAGCTCCTCGCATTCCATGAGACGTGTAGGATTGAAGAACAAGGAGGCAAAAGATAAAACTAGTTATAACTGTTCATTAGTTTTGGGTATGTCAGATAATTTGTGCAATGGCTTCAGGGCTTTAATTGAATCACTTTTCCCACCTTGTCTTAATTTTAATTATGCAGCAATCATTTTTACCAACCTGTGCAAAGGAACCATATGAAAATATGACATATGACAATATACGTTTACCTAAGCTCCAGGACTATAGTGACCTACAGGCAATTATCTACTGCCTCTAGCACTAAAACTACCAATTAAAGAGTTAACGAAATGCCCTCCAAATCACCTACATGTTCAGGTTTTTTGGACTGCCAGGAACATTGCACTTCAACTGATGTAATTTTTGACTGACTGATTTAGTAAGTCTACATCTGCTAAAATTCCCAACTCAGGCCTGTAAAACTGAGGAGTCAGGTTTTATGAGGTGCTTTCACTATCATTAAAGACGATCCCACCTTAGCCCTTTTCCTAACAAGACAATCTTGCAGCCGTCATTATGAGGCGTGATCCTAGCTTGTCATCATGGAAAAAAATGGCTTGCCAGGTCAATGAGGATGGTCTGAGTTCATTTCAAGGATGTTAGACATTCATTCTAGTGGTTGTAAGCCAGAAACGAAATAGAAAGAAGAGGAAGCAAGAAAGAGAGAGAGAAAAGAAAGGGAGGAAGGAGAAATCAAGGAAAGAAACCTGATATCTTAATACCTATATACCCATTACACACATACACACACACACACACACACACGTATTCCTGTGCATGTGCGTAGCTGTAGAATTTTAGTGTTTCGTACCAGCTTTCCGGTAATTCAGATGTATAAACCAATCAGAAAGGGAAGCACCAGACACCATCAAAACAACTTTTGAAATGTGCTACACTTTACCTTGATAGAGTCAGTCTCCAAATGCAGAATGCATGAACAAAGTTACATAGGTTAGGGTTTCTTTTGGAACATGTCAACCTATATGCATCATATATAACTCATAATAGAGTTTTCAGTGACTGATTTTTCAAAAGTAGGTCAATAGACTTTTCTTCCAAAGTTGAACAACAGCCCTTGGAGTGGATTTGAACCACAAATCTTCTGGTTAGTAGCCATGATTACTAATCCTTTGCATCATCCAGGTCCTCCTCCTTGGGAAATAGACTCTGAGATAAGTATTTAATCTGGTAGAAATTCCATGAAGCCCAGGAAGAGAGTAAGAAGACAGACAGCAATGTAAGCCATCCCAGGGTCTACTAATGGGCAGATGACCCTTGTGGCCTTTTGCTAGGAACGTCTTATAATCAGGTTGATCATGCAGAGTTGTGTGCTGAGGAACATGAAGCTATGATGTTTATCCATCAATTCCTGATTGCAATGGACTGAGAGCTGCTGTGAGGTACTGGCTCCCCAGCCCTTTGACGAGACCTTTTGTAAATCGGGCATGCTCCCACAGCCTAAGAGAGCTTCCAGTGTGCCCAGAGAGGTGAGCATTGAAGTAATCTGAGTAGCACATCAAGAATGTTTGCTGTAAAAGTTGATCCCAAAGTAAGTGGGTTACAGCAATACTGAATTTTGTTGTGGGGCTTAATCTAGCCTAGTCCTCACACTTAATTTATTACATCTTAGAAGTTACGAATTGGGCTGCTAATCTCACGGTCAGCAGCTGGAAACTACCAGCTGTTGCGTGGGAGAAAGATGAGGCTTTCTGCTCCTGTAAAGATTTATAGCCTCGGAAACCCTGAACAGGAGTTGCTATGAGTCAGAACTGACTCCACAGCACACAACAACAACAACAGAGGTAGAAATGTCCTGTTTCATTTGCTGAAACCAACGTTAGTCCTCATAATTACCTTGTTGTTGTTAAGTGCCGTCAAGTTGGTTCCGACCCATAACGACCCTGTACAGGGTTTCCGAGGTGTAAATCTTTACAGGAGTAGAAAGCCTCATCTTTCTCCTGCGGAGCGGCTGGTAGTTTCGAACCGCTGACCTTAAGGTTGGCAGCCCGATTTGTAACCACTATGCTACCAGAGTTCATAATTATCTTAGGTGTAGAATATTTCAGAGAATCACCCTTGCTTTTTCACAATGCCACAGAGTGGGTTGAGAAGCAAAGTATTCTCCATGGGAAAGCTTCTTTGTTAATCACCCATCTCTTCAAGCCTGGCCACCAGGCTGGGACATTTAAATAAATTGTAACACCAGGTCTAATAGCTAAATATATTTATTATAAGCAAGTGAAATAATAGTCAGTTGATTATCTTAGGGTAATCTATACCAAATCTCAACCAGTGACCAGAACCTTCCTCAAAAAGTACTTTGACTGGGATCTTCCACCACAATGAAACTGACAGAAAAAAATCAGAAGCAGATTGATTAAGTTTGGTCCTGTAAAAAATTCTAAATCACACAGCCCAAAAGGAACTCCAAACCCCTATTGTTATTTTTAGATATACAGTCATTTCTAAAAGGAGACACAGATACTACAAAAAGAAAAAAATCTCTTTCCCATATTTTCCTCCATGATTTCTTGGCAGAACACCTGAGAAGGGGTTGATAAGTCAGTGACAATAATTAGTGCATTCCTATCCATTCAACAGATTGCTGAGACCCTACCACATTCAACTACTGGGATTACATGTAAGGACCAGAGAAGCTGAAACTGCATAGCTGTACTTGCTTCAGACCTGCTGGAGATGGAAAGATTGATTCATTCATTCATTTAAGTGAACAAAAATGACCGCATATAACCCTAATCTTAAGGACGGAATGACATAGTCTACTCTGAACAACCCAAAACCAACTCTGACGCTTCGTGTATGACATCAGCACTCTATGAGCGAACACTGACGCCTGATAACTTTAGATTTCTTCAGTGTGAGTTGTCATTGTAAAACCAGTAATACTTAAACTGTTACAGCAGTTCTCCGGGTTGTGATGTAATGGAACACACAGAAGAGCTATTCCATAAGCACCACTTTGGGCTCTGCAATCGTGACTTCAAAAGTTCAAGTCTTTCCACCTCCTCTGGGGAGAATTTCCAGACTTAAGCACAAGTAATTTTGTTTTCTAGCTTGCTACTTTTTTGGGAAATGTTACGCTCCTGTTGTGCCAGACAATCTTCCACCCACCAGATGAAGTTTTGTCTTTTCTCTGCAAATTGTGCTCATTTCAACACATGTATCTCCATATTTCAACATGTGTTGTATTTTTACTAATAAAGTCTTCCCACTGCACTTCTGCTCTCTTGATGATTCCCCTGAGATTTTCCATCATGTCCAATGAATTATTGTCAAAAGAACATACTTTAGACATTTTACTGATCAGTTGTTCTTATTATGAAGGTTTGAAACAACTTCTTAGTATTTCAGAACATTCTTTGCATTTGAACAAATGTAAAAAATTTCATAAATATATTTGTTTGTATATGATTGACTTTGTAATCTCTTCTGTTTTACTGAGCCATTGTTGCTCTTTTTAGATTAAAAGCTCACAGAAGACAGGCACTATGTAGACAAACATACTTAACCCTGTTGTTGTTGTGTGCCGTCGAGTCAGTTCCGACCCACAGCGATCCTGTACAGGGTTTCCGAGGCTGTAAATCTTTACGGGAGCAGAAAGCCTCATCTTTCTCCCGCGGAGCAGCTGGTAGTTTCGAACTGCTGACTTTGGGGTTCGCAGCCCGATTCATAACCAGTATGCTACCAGAGCTCCTTATACTTAACCCTAGACAGAGTGAAAAGTTGCTATGCTGTCTTCTGGTTCTAAATCTGAGGTTGTGCTGTCCAAGTTGCCCACCTTCTCCTCCTATCCCTTCTATAGCATTGCTATTTGTACCCCCTTTGATCACCAATGAAAGAGTGAGTTCAATTAGTATAACACTTCGTATTGCACACAATCAGAATATATATTTACCATATTAATACCTTGTAAGAAATTATTATATAAATATATTCCTAAGTGACTAAAATCTGAAATTTTCTGGAGATCAGAAATTCGTTTTATAGAAAAGTGCAAGCAATGCATACTGAAGAGGAAAGAACCAAGTTGTAGGGAAGTAGGCTTGAAAATATCTGTATCAGTTATCTATTATCATAATAATCCAGTGTAACCAATACCCACAACACCTCGGTGGCATATAGCCACAGACGTTTATTTTTGTTACAAGATTGTGTCTCGCTTGGGTAGCTCTGCTGATCAGAAAAGTGCGTATTCATACCCCTGCAGACAACTGGCAGATGAGCTGAGGCTGGCTGTTCTAAGAGGGACTAGATTAGGAGTTGGTTAGGACAATTTGGCCCCAGTCCATGGGATCTCTTATTCTCCAGCAAATAGTCAGGGACCATTCTCACGGTAAAGGCAAGATTCTAAGATAGAAAACAAAAGAACACAAGACCTTCTGAAGCCTAGGCACAATACTAGCACACTGTCACTGACACTGTACACTGTTAGCCAAAGGCAGTCACAAATCCAATCTAGATAAGAGGGGTGAAATAGTAGATGTCATCTCCCTACTAGAAGAACTTCAAAGTCACATTGCAGAGAGAATAGATGGAGCAGGCTGTTAATTACAGTCTTGGATTCAATCTACAGCAAGAACCTTGACGTATTTAACCAAAAATTCTTTAAATAAATTTCAAGCTAATTGAGAAGTTACAATTCATTCATTTATCCACTAGGCATTTACCAGTTTTTTACTACTTTTCAGTTTTCACACTGGGTAAACATAGCATTAAGACACACTCCCTGCTCTCAAATAGTTCATAACCCCATGAATTTGCATAAAACAAAAATCACTTGTACCTAGTTTTTGCACATTGTAATAGGTAATACATACATTTTTGTTGGTCTTGTAATGCATAAAGCTTTCAGATAGGATACGCTATCTTAGACTTCTCTATAAGATTGATTTGAGGAGAAAATCCTATCTTCAGTGTTTAGAATATGCTAGGAAATGAAGAAAATGTAAATAGACAAGAAAAATTGGTATGTAGTGTCAATTTCCCCATTTAAGTTTCTATAGAGGGTTGTAGAGGAGGAGCGTAGCTCAGCGGGCGTCTTGCTAATTGTAAGGCGGAGTCCAGGGGTGGTGCTGTAGGCGCAATACTGTACTGTTATCTGCAAGACTCACAGTTTCTGCCCACTAGTCAACCCCTTGGAAATTCTATACAGACAGGGTCGCTGTGTGTTGGACCAGACATGATGGCACTGAACAACAACAATTGCAAGGCAGCAACAACTGTTATGATGGAGCTGTCTCACAAAGATAAGTGATCCAACAACCGAGACCAAAGCAGATGCCCCAAATCAGGCAGCTTTCCCAGGTCCTCTAACTTCCGGTTAATGAAGATAGACAGCTAGGATTGGCTCAGGCTCTACCGTAAGGATATTATCAAGGACATTCCTGTGTAGCCACGTGGAATAATTAAAACAACAACGACAAAAACCTAAAAAAACAGAAATAACTCCAAGTTATCAATATTTCAGTGTGCATGTACATACATACGCACCACTCCACACGGTCTCACATGCACTTGGTATACACAAAAGCACACAAACACACACCTGAATCAATCAACTGTGGAACACCTTTGGTCTTGGGAGTGTTCTTAGAGGCATTGTTTTCTGAGCCTTGAAGGTCAAGAGAAAGGCATAATGGTAGGAAGCCTGTGAGCTGATGAAAATAATCCGAGAGAATCAGCGCCAAGTGGTTGTTAATGTGTGAGTGTGATTGTGTACGGGAGTGCACCTAATTATGCCTCAGTGTGTCCGTGTGTAATGTGGCATTAACACCAACTGATATAAACTGCTCTGCTTTATGTGTTGGCTTTTTGTTTTTTTAAGAAAATCAAGCCACATTATTTATTTTTTTTCATTTCTATTTCTTAAAGACGAAGCAGTTTACAGATGCTGAATCCTTTTTTAGGAATACTTCGCAATGCATCATTCAAATATTCTCTGAGCTGAGCACATGATATGCACATCATGAATACATATAATCACCAGGCAGTCCTTTGTGGAGATTTTGAAAATAACATTGGAGAGAGCAGACCATGGGTCTCCATCTGAGGACATGCATTTGGTGAGTGTGAATGAGCTGATTTTGGCCACTGGTCTCCTCTCCTCGTTAGTGCGCATGTTCTATGTCCAGTAGTTTGAGTGAGCATTTCAGTGGTCCAAAGAAATACAAAGTGAATCACAATTCCTGGACTCCTCTGAGAATTGTAGGGCTAAATCTGTCCAATGCAGGAGGCACTTGAGGATTTTCAACAGACAGCACACGTAGCGATTTTAAAGATGGTCCCTTCAAAATGAGATCATTTGATCTTCTTCTTAGCTTGCTTGGGACTGGTGTGACCAAACTTCCAGAGCCTCATGTTGTAATTTGTATTGCTAGTATTTGTCTATTAGAAACATTTGCAAATACTCAAAGTACAATTCAACAGCAGTAAAAATTCAGTCAGAAAGTACCTTTCATGCTATTGCTCTAACTCACTGTTAGTATTTGTAGGAGGATTTTTTCTTCAACTTCTTCAAAATTATGAAACAAAGATTTGTTTTTTGTTTTTAAAAAAACATTTAAGTAGTTGTTCTTTGGAATTAGAAAAACATAGCCTAGAGGACTCTCCATCTTTTTCTCTTCCCAACTGAGATGCAGGAATGTTGGAGTTAACTGACTGTCCCCACCCTGGGAAGCTAGGATTGAAAACAAGAGATCTGAATGTAAGAATCTTCACCACATTCTCTAGTCAAGGGCACAGAAGGTTTTCTAGTAAGCTCTTTCATGTAAACCTGGAGCTCATTTACACAAGGTGGTACTGCAAATGACTTCAACTTCCTCATCACCCAGATCTGATGGTCCTCAGACATATTTGAGCTTAGAACAAACAAGATATCCAAAATCACGTGTTATTTGAAATACAAAACAGAACATGAAACACTCACATTGAGTTACCATTTTATGAAGATTGTCTTTGAGGTTTAAAAAGGAGAAGAATTGTTAGCAGGGAGGTGGTTTAAGCAATTCTCCTTTTCCATTGATTAATATTGAACACAATCCTGGTGTGAAGCTGTAGGATAAGCACTGGATCACAAGGTCAGTTCGAATCACAAGGTTGGTGGATCAAACTCACCAGTTTCTCCTCGGAACCCCTATGTAGGATCACTCTGAATTGGAACTGACTCTACGGGGCACTTAACAACAACAGGAACAATATTAAGAACATAGTTTAACATAGTTTATGTATACGTTTACCAAATGAACGTTCATATGTATTTTTGGTTGTAGATAATTCAGAAACAACTTTCCTCCTTACCCTTCCCCTTAAATCCAAAATTTATTTTCGAATGAAGTGTGAAATTAGAGAACATCTCCTACATGTTCATAATATTTCTTAGCAAAGCACTTTTGAATGAAGAGTAAAACCATCAATTTTATTGAATTAAAATGCCAGAAAAATGAAATATTAAATTATCTTAAAAAACAAGACAAAATTAATGATCGACTTTTTCAAGTGCATTATGGTCAACAGACTAATTTTCTGTGTAGTTTTGTTGAAAACCTACAAGATATTGAGTTCCAAAGAAGTTTGTGATCTGATTCTTAACCTGTGTCACTTTTAAAGAAATTGGAAAAGAGTAAGAGTGAAGAGAGGTGAGAACAAGGACTTACAAACCTAGTTCTTGTCAAGTCGGTTCCGGCTTGTGTTGACCATGTGTGTCAGTAGAATTGTGCTCCATAGTCATTTTCAATGACTGATATTTACAAGTTGATCACCAGGCCTTTCTTTAGTGGTGCCTCTGGGTGAGTTCAAAGCCCCAACCTTTCAGTTAGCAACCAAGCAATTTAGCCTTTTTTTAACACTTAGAAAACTCCAATAGAGGCCGCAACTCACTAGGGAGAGCCAGACTAGAATCTGCCGATTTTCATTTCTGCTTTTTCTTTCAGTAGTCAAACCAATAATAGCAACAAGATTAATGGTGCCAAAAACAGGAAGAGGGGGTTCGGGAACTTTCTCCCTCAGTCTTTTAGAATCCTGGGATGCCACTGTATCCCATACACAGAGGTAGATACTGAACTCTTATAGAAAGAAAAGGGGAAGAAATGGTTTGTGTGTTCCTTTGATTCTCTCAAACCCCAAAAAAATGCATATGCTTTCAAAGTACATATGTATAAGCTCTCTTCACATGAACTTGTTGCTTTTATTAAGTACCGTCAAGTTAGTTCTGACCCATAACGACCCTGTATAGGGTTTCCAAGGAATGACTGGTGAGCTTGAGCCACCGACACTTTGGCTGTGTTTATGTTAATTTCTGCCCCCAATATACATGAACTTAGACATCCAATTATGTCTACCTTTGAGAGGCTTTCTTACATTAACTATAAATTATTCTTAATGTTGTTAAGTTCTGCCAAGTCAGTTCCAACTCATAATGACCCTGGATTTCCAAGGAGCAGCTGGTGAGCTTGAACCACCAAGCTTGTGGTTCAGTTCAACCTTGCGGTCCAGTACATTAACCTGCAGTGCCATTGAGTCATTAGAAAGTTATTTTAAAAAGTTAACTTAGACATAGAAATCTGTGAAATATGTAAAGAATATGGAAAACAAACTTACAGTTAAATTGACTTTGACTCCACATACATTGCTAAAAGGAGATATGACATAGTTACTTTGTAAACTACCCCTGAGACATAAATCTAAACTTCTCTAGTCTCTAACCTTGAAGAAAAAAAGCTATATTTGGTAATGTTTAACCCTGTAGAAAAGGTCTAACATACTAGTCTTTGATGTCATGCTGGTCCTTATTCTGCAAGACCAAGGTGAAAATTTCATATATAAACTTTGAATGAAGTTCTGTTTATTCATTAAGAGAAAGCAAAGGCAAAGGGAGCTATCTCTGGTGACTTTCTCTGCCTGAACACCAATGGAGTTAAGCCTTCTTCACCAGACCTCTTAAAAAATAAAAATCTGAAATCTAAAAATGTAAATGTTACCAATGAAATTGTAATTGTTCATTCTGATTCTTTGGTTCTACATTAATGTTGTGAGGTCTTCCTTGTATGCCTTGCCATGACTACATTGCAATAGATCAAATGAATTTATGTATTATCTCTGATGAATCTGATCATCTCTCTCTTTAGTAATTTTCTAAGATAAAATTCTACACAACAGAAAGAAAATGTCTCTTAAATGTGTCCCTTGGTCAA
This sequence comes from Chrysochloris asiatica, assembly GCF_000296735.1. Lineage (NCBI taxonomy): Eukaryota > Metazoa > Chordata > Mammalia > Afrosoricida > Chrysochloridae > Chrysochloris > Chrysochloris asiatica. The sequence goes on from NW_006408632.1 coordinate 8,319,974, forward strand.
AAGATTCCACTGCCATTTGAAAATCACAAACAACCTCCATTTAGATGTCTGGTTTCACGTCTGATCCCAGGCCCCCTCATCACCTACATTTTGGCCATGTTCATGTTAATTTCTGCTCCTGATATCTTGCTCTCCATTCCTGCAGGGTATTTGTTCCTGCAGGAATGGACGTGCAGGCATGGTCCTCCTGCCTGGAATGTTTCCTCAGTACTTACTTGGACTGATTGATTCCTACTTTAAACTTTGTTTCATGTGCTATCTTCAGAGTCCACAAGCAGGGTTACTTGCTCCCCAACCATGAACCTCCATTTAATTCTGTATTAACCATTCCAAGCATTTCTTTAGAAAAGTTCAATAAACTAGTATCTGTTAAACTATTAAGACTAGTGTACTCAATAAGTTTCATCCTGATGAGCTGCTCTGTGAAAATCTTCACTCAATTCACAATAAAATGTTTTAAAATAATGTTTTATCACTTTGTGGTTCTCTGATACCTTGGTCTTCTTCCTGGTCAACATCTGGACCAGATAATGAGATCTATCAGCCCTGATAGCATAGAGTTAGGCAATGCCAGCAGTTCAAATCTCCCAGTCACTCTGAGGGAGAAAGGTGAGGATTTCTGTTCCAATAAAGATTTACAGCTTTGGAAGCCCTATTTAAGGTTGCTATGAGTCAGAACCCACTCCACAGCACACACCACCATCCTAACCAGGAACAAACAACAGGACCAGGTATCTGGTAAGTAAGATGAATATTGGATGAAAATAGAAGTATATTTGTTACTGCATTTATTCAATGGTTTTTAAATATAATCTCTTCACTATCCAATAAGACTTCCCATCAATACCCCATGAAAAATTCTATTTTCTAAAACAATGAAAAAATGAAGGAGGAACGAAAGCAGGAAGAAGATCTGAAACAAACATGGTGAAATCGAAAGCTATAGAAACTATTATATCCATTAGCATAAATACCAAATAGTACGGATTTTGTGAGGCCTTCGATAGCTTTTGTGTGTGTGTGTGACTTTCTTTTTATACTGCAGTTTCATTTTTCACAAGAGGGAATATCATACTTTAAGAACATATTTAAGTTTATACCTTAAACAAGACCCTCTCTTTTTCTTTCAGGATTTGTGTCTTTCTTTCCAAGGCTTATGTGAATCCTGAAGAATCCTGAAGACAATTGATCAACTGACAGCTCCCTCCCAATTTATCATGTGTGAAAGGTTCAAATAATACTATTTTATGGAGCATTTAAGAAAGTGTGGTAGACTGAAATGAGCTCTAGTGGCACAGTGGTTAATAGCGTTTGGGTACAGGTTTGAATCCAGCGGCTGCTTCAAGGGAGACAAAGGTGACAGTCTGTTTTCTTGAAGATTGTTGTTTTTAAGTACCCTCCAGTAGGCTCCAATCCATAGCAACTCTGCATAGGGTTTATGAGGAACAGCTGGTGAGCTTGAACTGCTGACATTGCAGTTCAAAGCGACTTTGCCATCCAGCACATTAACCCACAGCGCCACCCCAGGACTCCTTGAAGATTACAGCCTTGGAAACCCTACTAGGCAGTTCTGTTCTGTTGCTATGAGTTGGAATCAATTCAAAAACAATGGGTTAGGTTTGGTTTTGGGTAAACTAAAAAGAGCCCTTCCCCCTTGGGTCCCATGAATATGACATTGTTCATAGAAAAGAATTCACAGAAAAAGGATCTTTGTGAATTCTATCAATTAAAAGTCATTACGTTAAACAGATAGTCCCGGATTATCCATGCTGTTAAATGCTGTTAAGTCAGTTTGGGCTCACAGAGACCCTGTATAGGGTTTCCCAGGAGCAGTTGGTGGGTATGAATTACCAACCTTGCAGTTAACAGTACCATTCTTATCCTATGGTGCCACAATGGGACTCTGCTTTATCTTGGGGGTGGGGGCTAAATCCAATACAATTTACCCTTATAAGAGAAAGACAGAGGGAGATCTAAGTAAGACAGAATAAGAGAAGACATAGACAAACAGAGGAGGAGGCCATGTGAAGATGGAAGTAAATACAGGATCGATGCAGCTACAACCCAAGAGACTTCTGTGGACACAAGAGTAGGAATTTTCCCTAGAGCTTCTGGATGGAGTACATCTCTGCTAACATTGTGTTGAATGAATGAGTCTGACATTTTGATTTTATGCTTCTGGTCTCTATAACTATATATAGATATAAAAAATTCGTTGGTTATCCTAAGCAACCAAGTTTGTAGAAATGTGTTCCTGTTGGGTTCCATCAAGTTCATTTCCTTTCATCGTGATCATAGAGGGCTGACAGAACCCCCAAATTTTCCTAGGCTGTCATTTTTATGGGAGCAGATCCTAGACTAATTTTTATAGAGCCACTAATGAATTCAAAAGACAAACCTTTCAGTTAGAAGTCTTGTGCTTACCTACTGTGTTACCAGGACTCCTTAGGAAATTAATACAAAGGGTTCAATGAGATAATACATGAGAAGCACACCACCAGTTCCTGTTACATTTTCATTTACGCATTCACTGGGTCAATCATTAATTCAATAAATATAAACATTTACCTTGTATTAGGCATGTTCTAAATGCTAGGAATATGACGTTGAGGAGTAGTTGTTGTTGTTGTTAAGTGCCATCGAGTTGATTCCGACCCATAGTGACCCTGTATAGGGTTTCCAAGGAACAGCTGGTGAGCTTGAAGATCAGTTTGTTGTTGTTGTCAGGTGCCATCGAGTCGGAAC
>NW_006408632.1:8324458-8326222 GCF_000296735.1 Chrysochloris asiatica
TTGGAGAGCAAGTTTCAGAGTCTCTTCTGACATCCATCTTGATCTTTTCCTTCTTGATCAGTTAGCTCCCATTAAATTACACTTCTTTCCTTTCTTTCTTTTGTTTTTCTAAAACATTTTATTGTGAATTGAGTTAAAGTTTACAGAGCAGATCATCAGTTTTGCATTCAACAAATCATACGTTTTGTTTCATTACAGTGATTGCAGTCATCTCCATGGAACAACAGCTATCCCACTTCCTCATTGGTTCTTATTTCTATTCCACCTGCCTTCCCAACACTTTTGAACTTTATTGTTGTTGTTTTCTTGTTTAGTGTCAAGTTGTTTCCAACTCATAGCAACCTGTATAGGGTTTCTGAGGAGTGACCAGTGAGTATGAACTGCGGAACTTGCAGTTCAAACCAATATTGCTGTCCAATGCTTATCCTACAAGCACCACACCAGAACTTTATTCTTAGTTAAATATTGCACTTTTGTTCTAGAATGGCTGATCATTCTATAGTGAACATACCTTATGTGTGTTGTTGTCCTCCCTCTATATCTATCTACTGCTTGCCTGAAAATTAGGCCACTAAGGTGAGTTTGGTTCCAGAACTAAAAAGTGATATTGGGCCATGGTCTCAGCCTCTGCCAGTCTTTTTCCGACCAATAAGCCTAGTCCTTTTTTTTATTATTTTGAATTTTGTTCCACATTTTTTCCCACTCCAAAAATGATCTTCTAATCTGATCCCTTTCAGAGCAGTTGGTAATGGTTGTTGGGCACTATCTAGTTCTTCTTGTCTCAGGGTTGTGGAAACTGATGTTCATATGTCCCATTAGTTCACTGAACTCATTGATTCCAGGCATCGGCAGTTTTCATTACTCTTCTTTCTTCTGAACATGGTGGGACCAATAGCTGCACCTTAGGTGCTTGCTCATGAGCTTTTACGATTATAGTCACTATTCACTGAAGTAGGATATAGAATAGTGTCTTTGGAAACCATGTTATGCCAATTGACCATGGTGTCTTCTGAGACTATGGTATTGAGCCTTCAGGCTGAACAACATGGTGCCTTAAGGTCATTGGTAATGTCTAAGAAGTGTTCATTTTCCCTCCTATAGGTTCTACCACATTCATAGATGTGTTTGCAGTAAGTATCCTCTGTCAACCCTATGTATTCGTGGCTATATTCCAACTCTCCTTTCCATATATGTTCAGCCCATGCATCTGTCAATGTATCTACCCATAGAAACTGCTTTTGCAAGGTTTTGTATATAAAAAATTCACTTGACAGCACTTAACAACAACAACCTCTATTCCTTTTCATCCTTGCATTCCTCCCTGTATCTTCACCTGTCTTCATAATTCTTTTGCCAGCCTACCTCTTCTTGTATATTGCCATCCCTGTCATCTGAGTTAGCATGTATGCACCCTCTAGCCAGTTAAATACTCTCCCTTCTTCTGACCCCTGGTAACTTTCAATTAATGTTGCTTTTGGCGTGATAGTGGTTATATCAGTATTTGTCATTTTGTGATTGACTAATTTCACTCTGTGTAAGGTCCTCCAGGTTCATCCATGTTATGAGGTGTTTCATGGATTCATCATCATTCTTTCTTATTACTTAGCAACCTGATACACAACAGATCAAAACACTGCCTGGTTCTATATCAACTTCACAATCATTGCAATCACTGCTACCACTGTGCTAATCCATCTCATTGGGGATCTTCCTCTTTTTCTCTGACCCTCCATTTTCCAAACATGATATCCTTCTACAGTGACT
>NW_006408632.1:8327717-8339650 GCF_000296735.1 Chrysochloris asiatica
ACTTGCTTTAGCATCTCTAGACTTAAGCTCAAGTTTAAGAGCCCCTTCTGACATCCTTTTTGGTATTTTCCTTCTTTCTAGTTTTCTTAATGAACTTTTGCTTTCTTCCTGTATAATGTTCTTGATAGCATTCCACAAATCTTCTGGTCTCTGGTCTTTAGTATTTAATGCATAAAATCTGTTCTTGAGATGATTTCTAAATTTAGGTGGGATATGTTCAAGGTCATATTTTGACTCTCATGGACTTGTTTTAATTTTCTTCAGCTATGGCCTGAATTGGCATATGAACAGTTGATGGTCTGTTTCAGTTTGCACCTGGCCTTGTTTTAACTGATGATATGGAGATTTTCCATCATCTCTTTCCACAGATGTAATCAGTACAATTCTGTGTATACTATTTGTTGAAATCCATGTATATAATCATCTTTTATGTTGTTTAAAAAAGGTATTTACAATGAAGAAGTCATTGGTCCTGCAAAATTCTATCATGCTATCTCCAGCATCATTTCCATCACTAAACTCGTATTTTCCAACTACTGATCCTTTCTTTTTGTTTTCAACATTTGCATCACAGTAATTATTAATACATCTTGATTGTGTGTTTGATCAATTTCAGACTGAAGAAGTTGGTAGAATTATTCAATTTTATCTGCACTGACTTCAATGGTTGGGGCATACATTTGAATAATAGTTGTATTAAGTGATCTTCCTTGTAGACATATGGATATTATCCTTTCATCGACAGTGTTGTCAAGACAGATGTTGATATGTTCTTTTTGATGATGAATGTGACATCATTCCTTTTCAATTTGTCATTCCCAGCATAGTAAACCAGGTGATTTTCAGATTCAAAATGGCCAATGCCAGTCCATTTCAGCTTACTACTGCCTAGGACATCCAGGTTTATGCCTTCCATTTCACTTTAGACAATTTACAATTCCTAGATTCATACTTTGTACATTCCATGTTCAGATATTAATGCATTTTTATAGCTGTTTCTCTTCGTTTTAAGTTGTGCACTATTAGCAAATGAAACTCCCTAAGGCTTCACTCCATTCACATCATGACAGTCAACTCAACTTTGAGGAGGAAACTCTTCCCCAGTTGCATTTTGAGTGCCTTCCAACCTGAGTCTCATCTGATATAATATTCTGCTTCTCTTCATCATGTTTCAATATTTAATAATCTAGTACTGACAGTGTGCCACTGCTAATCATAAGGTTTTTGGTGACTTAAGTATTAGAAAATACTCTGTCTCTTCTTCTTCATAGTCTGTCTTTGTCTGGAAGCTTAATTGAAACCTGTCCATCATGGGTGGTATTTAAAGTACCCGTAGCATAGTTTCCAGCATCACAGCAACAATAAGCCACCACAGTATAATAGACTGACAGACATGTATATAAAGCTATTGAAAATACCATGGTTTGGGTCAGTCACACCTTAGTCCACAAACTGATATCTTTGTCTCCAAGCCTACCCCTAGGTCATCAGCACACAGCCCCTCTCCCTCTCTGGGTCTAGAGTTCCTAGCCACTCCATCTCTCCACATCATCATCTCTGCTTTTGTCTCTGGTGTCACTGCTTCTCTGGGTAGGGTTCTGCACTTCACTCTTCTCCCTTGATGATCCCAGGGACCTCCGCTCCTGGACTGCAGAGTCAACCACTTCTCCTCTTTTGCTACAAATTATCTACCTTTACATTTCCAACCCCATGGAGCTCTGGTAGCGTAGTGGTTATGAATCGGGCTGCGAACCTTAAGGTCAGAGGTTCGAAACTACCAGCTGCTCCGCGGGAGAAAGATGAGGCTTTCTACTCCCGTAAAGATTTACACCCTCGGAAACCCTGTACAGGGTCGCTATGGGTCGGACCCCACTCAACGGCACTTAACAGCAGCACAGCAGCACATTTCCAACCCATACAGTCAATCCTGATAGCAATTATTCACTATTGTACCACAAGACAGATTGGATACTACTCATTGGAGATTCTACTTTCCTCCATGCCGTATGGATCTAGGCTCCCTCTTAAAAGCTTGTAAGCCAGTCACTTCTTGCCTTTGTAGCCCTGTCATTTGGTGTAGTCAGTGTCCAAATTGCTCATCCCTGTCTACTCTGTGTACCAAGGGGGTGGGAATGATCCTCACTGTAAAAATTTGTTCTCTCTTTTGAGATAGGTGTAGATCAGGTTCATCAAATTGTATAAGATTACTCTTTTTTCTTCTAGTCGAGTTCTGATCATCCAGCTATCGAAGCCAGGTCAAGTGGGTACTATCTGCAAGTGTGGGTGTTCTTGTGCATCTCCCCTCACTACTTATCAGCTGGACACTTCACTCTCCACTTTAGTCCTCTGTAGGTATGCCACTGTCTCTGGCCTGAGGAGTCGCCAGGTCTTGCCACACTGTTGGTCAACCAGGTCTCTACCCAGGTTCACAGGAGTCTATTGAACGTGGTCAGACTTAGCTTACAGCTTCATTGTTTTTCCTTCACTTCCCCTTATTGGTGACCAACGTGAGATCACATGCCTGATCATGCATTCCCCTTGACTCTTAGTCTTGGAAGGGGGTTTGCCCTGAATGGACCCCACCACTTGACTTGATGTCTCCTGGGCAAGCAACTTGCTTGTTCTTGTAGTGTAGTCAGTCAGACTGCCATTATTGTTTTGCATTTTTCCTGTTAGTCTTTCTTTCAAGAAGTATCTTCTGTTCTTCTAGCCGCTCCAAGCTGGTTTGCTTGTCCTTTCAAGTGGAGATTTCCCAACTCAGAAGATTCTAGATGGGGTTCATGATTCCACCTATGGTCTTATGCAATGTATAGGCTCCACAGGAAGCCTCCTTCACTGGGCAAGATGTAGCCCTATTTTAGGCATTCTAGTCAGTTACAGGCAGAAGACGGACTTACAAGCTTTCTATGGTGATATTTCTGGACACTCCTTTCTCTCCCCCTCAAGTGTCTATTTTACAAAGGTAGGCAAGGGAAACCAAGATTCAAAAGACAGCCAAGCATCTTAACATTATTTCCCCCATTTTACCCATTCAAACCATGCTTCAATCCCTGTATCCCAGAACCCTGTTGTTCCAATGTTGTGCACACATCATTATTTACCTATGTCCCACTTAACCCATGCAAACCTGCCTAACTGTTATCACATTTGCCTTGTTCTTCCATTGCCTTCCCCGTTCTTGTGTATTACTCCCCTCCCCAGCACCCAAATTATCCTGTGTCTATTCTCTACCCTGTACTCCACCTTCCCTTCCTTCCACCCACCACATCCCAGTAATCAGCAAAGAATATTTTTTTCTTTTTCTTTTTTCTCCCCCCCCCGCACCTTTAATATGGGTTCCTTTTCACAGTCTTTTACAATAGTGGTCCTATGCAATATTTCTCCTTTTGTGACTAATTTCACTCACATTATGTTTTCAAGTTTCATCCATGTTATGTGGTGGCTTATACTTTCAAGAGGATATTTGAAACAGATTTGCCTGATGCCATATGATTTTATATCTCCTCTGTCATAAGGCAAGTTCCATTATCACTGACTCTCTAAACACGCATTTTTTACTGCCACTGAAATACGTTTTCTTTTTTTCTGGTCAAGCACACATAAAAACATTTCCAGTTTCCACATACCTATGTTCTACAGCTTCTCCTCTTCACAACCTCATCAACTCCCACTAGGCATGTGATCCTTAATTTGCCCTATGGAAAGCAACCTCAAAGGCTATGGAAAATAAAAGATACTATTGTTGTTGTTGAACTTGTGGTGTTGTGTGGTAGGATCAGCACTGAACTGCAAACCACAGGGCTGGCAGTCCAAAGCCAACAGCCGTTTCTCTAAAATCCTACACAAGTTCACTATGAGTTGGAACTGACCCCAAATCACTTAACAACAACAATACCATTGTTGTTAGAGTCCTGGTATGGTGCTGCAGGTTAAGTAGTGGACAGATAACTGTATGGTCGGTGGTTCAAACGTACCAGCTGCTCCTCATAAACCCTGCACAGGGTCACTGTGAGTCAGAGCTGCCTCATAGCACTTAACAATAACAACAACAACAACAACATTATTGTTGTGAGCTGCCATCCCTGAATCATGAAGACACCATGCAAAATGGAATGAATAGTTATCTGGTACTGCATCATCCTCATGATTGGTTGTGGTTCTGACAGCTGTGATCAGTAGAGTTTGCACTGGCTGCCATTTGAACTGGATTGATCTTCAGGCCTTTCGTCTGAGTCTAGTTTAGTCTGTGAGCTCTGCTGAGACCTGTTCAGCATCATGGCAGCGTACAGCCTCCACGGACAGAGGAAGGATGGCTGCACACGAAAGGCAAAGGCACTACCTCTTGTGAATCATTTGTGAAATTTCTCTCAATAAACACATTCCTTTTAATTTTGCCCAACTTCTTGTGTTGTAAGATTATTTGTAAACTAGATGTAGGTACTTGATTCCTCCATTCTTGTTCACTTTATCTGTTGTTTTTCTTTATGACTTTCTGATTGCTCTAGAGTATATAAATGATTTCTTCCCATGTTAAAAAGTAGAGGTGTATGCAATTTTAGGATGGTAACTCTGAATAAAACCAACTGTAATGATATCTAACTCATGGAAGGAAGGTTATTTTCTTGGTGGAAAACTTTCCCTTTGATTCACTTATGATACAGGATAAGAAACAAAGCTTGCAATGATTTGGGCACCTTCTATCTGGACATCTTTTTCAAAATAGGATTCAAAATAGGATTTAAATTCTGATAGCCCACAATCTCCATGGCATATTTATCTGTGAAACCGGGATGACTGTTATCACTTCCTTTTTGGTTTTCTGTTTTTTATTTTATTTTTGCAAATCTTTACTTGTATAAAATAAAAAATTTCAATGACAGTCTATTCTACTACTATATTTTGTAAAGGTCCCTGGTGGTGGTGGTGGTTATATGCTGTGGAGTCAGTTCTGACTCATAGAGACCCTGTATGGGGTTTCTGAGGCTGTACATCTTTACAGGAGCAGAAAGCCTCATCTTTACCCCAAGAAATAGCTGTCAGTTTTGAACTACTGATCTGGAGATTAGCAGCCTAACTCCTAACCCCTATGCTACCAGAGATCCTAACAGTCCCTAGAAGAGAGATCCCCTTTGCCCCAGAAAATGGCTTTTATGATAGAATTTGTCAACTGTATTCAGATTAATATAAAGGCTCTGCACATGACAATATGCCCCTATGTAAGTGATTCTTCAATATAATTGAGCAAATTACCTGAGAAAAGCATTTGGCAGAGATAGAAACTGTTGCTTTTTCAAAGGAAGGACACATAAATATTTTCGTCTGGCTCTTACTCAATGTCTGACCTAAGCTACACATCATTCATGTCTTCTTTATCCATCTCATTGCTAATGTGAACTCTACAAAGCTTAAGGATGTGCACTACTGCTCACCCACCTACTAGATAGTGGACCAGATGGACTTGAAGGGTTTAAATAAATGAACTCATTGGGTTCAAAAGAAACGGGAACCCAAAGAAAAGTAATGGTACCTACTCTTAGGCAATGCTACACAGGGAGTTAACTCTTGTCTTTTTCTAATCCTTGGAATCAGGCCATGGCCATTGACTCAACTTAGCAACAAACCAGCTCCTTAGCCCACCACAGGTCCTCAGGAGCTGGAGGAAAAAAAAAAATGAACCTGATCTGCCAATTCGGAGCTTGTATTTAATTTGGAAAAGGAAATAGGGAGATGCCACATGTCCAGTTCTTCCTGTTGAGCTCTCTTTGGGACACCAAATCATTATAGCTGGGTAAAGTGAGGGTAGAGAATAAAACAAAATGTTGTTCATTGCCCTCAAGATGATTCCAGCTCATAGAGACCCTGTAGAGGGTTTCTGAGGAGCAGCTGCTGGGTTTGAACCACTGACCTTGTAGTTAGCCATCCAATGCTTATCCTATAGCATCGCACTAGGATTCCAAAATACAATAAGATACGAAGAAAAGTAGACAAATCTGCAGTAAAGCAGATAGGTAAAAAAGGGAGAAGGAAGTAGAGGAGGGATAGAGAAACCAAGAAGATAAAATGAAAGACAACATTTCTAGCATGCCAGCTTTTGTTCTCTTTTAGCATGCTGGTCTTCTTTCATAGCATTCGACAAATCATTTCATCACTACATATTCACCAATCACCTACAATAGACCAACCCTGTAGGAAGAATTCGGTTTACATGATTTCATTTAAACCTTGCAACAATCCCTAGTGATTGACTATTTTATAAGAAAGGAGTTTGAAGTTTGGAGAAGTAAATTACGCCTTCAGTTAGCGGCAAAATCCTAATTTAACTCCAGGTATGTCTGATTCCAAAGCTTGTGCATTTTCCAAAATCCTAGTAGAGTATACATAACAACAGAGGGGCTCATTAACTCTAGCAAAAGGGCATTTAAAAAAACCCAATACTTAGATAGCAATGTCTGTGATGGAGCAATGTATGACTTTAGGAAACTCTCATCTAGATGATTACACAGGGGAAGATGCCACTCATTTTAATATTTGTGTGTGTGTGTGAAATATCCCAGAGGGAAAACATTAGGGGCAATATGTTTCTAAAGATTCAAGTAATATACCAACCTACTGCTACGGAGTCGATTCTGTCTACTAAACAGAGTAGAACTACACTGTAGGGGTTCCAAAGTTGTAATCTTTAAGGCAGCAGACTGCCACATCTTTCCCTGTCGAGCCACTAGTGAGTTTGAACGACCAACTTCTTGGTTAACATTCCAGTGCTTTAACCGTTATGCAACACCAAGACTTCTTTCATATGATATGTTGTAAGGAGCTATTGAGTCAGTTTTGACTCATAGCAACTGGATGTATGACAGAATCAAACATTGCCCTGTCCTTCAACATCTCACAATTGTTACTTTGTTTGAGCCCATTGTTGAAGCAACCATGCCAATTCATCTTTTTGAGGCCTTTTCTCTTTTTCATTTTCCCTCTATTTTGCAAAGCATTATATCCTTCTTCAGGATAAATCCCTCCTCATAACATGTTCAAAGTATATGAGACAAAGTCTAACCATATTTGCTTCTAAGGAACATTCCAGTTGTACTTCTTCCAAGACAGATTAGTTTATACTTCTGGCAGCCCATGGTATATTGAATATTCTTCCTCAACACCATACTTCAAAGGCATCAGTTCATATGTTTCCTATTAACATGCATATGACATGATTGAAACGGCCATGGCTTGGGTCAGGTACACCTTAGTCCTCAAAATGGCATCTTTACTTTTTAATAATTTAAAGAGGTCTTTTGTGGTAGATTTTTCCTATGCAATACATCATTTGATTACTTGACTGCTGCTACCTTCAGCATTGTGGATCAAAGTAAACTGTAATATTTTAGAACTTTGATATATTCTCCATTTATTGTGATGTTGGTTATTGGTATAGTTGTGAGGATTTTTGTTTTCTTTATATTCAGATGTAATCGATATTGATGACCTCAGTCTTTGATCTTCATCAGTATACATTTCAAGTCCTCTTTATTTCCGGCAAGCAAAGTTGTGTTATCTGTGGATCACAGTTTGTTAATGAGTCTTCTTCCAATCCTGAAGCTGAATTCTTCTTCATATAGCACAGCTTCTTATATTAATTTCCTCAGCATACAGATTGAATAAGTATGGTGAAATGATACAATCCTGACAGACACCTTCCTTGATTTTAAACCATGCAGTATCCCCTTGTTCTTTTGAACAACTACCTCTTGGTCTATGTACAGGTTCTGAATGACTACCACTAAGTGTTTTGTAATTCCCATTCTTCTCAATGATATCCACATAACTTGCTATGATCCACATAGCTGAGTGCTTAGATGTAGTCAATAAAATACAGATAAACATCTTTCTGGTATTCTCTGCTTCCAGCCAAGCTATATGTAATGTCAACAATGATAATCCTAGTGCCATATGCTGTTCTGAACCCAACTTGATTTTCTGGACGTTCCCTATTAGTGTACCCATGCAGCCATGTTTACATATCTTCAGCAAAATTTTGCTTATGGTTGATATTGATGATATTTTTTGATAATTTCTGCCTTCTGTTGGATGAACTTTCTTTGGAATAGGTACAAATGTGGATCTCTTTCAATCGGTTGGCTAGGTAATTTCTTAGCACTGAAAACTAAGCACATCAAGCACTGTATCAATTTGTTGAAACATGTCAATTTGTAAACTATCATTTCCTGAAGCCTTGTATTTTACTAATGCCTTCATTGTGGTTTGGACTTCTACCTTCAATATCATTGGTTCTTAATAATATGCTACCTCCTAAAATAGTTGAACATCACCAGTTATTTTGGATACAGTGGCTCTGTGTATTCGTATCATCTTCTTTTGATACTTCCTGAGTCATTTAATATTTTGTCCATAGAAATTCTTCAAGATTGTAATTCAAGGTTTGAACATATTTCAGTTGTTTAAGCTTGAGAAATGCTGAGTGTGTTCTTCCCATTTATTTTTCTAATTCCAGGTCTTTGCATATTTCATTATAATATTTTATTTTGTTTTCTAGAACTATTCTTTGAAATCTTCTGGTTAGCTTTTTTTTTTCATAACTGCTTCCTTCCATTTTAACTATTTTACATTCAATGTCAAGTTTCAGAGTCTCTTCTGACAGAAACTCATTTGGGTCTCCCTCCCTTCCTTCCTTCCTCCCTCCCTTCCCTCAGTTTCTTTCTTTCTTTCATTATTAATGTGTTTTGCTTTATTTGTGTATGATGCCCTTAATATCATCCCATACCAGGCCTGGCCTTTCATCATTAATACTCAGTTTCATCAAGTCTATTTTTGAGATGCTCTTTAAAATCAGGAGAGACATACTTAAGGTCATGCTTTAAATCTCCTTGATGTCTGGTTCAATTTGAACTTGCAGATGAGCAATTGATGCTATTCTACAGTCAGCTCCTGGTCTTGTTCTATGATACTGAACTTCTCCATCATTTCTTTCCACAGATGTAGTCCATTTAATTCCTTTGCATTCCATCTAGTAAAGTCCATGTGTATATTCACCATTTATGTTGTTGACACAAAGATAACTTCCAATGAAAAAGTCATTGGTCTTACAGAATTCTATTATGCAATCTCTGGCATAATTTCTATCACGAAGACTACATCTCCAATTGCTGATCCTTCGTCTTTGCATTCCAATCCGACTTTTGCATTCCAATCACCAGTAATTATCAGTGCATCTTGATTAAACAGCTTATCAATTTCAGACTGCTGAAGTTGGTAAATATAATTGTCAATTTCCTCAACTTTGGCATAATTGTTCATTGTATTAGTTTAAATAATATCATATTAACTGGTGGTCCTTGTAGGTGTCTGGGTATTATCCCATTACTGATAGTTTTGCACTTTAGGATAGATTTTAAAATGTACTTTTTCACAGTGAATGTGACTCTAGTCTTCTTCAGTTTGTTATTCAAATCATTGTCTAATTCAAAAGGGCCAATCAAAGTCCATGTCAGTTCCAGTTCACTAATGCTTAGGATGTCAAGCATTGTGTGTTCCATTTCATTTTTGACAATTTCCACGTTTCCTAGACTCATACCTTGTATATTCCATGTTCTGATTATTAATGGAAATTCACAGGTATTTCTTCTCATTTTGAGTAATTAAAAAAGCAGTAATATTGGAAGCAAGAGTTTGTCATTTCATCCTTACCAGTATAAAAGTAATGTAGAGATTAGATTTTTAGAGATTGTGTTATAAAGAAATTCATTTTTTATCACTCTTCTGCCCAATATTTGCTGTTTCCCCTCCAAGCCCTTTTCTTCTTTTTTCTGTATCTTAGAATATAGCCTCCTCTGACCTCTTCACTGGGCTCTCTTGCTTCTGTTTCTGGAATGGTTTGACCAATGAGAGGCACCAGTGAAAGTCAAAGGGGAGGAGGAAGAATTAACTCTGTGACATGTTATAGAAGTCTTGGTGTAGCACAGTAGGGTAAGCATTTGACCATAAGGTGAGTTTGAATTTTTGTAAATTCAGTGGTTCAAACCCACCAGCTATTCCTTGGAAACTTTATATAGGATGCCATGAATCGGCATTGACTCAACAACACTTCACAACAATGTTGCTTCTCATTCCTCCTCCTGGACCATGTTGGTAGCGAGTCCATTTACAATACCTTTGCACTATGACTATTGCTCAGAAGGGTTGCTTGCATTGCCCTTTACTCCTTCTGAGTCTCTGCTATTGCTAGGGACCCACCATTTGTTGATCTTCTCAAACCTGTCCACATCAAATTTCCTCCAATAAACTTGCTCCAATTACCCTTTTAAGTACATAAGGACTCTGAATATTGTTGTTATGTATCATTTAGTTGATTCAGACTCATAGCTACTGTATAGATCAGACCCATAAGATTACCTAGGCTATCATCTTTATGAGCAGAGATCTTTTCTCTCAAAGAGGCACCAATGGGTTCAAACTGCCAAATGAGCTCTTAACCACTATGCTTTCACGACGTCTTGGATTCTAACTGATATATCAGTGCAAAGTATATATGATATACGAAGCCCTGGTGGTGCGGTTTAGGTGTTGGGCTGCTAGCCACAAGGTTAGTGGTTCAAACCCACCAGTAGCTCCATGGGAAAAAGATAAGTCTGTCTGCTCTCTTACAATTTCGGTCTTGAAAACCCTATATTAGGCCACTATGAGAGTAGCAATTGATTTGATGGCAGTGGCTTTAGTTTCTTTTTAATAGATACATATACATACATATATATATATATACTTTCAATAACCTTATATGCATGCAAAAGCTGGACAGTGAATAAGGAAGACCATAAAAGTATTGATGCTTTTGAGTTATGGTGTTGGAGGAGAATATTGAAAGTGCTATGGGCTGCCAAAAGAACAAACAGATCTGTGTTGGAAGAAGTATAGCCAGAGTGTTCCTTGGAGGCCAGGATGGCCAGACTTTGTCTCTTCTACTTTGGACATATTGGACATATTTTGGACATAGTGTCAGAAGGGCTCAAGAGTATCAACAATTGTGAGATTAGCCCAGGACCGGGCAGTGTTTCATTTTGTTGTGCATAGGGTTGCTATGAGTTGGTACCGACTTATAATAGCAAAATACTGGAGTCCTGGTGTGGCATTGTGAGTTAATGTGCTGGACTGCAAAGTAGGTTTGAACTGCAAGATCGGCAGTTCAAGAAGAAGGATATATATAAATATACTGGAGTTGAGCCCTTGTATGGTATTATAGGCTAAGCATTGGGCTGTTAACTACCCACCAGACACTCCTTGGAAATGCTATACAGTGTCACCATGATTCAGAACCAACTACAAATCACTTGATAACAACAACATGTAGTATTTAACATGTATTTTAAGATAGGATTATATGGATCCATATATGTTTAGGGGTGTGTGTGTGTGTATATATATATATATATATATGTATGATTGTTAAGTGCCATCAAGTTGGTTCCAACCCATAGCAGCCCTGTATAGGGTTTCTGAGGAGTGGTTGGTCAGTTTGAACTACCAACTTCATGGTTTAAACTGAGATTGAAGTCAACTGTTTAACCTACAGTGTCACGTCAGCAATGTCTATCTATCTATATTTATATATACACATACAGATCTTCAAAACAGCGAGATCTTTCAAGCAGCAAGGTCTAACCACTACACTACCAGGCCTTGCTCCTTCAAGATGGCAGATCAGGTAGACATGTAGTGAGGAGCTCAGTCAACAACAACACGGAACATGGGGCAAAGAGGGCTCATGAGATAGTGTTGGAACTCTGAAACAAATATAAAGGTATGATTGGAGGATCTGAGGGTTTACAGCTAGGGAATTTGAAGGGAATCCAGAAATCCATTGTATTCTGGATCAAGACACTCAGCTGTTCCAGGAGCCGCCATCTTGGGAGAGAACATCTTGATTG
>NW_006408632.1:8343350-8366722 GCF_000296735.1 Chrysochloris asiatica
GGTGTTGGAGGAGAATACTGAAAGTGCCATGGACTGCCAAAAGAACAAATAGATCTGTTTTGGAAGAAGTGCAGCCAGAGTGCTCCTTGGAGGCCAGGATGGATAAACTTCTTCTCTCATACTTTGGACATATTGTCAGGAGGGAACAGTTGCTGGAGAAGGATGTCATGCTAGGTAAGATGAAGGGTCAGAGAAAAAGAAGATCCCCAACGAGATGGATCAGCCAGGTAGCATCATTAATGGCATCAAGTGTGGCAGCGGTAGTGAGGTTGATCCAAGATCGGACATTGTTTCATTCTGCTGTGCATGGGGTCGCTATGAGTCGGTTCCGATGCGATGGCACCTGACAACAACAACATATATCTGTTTGTGTATATATATATATATATATATACATCGAAGTCTTTTTAAAAAGCAAAAATAAATAAGCATAACTTTATTCACATAGAAATTCTGATATGAACTCCCAGTGGTCTTTATGGGAATCCATCTTCTTTTAATTCATCCAACAGAATTTGCTACTTAAAACTTTAGGAATGTATTTACAAAAAAAATCTAAAGGGTCAGAAAGACCAAATTTGCTTGCTTTTACTCTGTCACATTTCAACAAGTTTTTATATTTGCGTCTTTCTACAATAGGTAATCTTTATAACAAAGCTATCCTTGTCCACCAATAAAACATAAACTTCACAAATATATTTAAATATGTTTTTTTTTAATATCCTCAAATAATGACAAGGAATTCTGTGGAAAAACTGATGCATTTGAGTTATGGTGTTGGCAAAGAGTATTGAAGATACATTGGATTGCAAGAACAACAACAACAACAACAAAAAGCTGTATTAGAAGAGGTACAGCCAGAATTTTCCTTAGAAACTAGAATAACCAGACTTCATCTCTCATACATCAGACATATTATCAGGAGGGGCCAGTCCCTGGGGAAGGACATCATGCTTCATAGGGTGGAGGGTCAGAGAAAATGAGGGAGCCCCTCAGTGAGATTGATTGGCACAGTGACAGCAGCAATTGTAAGGATGGCACAGAACCAGGCAGTGTTGCACTCTGTTGTATATGGTGTTACTATGGATCGGAACCAGCTTGACAGCGCTTAACAACAGCCACAATAAATAATACTTCAGTAAACCAAACAATACTAAACATGTTGGCATCAGGTAGACCAATCACTTAATTGACCAGCGTTTACAATTTTTAAACTTTTCCCCTGTTGTGCAATAGTAATCTACATTTATTTGTGTGTCCACCCCTTTCCGATGTTTTAAACATTTATTCCTTCTCTCACTGCAGATCAACTTCTATGTGAATACATTTAAAGCACAACTTTATTTGCGAAATCAAAGAAAATTCTGGCATGGTATTTGGTTCGGAAATTGACTTTTAAAAACATTCAGCTTTCGTAATAATTGCACTAGACTAGATAATTTGGTTTCAAATGCTGCTTTATGGAGTGTTCTGGAATTTACAAGAATCGGCCCATGGAACGAAGCCGCTCTATCTTATCATCAAAATGATGTCATCAGAATCCTAAGGTCCTGAGGGCTCCCATTGAGTAAAACAAAGTAGTTGCTTGACTTTCTACTTAAATTTGGCAAGTGTCCTATTCATGGAACCTGCCTCCTGCTGATTAAGACTCAGGAGTTACTGGTTTAGCAAGTTCAAGTCAAACAACTGACCACAAAAGTAGACAAACAAGAAAATGAACAGAAATAGACATCAGTGCTTCTCTTGGATTTCCCCTGCTCGGTTTGTTAGTTTACACATTCAGATCTAATGTGGTTTACAGGCCAGCCCAGGCCTCTTCTTGCCAGGTGTGTGTACCTGGAGAACGTGCATGTCAGTAATACTGTTAAACCATGTAATGTAAGAACTGTGCCATCATTTATTCATTTATTCATTCAATCACTCATTCACTCATTCATTCATTCTAAAATCTCCCAAGTGTGCCATTTGTAGTTTCAAATATAATGTTTACTATTTTCTAGACAAACTTTCAATGTGGGATTGTGTCTTTAAAATATCTAAAATTGAAAGGAAAATATGATATTTAGCAAATGGGGGAAACGCGTACACAAATGTGCATATCCATGCATATAAATATGCATATGTGAAGTATGTATGTGTATTTAAAATTATGGTTTAAAGGCGTTTGCCAAAATTCAGGACTCCATATAAAAATAGCTCCATATCTACATCAGTTAGTTTCTCTTGGAAACTTAAAAAAAAAAAAGTAACATTTTTTTGATGGCTTTACCCAGCACTGCCCAGCTACATTAAGATAACAGTAAACTACATTCTTATAGCTGTCATAACATTTAGCTTGGTGCGGCTTGCAATGCGAGTAATCTATTAAGATATATAAGGTGCAAATGCCGCCTTTGTGTCTTGGAGTTTCAGCTATCAGCTATAACAACCAAGTGCAATTACTGCCAGTGTGGGGCCTAGCTCCTTCCCACCACAACCCTCATCGGCCAGAGAGTTTGCAGCAGTGACCCCTGGCAGCCTTGGCCATCGCCACTGGGGCTGCCCAGACCTCCACCCCCCAGGCTCTGTTCCCTCCATTCCCTCCCCTCTCCTCTTTCTTGCCTGTCATCAATCTTACTAAAATGACAGCAGACAGATGTTAGCCTTTGCAAAGATCAAATGAAATCTATGGCTCTGGGGCTGTTCACCAAGGCACAGAGCAGTCTACACCTAGTACCAGCACACACACAGGCAGCAATTCACCTAGGATGAATTTGCCGGTCATTGTAAGGGTTTCTTCACAGGCACAGACCCTTCAGAAGTTGATTTTGACAAAAGTGAATTCCTTCACCATTTCAGTGAGATTTGTTGTTGAACTATTGGGGATTTCTTGCTAGTGTATGTGTGTATGTGCACATGGTTGCATTTGAAAAGGATTACTAATGCTCAACTTGGAGAAGATCGTGTTTACTTTGGCCCCAAATTCATCATTTTTAACCCTTTTTTCTAAATGTTGAACTGTACCAAAGGCTTCCCTGCCACTTGCCTCAGAGTTTTCGGATTTCTTTTACTGAGCAAACATTACTCCATCATATAACTATGCTGAATGTGCCCTTGTCTCATACAATTTCTTTACATTAATGTACAGAACTATTTATCCCCAATAGAAATGTTTACCTAATCTGGAAAATGTCAGGCCATATGGTGTACATTGTGTGAATTTCACCCATCCTTTTTTTTTTTTAGCTCTTTCTGAAAGTAGTTTTTCTTCCCCCCCCCCCCATCCCGCTTCCCCTTTGTTGTGGACCAGGCAGAAATGATTAAAAGGGGGATGAAAATCAGAGGAGGGGGGCAGGATGGGAAGGAAGCAGAGAGAAGCACAGATGCTAGGGTGGGGGCAGCTGTTTTCTTTTGCTGAACTTGATAACATTTGTAGACTAAAGGCCAGGGAAGTCTTATGATCAAGGCAACCTTTGCGCAAAGTTACAGCAAATCCAGAAAAAAAACAAACCACATCAACAATGACCTAAAGATGAATATGATGCATTATTAATAATAGCATCCCCATAGGCTACCTGAAATTCAGAAAGACCAAATCACCTTTAGGCTCTTATTTGCTTCATCACTTCCTAGAAATAATGAAGTCTTAACTGCATGAAAAAAAGAACACCCCTCCGGTACTTAGAGCTGAAGCAAACGTTTCTGTAATGTATCTTTCTACAGTATCTTTGTAAAAGATAGATAGCTATTTAAAATAAGCAATATCAAGGAAGAATAAACTATTATGTTTGTGCCAATGCTTATTCATGGTTTTATAACAAGACATATCTGTTTTCTTCATATAAATCTTGACTCTATATTTAGAGTTTGCAAACAATGATTCTAGTTTTTGGCTGCCTGCCACTTCTGATAGAAAGCTGGGATAGCCGCACTACATTTACTATAACATTAAAAAAAATTCCCAAAATTCCATGTGCAGAACTCCCTAACAGGCGAGAGAAAAACAGAAAGTGTTCATATGCATACAGAGGGGAATGGAGGGCAAAAAGTTTTAAATTTCCTGGAGGAGCTTGAATAGCTATTATTACTTCTTTCACCAACTTTCCTAAATGAAGGGTATCTTCCTGAGTTGTGAACATCAGGTAGGAAAAACCATCTCAGATATCTTTTGGTCTTCATTTTACCTCTAATCAAAAGATTCCCAATCTGTCTTATCAACTCAGCCATTTCTTCAAAAATAGTGGATCATCCACTAAATACCTGTATGGAAGAGCTCCAGCTGTAGCAGTGTTAGTACCAATGTGTAAACCCAGAGACTGAGTTGCTTCTGGCTCATAGAAACCCTAGAGAATAGACTGGTTGCCCTCCTTAGGTTTTCTGAGATGGCAACTTTTACAGGAGCAAATGAACTCATCCTTCTCCCGCAGAGTAGCTGGTGAGCTTCAACCGCCGACCTTGCTCTTGGTAGCCCAATGCTTAACCGATGACACAACCAGGTCTCCTAATGACTGTATCTGGTACTCCCATATTTGTTTGAAATCCAAGTTCCCTTAAGAAAGTTCCCTATTGTTTCTTATCTAGCTTTTCTTACCAAGAGTGCTGAAAATAATTAGTGGACACCTAAAAATGAACGTTAGCTTAGTCTTTTTTTTCTGGATTTTATGAAAAGTAAAAGAGTCCATTTCAATTCCATGGGGTTTCTAGTCTAGTAGTATTTTAGGGGTATGACATAAGCTCAGGAGAATTCACTCATTGAATTCCTTGTATACTCATTCATATATTCATGTAACCAAAACAAGCATTCAACCTGTTCAGAAACTTTGCGGAGTCCTGAGGATCCCAAAACTCAGAAACAGAATCTCTAACTCTAAAATCTTCAGCCAAAAAGTGAAAAATCAAGTCAGCAGTCCATTCAGCTCAATATGATAGGTAGTATGAAAGAGCTAAGGAGCTCTGGCAGTGTAGTGGTTACGAATTGGGCTGCGAACCTTAAGGTCAACAGTTTGAAACTACCAGCTGTTTCGCATGAGAAAGATGAGGATTTCTGCTCCCGTAAAGATTTACAGCCTTGGAAACCCTGTACAGGGTCGCTATGAGTTAGAACCGACTCCATGGCACTTATCAACAAATCAACAACATGAAAGATGGAAGTTAAGGCATGACAGTTTCAGTGAGGATGGTGTGTCTTGGGAAGGATGGATACTGACAGGTAACATCCTCTGAGCATTCTGTAAGAAGGAAAAGGAAATCGAAGAAACTGAGACCATGTCCAGAGGCTTAAGAGAGCATGAGACTGGTGTGGTGAGACAGTGTAAAAGACGGAGGTGGGATGGGAGCTGGGATAGTGGTGACAGATGACACCAAGAAATGGGTAGCTAAATCTGGAAGATTCCTGGGCATATCTAAAAACCTATTCCCAAGTAGTCAGATTCCAACAACTGTAAGGCTTCTACTTAAATTCTGAATGTTGTTTGTTGTTGTGAAGTGCAGTAGAGTTGGTTCCGACCCATAGGGACCCTGTATAGGGTTTCCAAGGAGCAGCTGATGAACTTGAAATGCCGACCTTGCAGTTTAAATGGCCCTGTAGTCTGGTGCGTTAACCCACAGCAATAGGAGAATTTTAACGAAAATGATAAAATCATTAAGAGATCTTTAACCTGAAAAAATACTTCTCTATGTACAAGAACTAAATATAGTGACTAAAAATTAGAACAGTTCCAAGACTCAAAACTAAGCCCATCATACAAACATCACATAAAAATGAAAGGTGTCCAACAACCCTTAGTATTGACATTAATTCAGGGTTCAGATCAACTCAACAAACAAATGAATGAACTCAGGCAATATGAGAAAGCAGACTTAGGGTGGTGGGAGGGAGGGGAAGATAAGTCACGATAGTGGATTAAATTATAGGAAAACTTGTATTAGTCTGAGTGAAGGTCAGTTCCTAAGTTGAATATCTAGCTAGTAAATTGGGCCCTAGTTCAAAAGAATCAAAGAAAAGAACAGCTAACATGTAAAGAGAAATTCTATCTAGAATTTGAGTAACCAAGCTAGGTTATTTCAGTCACCACAAGTTTTAAATCACATCCAGAGTAGAAAAAAAGAGACATGCATTAGTTCCATTTATAACCAATGCTATTTAGTGTATCAATTAAAAGTACAAAGTGCTTTCCCCACATTCCTTCCACCCAATTTCAAAATCTTTATCGGTGCATTATACTACACATTTCATCACAATTGATGTGAAAGTGATACAAGGCCCATAGAACACACTGAACTTTTCATTATGAAAGTAAGTTGAGAAGGGCAAGGACTAAATTGTTAATATCTTGAAAACAAGAGCATTAATAATTGAACAGCAGTAGTAATATATGGAGTTATATGTAAAAAAAAATGCATTATACTGGTTTTGCTAGATTGTTTAAACCCCCATTAGTGTCCTTCTAATGAGGGACTTCTGGTGTGTTGCTGTAGCATCAGCATTGGACTATGAACTACACAGTTGGCAGTTCAAACCTACCAGCCACTCCTCGCAAACCTTATACAGGGCTGCTGTGAGTTGGAACCAACTCTACAACACTCAACAGCAAGAGCCTTCTTAAGTTATACAGATAATTGAGACGTATAACTAGTTCAGATGTCATAAATAAGGATACTGACAAAATTCCTGCAAAAGTAGGAAATAAAATTCCACTTCTTTGTTAAGTGCCGTCAAGTCCATTTTGAGTCAGCAACCCTGTACAGGGTTTCTGAGGAGTGGCTGGTGAGTTTTGAACTGCGAATCCTGAGGTTCAAACCAACCTTGTGGTCGAGTGCTTATCCTGCAGCATCTCCAGGATCCCAAATAGTCTACTGAACATAACTAAAAATGCACAAACAACACAGTGTGGCACTATAGGATAAGCACTCGACTGCAAGGTCGTTTTGAACAGGAAGGTTGGAAGTTCAAATCTCACTAGCCATTCCTTATACAGGGTGGCTATGAGTCAGAACCGTCTTGATGGCCCATACCGACAAGTGTGATTTTACTTCCTATTTTTTGAAAGCTGGACAGTGAATAAGAAAGACCGTAGAAGAATTGATGCTTTTGAGTTATGGTGTTGAAGGAGAATACTGAAAGTGCCATGGGCTGCCAAAAGAACCAAGAGATCCATTTTGGAAGAAGTGCAGCCAGAGTGCTGGAGTCACCTGGAGGCCAAGATGACCAAACTTTGTCTCTCATTGTTGTTGTTGTTGTCAGGTGCCATCGAGTCGGAACCGACTCATAGCGACTCCATGCACAGCAGAACGAAACAATGTTCGATCCTGGGCCAACCTCACCACCGCTGCCACCCCCGAGTCCATCAATGATGCCACCTGGCCGATCCATCTCGTTGGAGGTCTTCCTCTTTTTCTCTGACCCTCCACCCTACCCAGCATGACATCCTTCTCCAACGATTGTTTCCTCCGGACTACATGTCCAAAGTAGGAGAGACGAAGCTTAGCCATCCTGGCCTCCAAGGAGCACTCTGGCTGCACTTCTTCCAAAACAGATCTATTGGTTCTTTTGGCAGTCCATGGCACCCTCAGTATTCTCCTCCAACACCACAACTCAAAGGCATCAATTCTTCTACGATCCTCTTTATTCACTGTCCAGCTTTCGCATCCATATGAGGCCATTGAAAACACAATGGCCTGGGTCAGGCGCACCCTAGTCCTCAAGCTGACATCTCTGCTCTTCAATACTTTAAAAAGTTCCTGTGCAGCAGATTTGCCCAGTGCAATACGTCGTCTGATCTCTTGACTGCTACTTCCGCGAGTGTTGATAGTTGATCCAAGAAGAATGAAGTCCTTGACAACTTCAATCCTTTCTCCATTGATAAGAATGTTGTTTATTGGTCCAGTGGTGAGGATTTTTGTTTTCTTGACATTGAGATGCAATCCATATCGAAGGCTGTGCTCTTTAATCTTCATAAGTAAATATTTCAAGTCCTCTTCACTTTCAGCGATCAAGGTTGTATCATCTGCATATCGCAGGTTGTTAATGAGTCTTCCTCCAATCCTGATGCCACGTTTTTCTTCATAGAACCCAGCTTCTCGTATTATTTGCTCAGCATACAGGTTGAACAAGTATGGTGAAAGAATACAACCCTGTCTCACACCTTTCGCAATTTTAAAACTTTCAGTGTTCCCATGTTCTGTTCGAACAACTGCTTCTTGGTCTAGGTACAGATTTCTTAGAAGTACAATTAAGTGTTCTGGAATACTCATACTTCTCAATGTTGTCCATAGCTTGTCATGATCCACACAATCAAAAGCCTTTGCGTAGTCAATAAAGCACAGGTAAACATCCTTCTGATATTCTCTGCTTTCAGCCAAGATCCATCGGACATCAGCAATGAAGTCTCTCATACTTCAGACATATTGTCAGGAGGGACCAGTCGCTGGAGAAGGATATCATCTTTGGTAAGGTGGAGGGTCAGATAAAAAGAGGAAGATGGATTGGCCAAGTGGCAGCATCAATGGACTCAAGTGTGGTAACAGTAGTGAGGTTGGTCCAGCATTGGGCAGTGTTTCATTCTTCTGTGCATAGGGTCGCTATGAGTAGGTACCGACTCGATGGCACCAAACAACAATATTGTCAGTATTCTTATTTATTACAGCTGACCTAGTAATATTTCTCAACTATCTATATAACTTAATAAGGCTCTTATTGTTGATGTTAAGAGCCATTGAATCAGCTCTGACTTAATTCTAACTTTGAATGAATTAGGATGAGGCAAAACTGAAAATAAAAAATAATTAACAGTATTTTTTTACATGTAGAATCATCTACACTATTAGGCAAAATCAGAAAGTGCATAATTATTCAAACCAAAATAAAGAAAGGAAAACTTTGGTCCCTAGATAATCTCAGTCACAAATCAACTTGCCTCAAAAGCATCAGTTTTAAAGAACTATTAATATGGACCATGAAGCATTATGTTAAAAAATCAATTAAATATACTTTGTCTCTCAGATGAATGTTTAAGGGCCAAATATTAATATAAATAAGAGCCAGAGTGCTCCTTGGAAGCAGGATGGCCAAACCTGGTCTCTTATACTTTGGACATATTGTCAAGAGGAACCAGTCACTGGAAAGGGTATCATGTTTGCTAAAGTGGGAGGTCAGAGAAAAAGAGGAAAACCCCTAACAAGATGGATTGGCACAGTGACAGCAGCGATGGGCTCAGGTAGAAATGATTATGAGTTTGGTCCAGGACCGGGCTGTGTTTCGTTCTGTTGTGCGTATTGTTGCTATGAGTCGGTACCAACTCGATGCACTTAACAACAACAACAAATACTTCTCAAATGTTTCTTGTTTTCCCAGCAACCCACTAGGATGTTCAGAAGTGTCACAAGGAAAATTATGCCAGAAAGTTTGTTTTGCCTTTTCAGGTAAATGTTTCCTAGGAGTCAGCCCTTCCCCCCCCCCCACCTCCCCCACATTCCTCATCCACTGCTGTTTGAGCAAGATACCAGACATAGGAGTAAAGGAGTTCATCAAGAAAGCCCAGAAAGGAAATAGTGAGAAAATGACTTCTTATCATAAACACATTGGAACTTTAGTATTGAGTCAGTTTCATGATGGATACTGACATCTTAATCTTGAATATGATCAAACTGCTTTAGCCAATTTCTCTGTCCAACTTACACTTCATTCTAGACTCATTTTTCTAATATGCTGCATATCAAAGTGATTACAACCTATTTGACATTAAAACTTGTCTCTATGTTCTCTTCTAAAACGTACTCTGTTGAGGAGTTTTGTAATTAACTTATTTTTTTCCAATGTATTAACCTTAAGTTTTAAAAAACACTTCTCAAAAGTACACTAATAATGTAGTAAGCACGGATAATTAGTTATAACTAAGATATTTTTAAGAAATGGTGGGTACAAGAATGCTTATACTTCCAAAAAATAATGAAAATATACCCTTCAGCTCCTTATCTCTCTAGATGTGAAAAAGAAAATAATAATTAATAAGCAGCAACAATTATGGAGCACAAAAGGGATTGAGTCAGGTATTCTGCATGTGTTAACTCATTCAATGCTATACTTTTCGGAGAGGTACTCTCCCTTCTTTGTAAATAGGAAGCAGAAGGTCTGGTGCTTTAATAACTTTCACAGATCTATCAACCACTAAGCTTTTCATGATGAAAGTGGATTGAGAAGGACATGGATGAAATTGTTAATATCTTGAAAACAAGAGCATTAATAATAATTAAACAGAAGTAGAAATATATGGAGATATCTGAAAAAGACATTCAATGCACTAGTTTTGCTAGATTGCTTAATTCCCCCATTATGCACTTCTAATAAGAGCCTTATTAAGTTATATAGATAGTTGAGAAATATCATTCAATTGGTACCATAAATAAGGATATTAACACTAGGAGGAGTTGCTCTTTAGATTCTGCTCCATTGGACTATGGAATTATGCTCTTAAATACTGTATCATCCTGTCTCTCCACATTAGCTGGTCTTACAGTCCCTGCCCAAATCATCAGCATAAACACTTGTGCCATCTTTACTATGAAATCACATGAAAATATAACCAATAAGCCAAGTCTCAGCTTCTCAACAGGAACCATCAGGAAACAGTGTAGGGCAGGGCTGTCTCTCCCTTCCCAGGAACTCTAAGGATCAGCCTGTTGCTGAGGGAACATCTTGATGCTGCATATAACTTCTCAGGAGGAACAAGTGTCCCTTCACGGGCTACGGGCTCTGCAGTGGAGCCCCACAAGGAGTTAATACATGCCATTCCAAAGTTCAGTGAAGGGACAATCAGAACTGAACAGCGGGGATTTTAGAATGTTAATCGCCGGCTCTCCTCTGATTGGCCCAGAACGAATGCAGGGTACAGTAAATTGTCCTTGTCAGCTCAGCTCACATGATGATATGCTTTATTTCTAGACATGCCTTGAATCTGTCCCCTGAATTTATGTTCAGAAAATAAACACTTCCAGACGGCAATAAAACATTCAGTTGTGGCTGGCGATTGCACAGACTCAGACCAACCAAAGCTCTTTCCTTGGGAGGTTTTTGAAGGTTTGAGTACTCGGTGTTCCAAAATTGTATTTCCTCATCTTACTAACCCTGCACAAAAGGTACTGAGCATCCTCTTACAACCAGAACCCCTATTTCATGGTTGTGCTACCTTTGTTTCTTCTACCCCTACTCTATTTGTTCCCCCTACGCACACCTTTAGTATTTTTGCTAGATTTATATACTTTCACTTGGGAATCCATTAAGGCTTCATGTTGAAAACGTTCCTTTTGCTAAGAGACCAAATGCAAAGGAAATTTCTCAACCATTTTTTAAATCCCTGTTATGCACCAAGCTAGATTATAACTAGGGACTAGTACCATGGTTTTCCAAATTGAGGTAGTCACTTACCACATTCATAATATTTTGCTTATATCTGAATATTATTTGCATTGTTATTTACTCATTCATTAAGTGTACTTAAATCAACTTCTATTTCATTGCTTAATCTTGTTCCAAGGAATAAGTGAGGGATTTGAAGGCTATACATATGTTTTTCATTATACTTAAGAGTAAATATATTACTACTTCATTATTTTAAGTTCATCAAAGTACCTATTAATATCATTGCATATACTGCCAGTACACATATCACCAGTTTGAGAAACACAATCCTAGAGCAAAATGCACATGTCAAGAAAGATAAAATCATAAATAGAAAAGTAAGACAATAAGTGAATTAAATAAACAGCAGTAGTAATAAAGACGTCATTGATTCAGGATATGAGTTTGCTATCATAAAAGCAAAATTAAACAGCTGTTTCATTTTCACCTGAAGCGGCCAATGGGACCACTTGTATTTGCTGATTAGATAGATTGTGTGTGATGGTCTCTGGTGTTACTGATAAACACCCAGCGAGCCTGCAGTGTTTGTTTGCACCTTGTAATTTTTAACTCTACCCTGATATCCTTGGAGCAAAAAGCTGCTGAGAACTTGGCAAAACTACATGGAAGGGGACCAACCTTGGAACGAGGCAATGGGCACAGTGGTACCAGAAGAAGAGAATGAGTTCTGGGTGAAAAATCTATAGGTAAATATAAAAGCCATTTGTTGTTGTTAGGTGCCATCGAGTTGGTACCGATCCATAGTGAGTGACCTTATGCACAGCAGAATGAAATACTGCCCGATCCTGAGCCAACCTCACTATTGTTGCCACAATTGACTCCATCGACGCTGCCACTTGGCCAATCCATCTCACCGGGGGTCTTCCTCTTTTTCTCTGACCCTCCACCTTACCAAACATGATATCCTTCTCCAGCGACTGGTCCCTCCTGACAATATGTCCGAAGGATGAGAGAAGAAGCCATACCTAGTAATTAAAACAGTGTGGTTTGGAAGATAAAAGTTGCGTCAAGAATCAGCAGTTCATCTACTGATACACAATAACAAAATACCAGAAATTGGACGATTTATCCAAACAGAACTTTTTAGTCTCACAGTTCTGGAGGTTAGCAGTCCACATTCAGGGTGTGGCCAGGGTCATGTCTTCTCTGAAGTCTCTTGGAGAAGACAGCCTTACAGCTTCTAGTAGTCCCACACATTTCTTGGCTTTTAGACACATCTTCACAGAGCTCCCCTTCTTCTCTCTGTTTCTTTGTGTCTCTTCTAATCTTTTATAAGTACACCACTCAGATGGAGTTAGGACCCACCCTTCTTGAATATGATTTCATATTAACTAAGACCATTTTAAAAGACTATTTCCACACAATTTCATACTCACAGGGGTTAGGATACTGACATATCTTCTTGAAGGATACGATTCCATCCATAACACTACCAATTGTGAGGAGCCATTTCACCATGGCTTTACTTTCTCACTGGATTGTTACTGTTTGGTTCTACATGATTTAGACTCATAGCAGCCTCATGTGACAGACTACAAATGACCCACAGGGTCTTCTAGTCTGTCATCTTTACAGGAAGAGACCACCAGGTCTTTATCCCAGAGTCACTGGTGGGTTCAAACCCCTAACCATTTGGTGTGCAGTCAAGCACTTAACTGTTTGCACCACCAGTGCTTCTTATTTTTTCATTGTAGAAACTGTGAAAATCCATCAAAAACACTCTTAGAACTTTTTCAGACTCTGTACCAAGATAATCTGTAAATACTAAGTTAAGATCTTACTCTCCTCAAAGAGACCATTGAGGACCACTTTGCTACAGTGAATTTTTCTCTTCACTGTTTCTCTGCTTTTTGTTGTTTTTGGTCCAATGGGGACCATAGTGGCTCTGTAGGATAAACACTGGACTGTGAACCACAAGATCAGGGTTTGAGCCAACCAACTGCTTTGCATAAGAAAGATGAGGCTTTCTGCTCCTGAAAAGATGTACAGCCTCAGAAACCTTATACAAGGTCGATATGAGTCAGCACCAATTTGACAGCACTTAACAACTTAACAGTGTTATTACTTTAAGCTTGACTTAACATTCCTCTTTTCAGAAAGCTGCAGAAGCTTTTGTCTTTTCTCAGCCTGACCTCTTTGGTCTTCAGTGCCCACAAGCAAAAAATATCTCAATTAAGATAAGAGGGTGAATTCTAAGTTAGAAAGGTTAGGAGGAATGCTAATATAAGTCTCAAATTGCAACATCTGCTCAAATGAATTAGAGTGAGAGATATAAGAATTTGATTTGAAGATGTTTTAGTAATTCAATTATCTAACATTTTACTGATATCCAGTGAATATCAGGTATGAACATATAGTAGTAAATGAGGTAGACAAAGTCCTTGCCTTCCTGGAGATTATTTCTCAATGGAGGAGAAAGACAAAGTATTAAGAACAAATTATTAAAAACAAATACAACATAATTGACAAGAAATATAAAATGGAGAATAAAATAAATCTACTTTAAATAGTGCTTAGAAAACTGCTAATAATACACTTATTGAAATATTGCTACATTCCTACATGTATTCATATATAGCTCTTAATAGATGTATATGATAAATCTTTGTTTACGTTTTGTTTCCCGCACTGTAGGATCAACACTGGACAGCTAACCACAAGCTCCTCTGAAACCTTATACAGTGGTCCTTATGAATGGAAACCAATTCAAAGGCACACACCACCACCGACAAGGGGAAACTAGTGGTTTGGTGGTAGAATTCTCTATATACACATAGAGATGTGGATTCAATTTCTGGCCACTGTACCTCACAACCAACCACAACTCATCTGTCAATGGAGGCTTGCAAGGTATTAGGATTATGAACAGATTTTAAGGGAGCCTCCAAACTATGACAGACCAGGAAGAAAGGCCAGGCAATCTACTTCCTAAAGTCAGTCAATTATGGATCACAACAGTCTGACCCATAACCATTTATGAGGATGGCACAGGACTTCTGATCTGTTGTGCATAGGATTTCCAGCTTGACGGCATCTAACAGCAACAGAAGAAGAAAGAATGAAGCCTTTAATTTCTCTAGCTGACCTACAGTAATTAATACTGTGCATTTTATCAATAAGTCTTTTGATAAATGAATAGTTTCAGACTCTCAATAGATTGGAATATTGCATTTCATATTAAGCAACATCTCACACTACCTTATTTTTAAACTTTTTAAGAAAAACGTGTTTTTTTTCCCCAAAGCAGTAGCCATGGCTAAGATGCAAAAGAAACTGCAGAAAGGTATTAGTTCAGGATGGAACACAGATTATATCTTCATAATATCTTTAAACATTTAATTTTTCACCAAGCAGTAAGGGTTTAATTGACTTTTGCAGTATATTTTAGAATGAAAGAAAGAAAGAAATCATTGAATTCTAGCAGGAGAAACTGGCAGGAGAAAAGATGCTCCCAGAAAGCACTACTTATCAGGTTAAAATCAGTGGATGGCCCTGGATCCGAAGAGGCACTGGTGTTCCATAAGTTTATTAACAACTTGAAAGACAGGGTGAATAGCAGGGCACAAAATTTATCAAAATCACATAATTATTCATACAGTGAACATAGATGTAGTCAAGAATAAATGGTGGGAAGAACTTCAGAAGGACCAAAGGCAGCTAAGTAATCGAGCTCCACAATGGTGAATGGAATTTGGTATAGTAAGTTCAAGGTAATACACAGTGGAAGAAGCTATTCAAACTACTCATACACAGTACACTAATGGCTTCTGAATTACCTACAGCCTCTCAACAATGAAATCGAGACTCCACAGTCGACAGCTGAAAGAATATGTTGACTTGACATGCAGGAGAAGATTAAAAAAATAAAGAGGATCTTGGGTTGTATTAAGAAGGAAATAGAGAATAATGTGAAAAATAATATGTCTTTATTATATATTAAAACATCTGAATACTCATCCAGGAAATATGGAATTAAAAAGTCACCTTAAATGCTGCCTTCATTTAGGAAGATTTTATCTCTTAAGAAAATGAAATGAAAATATGTAAGGGAGACTGGGGGAAAGAATGTAAGGAGAACAGGAAAACATTAAAAAAAAAAATGTTAGAAATTCATACGGAGAGTCTGAAAGCCTTCACATAAAACCAAACAGTAAGTGAGGAAAGATTGTGAATGGAAAAAGGCAAGCCAATGTGGATTTTTAATTGTTTTTCAATTATATGCGGATTGGCAAGTATGCTGGCATGAAGAGCTGTGAAATGGTGAATGGATTCTTACAATGGCTTTTATTTAGATAGGCTGGAAGCTGGGCTGGAGATCAGAACACACAAAAATCTTACTCCACATTCCTGCTCCAATCCTTGTACACCATTGTGATGCCTTTGTTATGTATTCTAAAAAGAAAGGACATTTTTAGTTATAGAGTATTTATAACCATTAAGATCCTATTGGAATGCTTGGCAGGAAATATTTTCACATCCAGAAATGATTAAAAATCTATGAATCAGGAACACTTAGGAAGGTCTGCATGGGCTAAATGGAGCAGAGGTAAATACTGTTGTATGCTCAACCCTAGAACAACAGGGCTTTGTGATATGGGGATCGTGGAATAGTCTAAATGGGTAAAAGAAGGGAAATAATGTTAAGATGCTTGATGGTCTAATGAATATTGGTTTACCTTGCCTACTATTGTAAAATAGACACTTGAGGGGGATAGAAAGGTATATTTTGAAACACGATTATAGAAGGTGTGTAAGCCCATCTTCAGCCTATAACTCATTGGAATACCTAAAAGAAGTTCTAGGACTTAGGACTTGCCCAGTGAAACAGGCTTCTTGTGGAGCTTTTGTCGTTTTTAGGACCTTAGGTGGAATCCTGGTCCCCATCCAGAACCTTCTGAGTTGGGACATTCCCTCTTGAAAGGAAAAGCAGGTCAGTCTGGAGCAGCTAGAGGAACAGAAGATACTTCTTGAAAGAAATACCAGCAGGGAAAACCGAAGACAAAAATGGCAATCTGATTGGCTACTACAAGAACAAGCAGGTTGTTTGATGGGGAGCCATCAAGGCAAGCAATCAAGTCCCTTCAGTACAAACCCTCTCCAAGACTGAAACTCAAAGGGAACACATGAGCAGGCACATAAATTTGCTGGTGACTACATTTTTCCACTGGTGAGTAGAAGCAGGGGAAAGGCAGCAATGAAGATATGGGCTGAGTTCGACCACGTTCCATAGACTCCTGTCGATCTGGAGATGAGAGAGAGAAGAGGAAGGGCTAGTTGGTTGAAAGTATGGTGAGACCTAGGAATTCCTGAGACCATGAACCAGGAAGGACATAACCACAGAGGGCTAGAACTGAGAATGCTGCGTCCAGCTGATATGAAATAAGGCGAGATGTACAAGAATGCCCAAACTAGCAGTACCCATTTCACCTAGCTTTGATAACTTGATGATCAGAACTCAACTACAGGAATATAAAACATTTTTGACAAAGAAAACAAGTGTAAATAGCTACAGTTTGATGAACTTGACCTAGTCTTATAAATGTAGTAGCTCAAAATACCAACTGAAAGGGAAGGAATCTTCACATCAAGTATCAATCCTATCCGCTCTGTACACAGGGTTGATAGGGATTGCTAACTTTGACATTGACTACCTAAAATGAGGGGGCAATAAAGGCACAAACTGACATACAAGTTTTCAAGAGGGAGTATAGTTTCAGAGTGTGCGGGGGAAGGGACAACCCCCACTGAATAGTTTTCAGCTTGTCTACATGGCTCTGGTGAAAGGAGATGGTGAAAAGATTCTTATGACAGAAGTGAGTAATTGTTATCTTGAATAACGGCAACAGTCACACTGTAAAGGTAGAAGTTTTGTAACAAAAGGGGGGAGTAGTTAATCTTATAGTCCAGGTAGAGAAGACCCTAGGACCATTGAGGGGGTATGGCACAAGTCGAATTTGGGATCCTATCCAGAGAAGCAGTGACACCAGAGATAGAGGCACAGATGACGACATGGAGAGAGAGAGCAGTTGAGGACTCCAGACTCACGGAAAGAGAAAATCTGTGTGTTGGTAACTAGGAGGCAATCTTGCAGAAAGTGCACTTTGGCTGATTGTTTACATGATTATATATTCCTGAGTGTTTTTATGTACATTAAAAACAAAAACAATACAGAAAACAGAGGGAATGGAAGCAAATACTTTTGAATGATGTTGCATGGAGGGGATTGTAATCATTGCAATGAAACGAACATGATAGAATGAACGTAAAACCAATGTAAGTGATCATTCAATTCACAATAAAAACTTAAAAAAAATCTATGACTCCACTTGCAACAGAAATTAAGACCAGAGAGTGTCATAAGACTATTTTTATCAGATAGATCATCTTTGCAAATGTTTGAACCCAATGAGGACTATAAAATGTGTAACTGTTCCTATTAATAGATATTCGCTGTAAATGTATTCTTAGTCTATCAGCACCTTGAAGGGAAGAAACACAGTGTATCAGTAAGAGCCCTGGAAGAAAACAGAGGCCATTCTTAAACTGAGTATTTGAGAAGAGTTTGATACAGTTTAAAATGCATATTGGAGGATTAGTGCAGGAGGGTGACTCTATAACAGAAATTTATGATTCCTTGGCCCAAAGTGCAAGAAACATGAGCAGGTATCAAAGACTGAAAGGGTAGCTATATGGAAAACACCCACTGATTGGAGCATGACCTTGAGTAGCAAAATATAGGCAACTCAGACTGATCTGAAAGAGATGAGATGGGGGCAAAAAGCACCCCAACCTTTCTTTGCTGCCAGTGCATCCCATTGGAATGGAAGTCAATAGAACTAGCTGATAAAATGTATAAAAGTTGAACTTCCAAAGTATAGCGCATAGAGAAGAAGTGTACAGCATGAATTTGAAAATGCAACAAAGAAAACTAGTGCGTGCCTTTAATGTTATTGTCATCTTCAAGACTTAAAAATGTCTGACATATACAAGATAATCAATGTCAGGTGAATAAAGGAATGAGTAAATCAATCGATAAATCAAACATTTTAAATATTATATGTTTTAATAGTATAGCACGTTCATATAGTTATAAATATGTAAATACTAAGCTTATCATAGTGGACATAGATCTTACAATAGGAATAAATCAATGAAGGTTAAATAACATTTTTCAATATCCATTCTAAGAACAGTATATGTAAAAATGGGGTTTATTATAGTGGTAATAACCATTTCGCAATTATCATGAGTCTAGACACACTAGTTGAACAGAAAACAAATAAAAAGGTGGTTAACTCAAGAGCAAAGTCATTTGACTTGATCTTCTAAAACAGGGATTTGTTACCAACTGTGGAAGCCTCCTAAGTCTATTTCTTTTTGAGCGTATACTCACAATATTTGGGAGAAAATTACTTACTTGTGATGATGGCACTAAGGTGTTGACTGGCAAAGTTGCTGAAATGTGTATCTAGGTTGCGCCACATGTTTAGTGGAGAAATATTTTTTAAGAGTTTGGCACATCAAGTGTAAGACATAATTTTACTTGTTAGAATTTATAAAGCATGAATCAAGTCAAGCCATCACTAGGACTTCTTTGTATGCAGAAAACAAGCCCCTTCTTTTAAGCCACATCTCATCTTCTTCAATACCAGTGTCTCTGAATCCTTCATCAACACTCAACATGGACAGTTTACCTTTGATAGCAAGGCCACCTGAGACTACACTTTCCACACCTTTGTTATACCTGAAATGTCTTATCTGAAAACCTCAAAGCGAAATCCCCTCAGGTACAAGGTATACGTTCAGTGATCAACAAATATGTTGTTGCTGTGTCGTTGAGTCAGTTCCGACTCAGACATATAGCAACTCTGTGTAGGGTTTTCAAGTAGTAGCTGGTGGGCTTGAATTGCTGATGTGGTTCACTGTCCAGTGTTGATACTGCAGCACCACACTAGTAGTCCAAATACTAATATGTTGTTAAGTGCATTTGAGTCAGTTCCGACCTACAGCCACCTTGTAAAGGGTTTCTGAGGAACAGCTCATAAGCTTGAACCATCAACTCTAAGGTTCAAATTGACTTTTCAGTCCAGCATATCAACCCACAGAGCCACACCAGGACTCCAAATACTAATATAGCAATTGGCAATTTGGAACATGATATTTTTATTGCAAAGAAAGAAGCACACAAACAACGTGTGCTAAGAGAATATTGGAGAGCATGCTGTTTCATGGTCAACACTTTCCTCCTCTGACCCAATGGCCACTGCTGGTTATAATTTCAAAGGCAACTGGCCCCTACTACCTTTGATTTCCCTCATTTTGTCTCATCTTAATATCCAGCAATAGCACTTTCTTAGCATTTCTAACTTAAATAACTTTGAATGATCATCACTTGATGTCTCCTTCTCTCCCCATTGACCACACTGTTAGTCAATTCAGGGAAATAAAAGCAAAATGTACTAAATGCAGGCTGCTTGGAGTCCTGGTATGGCACTATAGGATAAGCACTGGACTGCAAATTCCAAGATTTGATGCTCAAACTCACCAGCCACTCCTCAGAAATTCTATACAAGGTCACTCTAAGTTGGAACTGACTCGATGTCACTTAACAACAACATAGAACTTTAATAATTTGTTTGCTCTAATCAGTTGCTAGCTATAAATATTTCCAGGAAACATCTAGCCAAACAAGTTCTGGTTTGCAATTGAAAAAAAAAAAAGATTGAAGTCCAGTAAGAATTAAGGGCTTGTGTCATGTTTTTCAAGGAGTAAGTTGAATTTCCTGGAACCATGAACATAATGAACCAGATTTTACGAAGAAAGAACCAATCAAGAACAGGTTTTTTTTTTAATGTTATTATTCTGAAACTCTATAAAGGCAGGAATAAGAACCATACATCTGCACCAGCAACAGTAAATATTTATTGATCACTTACTGTGTGTCAAACTCCATTGTAAGGATGATACATACATATATATATATATATATATATATATATATATATAATTTATTCATCACATCACTTCTAATTTCTTTTGATTACTATTTGCTGTAATTCCAGCATTTGTCACAGAACTCAAAAGATTATTTTTTTAAAAGCACACCCTAAATGTATGGTTTTTCTATATACAGGTATATAGGTATATGTGGGATACCTGAAGTGGTGCTGTGGGTTAATGCGCCAGACTGCAAAGTCAATTTGAGCTACAAGGTTGGCAGTTCAAGCTCACCAGCCACTTCTCAGAAACTTTTTATAAGGTTGCTATGGATCAGAACCAACTCAATGGCACTTAACTGTATCAATAATATAAACAACAAAAAATATACATGTATGCATCACTTAATGGACATGATGTTGTTGTTGTTGTTAAGTGCCGTCAAGCCGGTTCCGACCCATAGCGACCCTGTACAGGGTTTCCGAGGGTGTAAAGCCTTACGGGAGTAGAAAGCCTCATCTTTCTCCCGCAGAGCGGCTGGTAGTTTCGAACCGCTGACCTTAAGGTTCGCAGCCCGATTCGTAACCACTACGCTACATGATATATCCTGTGAAATAGGACATTATGCAATTTGGACATTATATAAACACCATATTAAAACTTTATGGGAGTCTGCGTCTCGTAGTCCTCATCACTGCTGCTGTTGTTGCTACAGCTTTGGAGGGAGGCACCCACCGGCAGCAACTATGGCTGTGAGAGATGCAGCAGGAAATTAACAAATGTTAGAAGTTGGAAGGGAGCAGATATGCCTGGTCCTTCATGCTGTTCTGCCACCTGAGCTTCAGAAGCAGCCTGGGCCCATCAGTCCCCATTGCCATAGCTGCCTACCTACTGGACAAAACCCAAGAACCCTGCCCACAACCATGGTTTCTACCTCACCTACCTGTACCTCACCTGTGGTCCAGTGCTGCAAAGTCTGGGTCTGGTGTCTTTTAAATCATTGTTATTGTTGTTGTTAAGCATCGTCAAGTCAGTTTCTATTCATACTGACCCTGCATATGATTTCCGATGAGTGGCTGGTGGGCTTGAACTGCCTACCTGTGGTTAGGAGTCCAGTACTTATCCTATAGTATCACATCAGGACTTCTTTAAGTCATTGGTGGTGGTGGTGGTGGTTACGTGTCGCAGAGTTGATTCTGAATCATAGCGACCTGTATAGAGTTTTCAAGTCTGTAAATCTTTACAGGAGCAGAAACCCTTATCTTCTCCTGTTCTTCAATCCATTAGAGGGGAATAATAAGCAAAATGAGAGCTGCTTCCTTTTTTGTTGCTATTAATATGTTTTTATTATGAATTGAGTGATAGTTTACATGGGAGAGCATCAGCTTTACATTCATTCTATCGTATTTTGTTTCATTGCATTAATTTGAATCCCCTCCATGCATCATCATTCAACAGCATTTGCTTCCAATCCAAACTGCTTTCCTTTTAAAAACATAAAACAACTTTATGGGACCACGAACATATCTACAGTCGATGTCCAAGGGAATGAACCATGGCATATATGGATTTATCTTTCTGAAGTAAACTATTGTAATTAGCTTATTTAGATGTTGAACTAATTGATTAGAGATTGGGCAATAGCAAGAAATTAATAAAGTTTTTGGTCACTACTATCACCGATTATCTGTGATTTTACCTATGTCACTTTGCTTCTTTGTACTTTAAGTTTGTCTCCTCATGAGCACAATTAAGTGTTTCAGAATACTCAGTTTCCATAATGTTGTCCATAGCTTGTCATGAATCACACAACTGAAAGTCTTTGTGTAGTGACTAAAGCACAGGTAAACATCTTTTCGGTATTCTCTGCTTTCAGTCAGATGGATCTGACATCAGCAATGCTACTTGAACCTCTAGCAGTTCTCTCTTAATGTAAGTTGGCAACTGTTTTTAGATATCTTCAGCAAACTTTTATTTGTATGAGATATTAATGATATTGTCTGAAGACTTCCACATTCTGTTGGGTCACCTCTCTTTGGAATGGACTCTCTTCTAGTCAGTTGGCCAAGCAGTTGTCTTCAAAATGTCTTGGCAGAGATGAGTGAGTGCCTCCAGTGCTTCATCAGTCTGTTGAAAGATTTCAATTTGTATTCCATCATTTCCCAAAACCTTATTCTTTGCCAATGCCTTCAATGCACCTTGGACTTCTTCTTTAGTATCATTGGCTTTTGATCCTATGCTACCTCTTGAAATGGTTGAACATCGACCATTTATTTTTGGTACAGTGACTCTGTGTATTCCTTCCATCTTCTTTTGATGCTTTCTGCGTCATTCAATATTTTTCCCTTAAAATCCTTTACTACTGCAAGTTGAGGCTTAAATTTTTTCTTCAGTTTCCTCATCTTGGAGAAATGCTGAACGTGTTCTTCCCTTTTGGTTTTTAACTTCAGGTCTCTGCATATTTTGTTATAATACTTGACTTTGTCTTCTTGAGCTGACCTTTGAAATTGTTTCTTCAGCTCTTTTACTTTCATTTGCTTTAGCATCTCTACACTGGGGAGAAAGTGTCAGAATCTCTTCTGACATTCACTTTAGTATTTTCCTTCTAGTCTTCTTAAGGACCTTTTACTTTCTTCCTGTGTGATGCTCTTGATGCCATCCCACAACTCCTCTAATCTTTGGTCTTCTGTGTCTAATGCTTCAACTCTACTCTTCAGATGACCTCTAAATTCAGGTGGCCTATGTACAAGGTCATACATTGGCTCTCATGGACTGGTTTTAATATTCTTCAGCTTAAGCCTGAATTTGCATATGAGAAACTGATGGTGTGTTCCACAATCTGCTCCTGGACTAGTTTTCGCTTTTCCACTGCCTCTTTCTACAGATGTATTCAATTTGATTTTTGTATTCCATTTGGTGAGGTCCATGAATATAGTCATCTTTTATGTTGTTTAAAAAATGTATTTGCAGTGATGAAGCCATTGGTCTTGCAAAATTCTGTCATGCCATCTCTAGCATCATTTCTATCACCACAGCCATA
>NW_006408632.1:8367307-8371483 GCF_000296735.1 Chrysochloris asiatica
CTGGATTCATACTTTGTGTATTCCATGGTCAGATTATTAATGGATGTTTACAGTTGTTTCTCTTCATTTTGACTTGTGCCCTATCAGCAAATATAGGTCCCAAAGGTTTTATTCCATTCACATCATCATGGTCAGCTCTACTTTGAGGAGACTGCCTTCCAACCTGAAAGGCTCATATTCTGGCACCATATCTGACAGTATTCTGGTGATCTTCATCATGTTTCAGTGTTCAATATTCTGAGTTTACCTGTCACTCTTCTACTGTTATTT
The DNA here is from genome assembly GCF_000296735.1 of Chrysochloris asiatica. Taxonomy (NCBI): domain Eukaryota; kingdom Metazoa; phylum Chordata; class Mammalia; order Afrosoricida; family Chrysochloridae; genus Chrysochloris; species Chrysochloris asiatica. The sequence continues at coordinate 8,367,578 of NW_006408632.1, forward strand.
AAAAGGGTTTCGGTGAGTAAATATTCAGAAGTTGTCCATTTCATAACAATGTTACCCATAGCTTGTCAGGATGCACACAATAGAAAGCTTTTGCACAGTCAATGAAGTGTGATAAACATCTTTCTGGTATTCTCTGCCTTCAGCCAAGATCAATCTGATGCCAGCAATGATATCTGCTGTTCCACATCCTGGTTTGAATCTGACTTGAACTTTTGGAAGTTCCCTGTCAAAGTATTGTTGCAGCCACCTGTCAATTTGTTGTACTTTGGTGGCTTTCATGTTGGTGTCATGCTGGAAGCTATGCCACCAGTGTTTTAAATACCAGCATGGTCACCCATGGTAGATAGGTTTCAGCTGAGCTTCCAGACTAAGACAAACCACAAAGAAGGTGAGACTTACTACTTCAGAATATTTTGCCACTTAAAATCTTATAAGTAGCAGTAGGACACTGTCAGGTAACTCCAAAATATTGATTAATGAAACATTATGGATAGCATCAGAATATTGTCAGATATAGTTCTGGATGATGAGCCCCTGAGGTTGCAAAGCACTCAAAATATGATTTGGAAAGAGCTACCTACTTAGTTTAGAGTGAACCAGCATGATGCAAATGGAGTAAAACATTGGGACCTTCATTTGCTGATGAGCTCAACTCAAAATGTGAAGAAACAGCTGTAAACATCCAATAATAATTGGAACATGGAATGCACGAAAGATGAGTCTAGGAAAACTGGAAATTGTAAAAAATTAAATAGGATGTATAAAGACATATTTCCACAAGAAATATGAGCCAGGACATGAACAGACATATGCACTGCAAGTTTATCACAGCACTATTCAAAATAGGAAAATATAGAGACAGCCTAATTGTCCAACAATGGAAGAATGAATAAACAAACTTTGGTAAGTACACACAATGAAATGCTATACAATGTTGAGGAATAACAATGAATCTGCAAAGTACCTAGAGTACCTGGATTAACCTGGATGATGTTATGCTGAGTGAAATTAGTCATTCACAAAAGGACAAATGTTGTATGATACCATTATTGTAAAAATTTAAGAAAAGGTTTCCAGACTAAAAGAAACATTTATTGGTGGTAACTGGAGTCCTGGTGTGGCACTGTGGATTAATGCACTGGACTGAGAAGTTGGTTTAAACCCAAGGTCAGTGGTTCAAACTCACCAGTTGCTCCAAGGAAAACCAATACAGGGTTGCTGTGGATCAGAACCTTATCAAAGACGTAACAACAATAACAACAGGGGAGTCCTGGTGTGGCACTGCAGTATAATGCACTGGGCCACACGATCAATTTGAATTGCAAGGTTCAGGATTCAAACTCACCAGCCGCTCCATGGAAACCAACTCAACGGCATTAACAGTAACAACAGAGGAGGGATAGAGGGGAGATTATTTCACTGACTAGGGAGTAGAAACATGTTAGCTTGGGTGAAGGGAAGGACAATGTACAAGAAAGGGGGAGGGCAATATGCAAGGAAAGGAAGGGTGGAAGAAGAATAAAAAATATGGGTGAAGACACAGGGAGGTATGTATGGGCTAAAGGGGACAGATGTAAATAGTGATATATATACAACCTTGGAACAGCAGTGTTTTGTGCATAGAAACGTGGATTGAGACATAGACTAAATGATTAAGGGAGAAAGAGTGGCATATATAGATCTATATATCCCACCTGGTGTGGGTTAATGCGCCAGACTGCAAAGCCATTTGAACTGCAAGGTCGGCAGTTCAAGCTCACAGTTGCTCCTCAGAAACCCTATACATGGTCGCTATGGGTTGGAACCAATTTGGCGGCACTTAACAACAATAAAAAATATGTAGGTATTTGGAATAGAATAAAACAAACTTTCTTTGAGAGTTTTCAGGGCTGGAAGTGAAGGGAGAGTATTTCACTGGTTAAAGGGTAGACACATACTAACTCCAGTGAAAGGGATGAAATATACAAAAAGGGGAAGGGCAATATACAAGAAGAGGGAGCTTATCAGAAGAATAATGATAACAGGTGAAGACACTGGGAGCTATACAAGTGCTAAAAGGGATAAGGATAAATAGTGATATATATGCAACCTTGGAACAACAATGTTCTGCAGATGGATACATGGACAGAGACACATGCTGAATGGGTGTGGAAGGAAGAGTAGAATGTGTGAATATATGTATATGTGTGTATCTACTTAATTATGCTCAGGAGGAATCTATACATGGAAAAAGAGGGAGTTGTTCAAACAGTACATGGGAACAGTGACTGGTTTAAAATTAAGAAAGGTGTGCAACAGAGTTGTATTCTTTCACTCTACTTATTCAACCTGTATGCTAACTGAGCAAATAATCCAAGAAGCTGGATTATATGATGAAAAATGTGACATCAGGATTGGAGGAAGACTCATTAATAATCTGCAATATGCAGATGATACAACCTTGTTTGCTGAAAGTGAAGAGGGCTTAAAATATTTACTGATGAAGATCAAAAAAGAACAGTCTTTGGTATGGATTGCATCTCAATGTAAATAAAACAAAAATCCTCACCACTGGACCAATACACAACATTATTATCAACGCAGAAAAGATTGAAGTTGTCAAGGACTTCATTCTTCTTGGATCAACTATCAACACTCATGGAATCAGCAGTCAAGAAATCAAATGAAGTATTGCATTAGGCAAATGTGCTGCACAAGACCTTTTTAAAGTGTTGAAGAACAAATATATCTGCTTGAAGACTAAGGTGTGCCTGACCCAAGTCATGGTATTTTCAATAACCTCTTATGCATATGAAAGCTGGACAATGAATAAGGAATACCGTAGAACTGATGCTTTTGAGTTGTGGTGTTGGAGGAGAATACTGAAAGTGTCATGGGCTGCCAAAAGAACTAACAGACCCATGTTGGAAAAAGTGCAGCCAGAGTGCTCCTTGGAGGCCAAGATGGCCAAACTTCGTCTCTCATACTTCAGATATATTGTCAGGAGGGACCAATCACAGGAGAAGGATATCATGTTTGGTCAAGTGGAGGGTCAAAGAAAAAGAGGAAGACCCCAACGAGATTGATTGGTAAAGTGTCAGCATCAATGGGCTATGAGTCAGTACCGACTTGATGGCACCTAACAACAACAACAATGTATATCTACATATACCTATGCATAGATCTACATCAGTCTAGTTCTATGCATAGATATATGTAGCTGTACATTGTTGTTGTTGTTGGTGTTAAGTGACCTGTGGTTGATTCTGACTCATAGCAACCCTGTGTAGGGTTTCCAAGGAATAGCTGCTGGATTTGAACTACTGACCTTGTAGTTAGTAGTCCAGTGCTTACGTCATACCAGGACTCGCTCTATACATACACACATACATACACAGATAAACAAGAGTTTGAAAGAGGATATTGGCAAATAGATAAAGTATTTACCTTTCCTGAAAATACAACTATGAATATGGTGGAGTATACAGCAGGCAAAAGGATGAAAACTTCTTGGACCTTATCAAACATCTTAAGGCAATGAGTAGCTGAGCACGGGGGCTCAGGACCATGGTCTCAGGGAATACCATGGTCAGTTAACATAACCTAGACCACCAAGACAATACTATACATCCTACTTTGGTGAAAGTATTTGGAATATTAAAAAACTCATGAGTAGTCATCTAAGATGCCATTGTTGATCTCTCCATGTGCAGACAGAGAGTGATGAGAATCGAAGATGCTTGGAATCAATTAATCCAATGGACTAATGAAACAGGTGAAAATCAGTCTCCATGAATCTGAGACCAGAAGGTTAGATAGTGCCTAGCGACTATCTATGAAGAAAAATGTGGCATCAGGATTGGAGGAAGACTCATTAACAACCTGCGATATGCAGATGATACAACCTTGATCGCTGAAAGTGAAGAG
>NW_006408632.1:8372099-8411237 GCF_000296735.1 Chrysochloris asiatica
TGAGGTTGGCCCAGGATCGAGCATTGTTTCGTTCTGCTGTGCATGGGGTCGCTATGAGTCGGTTCCGACTCGATGGCACTTGACAACAACAACAGCAACCACTACCAACTTCTCTGAAAGGGATCACATGAGAAGATCCTGGCTGGAACAGCAGAATGTGTGGAATTAAAAAAACAAACAAACAAAAAAACCACCTTACTGGTCAGAAAGAGATTGTGGCTCCTGAGTACCTTTCAGGTCTGGAAAGGAACCCACCCTCATGGTCCAGCTTTCTTCTAAGCAGTAGATACATATATAGGTGGAACAGCAACATTAGTTAGGTATCCTTACTATGAATGATAGAATGGTTAATCATTCGAACTCAAAGGTGCAACATGTACCTGAGGACAAAAGTGAGAAGGGATGGGAAGGTGAATGGCATGGAACTAGGAGCCACAGGGAGGAAGCAGGAGGACTGCAATCACTGAGATGAAACAAGGTCTACAATTTGTTGAATGTAAAACTGATGATCTTGTCTGTAACCTTCACTCAACTCACAATAGTAAAAAGGAAAGATCAATATCCTAGGTAGTAGTGAGCTGAAATAGATTGGCATTGGTCATTTTGAGTCTGACAGTCACATGCTTTACTATGCCAGGAATGACAAATTGAAGTGGAATGGGGTCATATTCATCACCCAAAAGAACATTTCAAGATTTGTCTTGAAGTATAATGCTACCTGTGATAGGGTAACATCCATAGGCCTCCAAGGCAGACCAGTTAATACCACTATTATTAAAATTTACTTACCAACCTCTAAAGCCAGTGATGATGAAATTGAAGAATTTTACCAACTTCCTCAGCCTGAAATTGATCAAACATGCAAATATATAAATGTATGTAAAAGAACACAGGGAAGGCAAAGTTATGAAAACTTATTAGCCATAACCAAACACCCTGACGAACTGAGTCACTGAGCTTGAGAGTTTAAGATCATAGCCTATGGAGATTTGTAGGTCAAACGGCATAACATAGTCCATGAAGACAATGTTCTACATCCTGCTTCAGTGACGAAATGAGTCACTGAGCTTGAGAATTTAAGATCATAGTCTATGGAGATTTGTAGGTCAAACGGCATAACATAGTTCATAAAGACAATGTTCTACATCCTGCTTCAGTGAGTAGTGACTGGGGTCTTAAAAGCTTGTAAGGCTAGGATGCAACTGTCCAGAGCAAAGAAGAGTGAAAAAATCAAACACTCAAAGAAGCAGTTCAGTCAAAAGACTAATGGACCCAAGAATCACTGTCTACACTAACATGAGATCAGCACTAAATGGTGCCTGGCTATCACTACCTACTGTTCTGACCAGGATCACAATAGAAGGTCCTTGACAGAGGAAGACAAACATAGTACAAAATTCATAATCACAGAAAAGACCAGGTGAACTGGTCTGATAGAGCTCGGTGGTCCTTAGATATTCTTCAAACCTGGAACTGAACCCACTCCTGGAGATCACCTTTCAATAAACAATAGACCGGGCTACAAAGTGAGCAATAACCCATGAGGCAGAACAAGAAACCATATGAGAAGAAAAGGGCAAAGTTTACCTCAAAACAAAATTTAAAAGGCAGAAAAGACAGGAAAATGAGCAAATGAAAAGAGGGAATCCAAGAAGGAAATGGAAAGAGGGCTGTTTTGTTGAGGGGATTACAACTAATGTCACAAAACAAAATGTGTATAAATTATTGAATGGGAAACTAATTTGCTCTGTAAACTTTCATGCAAACCATAATAAAATGTACAAAAACAAAATAAAACCCCTTTGTGTCAGTTCTATTCTGTCATATGGGGTCAAAATCAACTCAATAGCACCTAATAGAATCTTCTGTTAATCTTAAACAGCAAAGACATCTGTTCCGGAAACATATAATCTCTTCTTCTCTCCCTTCCACCTCTGAATTAAGATTTATTATTGATTCTTCAATGATTGTTATGGAGAAATTAAGATCTATCAATATACCATTTAAAAATTTTTAGCAATTTATAACAGAAATCCATCTATTTCATTACCAAATGTATCTTAAGGGCAAACATGTAGACACTAGCAATGTAGAAGGCATCTAGTCACATTTCATGTACACAGAAAACCACCTTGATTGTGGAATACTGATTTTGAGAGATACTATCGGTTGGTGTTTGTGGCAGAAACCATTTGTTCCCCAAATCCAGGTTCTTTTCCTCCTAGGCACCAGATACCTTGCATTTCTCAGCCTCCCTTATGGTTAAGTATGGCTATATAATTAAGTTCTGGCCAGGAGTATGTAGACAAAACAATGTGCCTCTTCCTGGTCCTACATAATGTTCACTTTTCCTTCCTTTGACTGAAGTTGGATACAGTTGATACAACAGACAAGTCGGCTGTAGCAATGAAATTATTTGGAAACTAATTGGAGTCTTGGTGGGACACTGAAGGATAATGCACTGGACAGCAAGGTCTGTTTGAAATGCAAGGCCTTTGGTTCAAACCTACCAGCAGCTCCTCGAAAACCCTTATAGGATTGCTTTAAGTTGAATCAATTCCATGGTACTTAACAACAACAACAACCCTATGATTAAATAAGTTTAAGTAACACTAAGTCAATTAAAATTTAAGAACTTTCTTCTTTAGGATACATTTTAAAATTCAAATGCAATAATGCAATAATGCAATTTTGAAATATGCAATTTTATAAATTTGCAAATGCAATAATGATCATCGTGAGTTTCTCAGAATTCTCCAAACTTTATTTAATCACACGAATATTTTCTCTGAAAAATACCTACTGGTCTTTAAAGAAAGCAAAGTTCCATGGTATTTGCACAGTGTGGGAAGCATTAGTTGAGTATTAAAACAATAGAATAAGAGAAGAAATATTCAAAAATACTAAGTAGAATTAATAGAAGAATGGGGATTGATAAGGGAATATTTAATCCTAATGCCCTTCATATAAATCCTGAGACACACCCAGAATGCTTCAGACACAAGAACAAACGCAAATGTGACCAGTACAGAAAAGTGTAGGGTCAGATTCCTAACAGTGCCATTTAAAAAAATACATTTTCTCTAATGATTTCAATGTTTAAATCACAATTTCAATATATTTAGTCTAGTTTTTCGACAGAACAGTAGCCCATAATTACTTTCTCTTCATTGTGAGTGTTATATGATACCAATCTTGAAATTGTAATAATTACTGAGAACATCTGTCACATTCTCAGTTCTACATATTGTTAAAAATGCAGGATAGTTGTGGTGTGGTGTAGTGGATATAGTGCTGGGCCATGAGGCAAGAGAGTTGGACTCTACTCTGGCACATATGGGAAACCATCATATCACTTAAAATTCAATATCCACAGCCTCCAGATGATCTCTAATATCCATTTTTTCCACTACTGTATATGTTTCTGAAAGGAGCTCTGGTAGCGTAGTGGTTACGAATCGGGCTGTGAACCTTAAGGTCAGCGGTTCGAAACTACCAGCCGCTCCGCGGGAGAAAGATGAGGCTTTCTACTCCCGTAAAGATTTACACCCTCGGAAACCCTGTACAGGGTCGCTATGGGTCAGAACTGACTCAACGGCACTTAACAACAACAATATGTTTCTGAAATACTATGTTGTTGTTATTGGGTGCCATCAAGTAGGTACCAACTCATCACGACCCTGTGCACAACAGAAGGAAACACTGCCTGGTCCTGGGCCAACTTCACAATTGTTGCCATGCTTGAGCCCACTGATGCTGCCACTTTGGCAATCCATCTCGCTAGGGCTCTTCCTCTTTCTCTGACCCTCCACCTTACCAAACATGACATCCTTCTCCAGTGACTGGTCCCTCCTGACAATATGTCTGAAGTATGGGAGATAAAGTTTGGCCATCTTGGCCTCCAAGGAGCACTCTGGCTGCACTTCTTCCAAGACAGATCTGTTTGTTTTTTTGGCAGACCATGGCACTTTCAATATTCTTCTCCAACACCATATCTCAAAAGGACCAAGTTTTTTTACAGATATATAGATGGTAATTTTATTTGTCTAGACAATATATCATTCTAGTATATAATATCTTGTTCAGTTGACAGAGTTGGAACAACTCTCTTTGTTTCACAGGCACAGAGTAGGTTCCATAAAGTAGGTGCCCAAGCCACGTCAACCACTTTATAACCAAGTCATGAATGTGACAAAGTTAGCATCGTTTCAGCATTACAGCTTTTATGTTAGCTTAGTACACAATTTAGTCACCTACACTTGTTTGATTGAAATGTCCCAAACCTTTACAAATCAATGTTCTGATGAGGTCGTAAATATTTGTTACTTCTGTAGACCGCAAATCATTTTGTGTCACTTCCACTCTTCCCCAACCTCCTTTATCTCATCAGCTTCCTCATCCTACTCATCTCATCACCTCCAGACCATTAGAAATCAGGGAGGCATGGTGACAGCACCGAAGACAACCAGCATTGCCACAGCAACAATCACAGCACCTATGGCACTTCCAGGGTGGGCCAGCTACTACTTTCAGCACTTTGTATATGCAGCATTAGTTCAAAGAAGCTTCACAATCATTTTTTAAACTTTATTATCACCATTTTACAGAGAAGACTGTGATACAGAGAAGTTTAGGGGCTGGCTCAAGATCTCACAGATAATAAAGAACAGAGAGGAGACATACTTGTTAGGTGCTATGGAGTCTGTTCTGACTCATAGCAACCCTGTTTCCCAGGAGCAGCTGGTGAGTTTGAACCACTGACCTGATCTGGTGGTCCAGTGCTTATCCTACAGCCACACACCAGGACTGTATTGAAATGGTGTTTCTATCCTTACCAGCTATTCGATCTTGAGGAAGAGATTTGCTTGTTTGAAGCCTGTTTCCTCAGCTGGCATGAGGGGAGTGTAATCTATGCCTTGTGGGCTTGTTTTTTTGTCTGTCTCAACAGTATGGTCAAATGGATGACAACTAACAGTAACAACAGTCAATAGAGTACCACAGGTACCCAGAAAATACCCAATAAATGACAGCTGCTGTTATTAAATATGGTTTCCTGATAATTGGAAACAATCCCATGAAATAATAAAATGTTTACAGAGAACAGTCAGCCTCGTGAGTAGGGAAAAGGTAGTGGACAGAAGGAAGTGAGGAAGAGCTCTCAACTCCATGATTTTGCTCTAGAATTTAAATTATGTAACTCCTAACAAACTGAGCTCTGGTAGCATAGTGGTTACAAATTGGGCTGCTAACCTCAAGGTAGGCATTTGAAACTACCAGCTGTCCCGCAAGAGAAAGATGAGGCTTTCTGCACCGGTAAAGATTTGCAGCCTCGGAAACTCTGTGCAGGATCACTATGAGTTGGAACCTACTCCACGGTACTTAACAACAACAACAAGAAGAAACTGAGACCAGGATGGCCAGTCTCAGGATCTAGTCCACTCTGTGGGCATACATGGGAGTAACTCATGTACCCCCAAACGGTCATATCATGGGTGATTTTCCAGAGCTGCTTATGTTGTTGTTAAGTGCCGTTGAGTTGGTTCCAACTCATAGCGACCCAATGTAGGGTATCCAAGGAGCAGCTGGTGGGTTTGAAATGCCAACCTTACAGTTAGCAGTCCAGTGCTTATCAGACAGTGCCACACCAGGAGTCCAAAGCTGCTTGTAGAAAGGGGCTGAAAGGGAAGCTGCTTCTCAGCAGGCAGCTAGCTGCACGGGCACTGGGTTTCTATTCAACACTAACTTTATTAAGATATCAGAGCAGGAGCAGGTAGGTAGCTGCAGGGGAAACTGTAAGTGGGCAAAAGGTGGGGGGAGGCAAGCACTTAATAAAAGATATTTCTTTTCCTTTTTTTAATCTAAGTCTGGCAGGAACACCATTAAAAGGTGATTGAGAGTTGGTGATTTTTTTTTTTTTTTTAAGAAAAACCACTTTCTCCTTCTAAAGTGAAAGAAAGATGCCCATTTTCCTCTATTCACTTAGTGCACAGAATGTTTTCCTCTAGGTATTCATCCAATTAACTGGTCAGACAGCTGGAATCTGATACGGGGGAATAAACAATTCTTCAAAGAGAAACCACTCAGCGCTTTTCTTTGGAGAACTCTTTTCCCTTAAATGCCACCCCCCCATATTCCCCCTTCCTCCCCCCCCCCCCCCCCTTGTTCCCTATAATCCCAGGTCTGGCCTGGATGTCACAGCTTCAGAACTGAGAACTGTCATCTGTGGTCTGGCACTCTCCCCGCCCTACCATGAATGACACTTTAGTTGTGTGTTAATTGCCCTACTGCAGCTAGGCTATCAGCCAGGCCCTGTCTCAGATTTACTGATTGCAGACGTGAGTGGAGTGAGTGAGCAAGCATGCCGGGGTCGGGGCTCAGAGGGACCAAGTTCAAGGGCACTGAATGGTACAGACGCATAAACAAGGGAATAGTATGTAAGCAATAAAGGCATAAAGGTTACGATCATGGCTAGCAGTACAATAAACAGCTGTGATAACCCAGTTTGTTTATAGATAAAGAATTTACAGTAAAATCCTCAACTTACAGGCTACATTTGTTAACACTTTAAGAGACATATCATTTCTTTACATCTTTGCTTGCTTCATCTGTGCGTGCCGCAAACATCTGTGGCCACCTCAGGGATTTTTCTCCCCTTTTCTTTCCAATATTAGAAGTGTGTAGTCATCACAACAGCTAGAAATAGACACCCAACCCTAAGTCTTCAGTGCTTAGTAGCTGTGGAAATATCCCACCAGCAACAACTTCCAAAAGATTTCTAACTGCCACGGTTCCAGCGTCCCATTAAAAACCTTGATTTTTTTTTTTTTTTTCAAAGCCAGAAATGTTCTTTTGCATTCATTTTTACCTAATTTTACTTTAACATACATAACTAGAGTAAATCAAATGTTATTAGAATGCCTATAAATTAGGCTCTGTGTATGTTGTGCTAATTCCATTTACAATAAATAAATAAGATTTTAGAGGATAACCAAGCATTTGGTGAAATCACCAAGGCGCTGCTTAACTGTGCTAGGAGGTCCCCATCAGAAGTACAATATATTGTACTGTAACTATTGATCCAAATGGCTACATTTCTAAAGCAGAAAATGATTGTGTAGTGAGAGTGGTGGAGAGGTGCAGTAAAATGCCCTCCAGTATATAAAGACATAAAGATTAAAGTCACCCTGTAGATTCCCTTTAACTCCTCCAAATCCACTGGGTAATGTGTTCTTTTAGGATAAATCAGAAACGTGGTACAAATTAACATGACAGGAGTGTCGTTTGTAAATAAAAATGCTACACGGCACTGTCCAGATCAGACCAAGTTCATTTTGCTTTAAATACGCAGAAGGACTGTTAATTAAAACCCCAGATGTCAAAAAAAGGAACATCTGAATATCTGGGGGGCAAAACAACACCCCCCAAATTTGTCAGACAGAACACGTATTCCGGATAAGGAACCAAGCCATCAGTACACAGGATGCCCTAGAGTGTTAATATCAACAGTTTTTGGGGCTATGGTTAGTCTTCAATTTCTTTAAAGTTAGACCATTTTCCAAAGGACAGGTGGACTCTGGTGAACGAGATTTTAAATTGTGCCTTGCTGAAGGGCACTTGTTATTTAACCATTTCCTGACTTTGCCTCCTGCGGTAACAAGTTGGTACTAAAATGTTTTCTTAAAGCATATTTAAATAACACCCAGAAGAGTTTGGTTTGTAAGAGTTACTACCGAGTTAGCATTTAAATTACTTTGTGATAGGAAAGAGTCTTCCTGGCTTTGATTTGGTTTCATGCTAGAAAGAGCACAGAGGAAGTCCACAGTTTAAAATCACCTCAGAACTCGGAGGACTGAGTGAAGACATTCTAAACATATTGAAGTTTAAAGGAATTATTTATTATCACTTTAATTAATTAACTAGCTTGTTTTCACCAATGTTCCCCTGTTTGCTGAAATGCCATTTATGTCAAAAAGAATCCATACATTGATTGCACATATGAAGATCTAACCGAAGAGTTTAAAAGGTTCTGGAGTGCCAGAGTCCATGGTGCCAGCCTCAGCTTTAAAAGTAACAAATAGAATTACCATTTATATTTCAAACATATTCAAGGATCTATGATCTGCAAAGGAAAGTGCTACTCATCGCTGGAGGGGCCCTTATGTGATCTGCCATCTTTCTCATTCACTTCTAAGCACATGCTCAGGTAAAACAGGGGGGATAGGTGGTCTGGAAGGATGCACTGTAGACCCAGGATCTGTTACAGAAAAAAAAAAAAAAAAATTGCTGGAGGGAGTTTCCTGGGCCAAGGGAGGGTCCTCACTGCCTAAAGCTGGCCCTGAAACAATGTGGCACTTAGAAGAAATGGCCAAAAAAGATCTAGAAGCAAAATGGAAGAAAGAAGTGAGAACTAAAGAGAAGAAAGGAAGGAAGAAAAGAAAAGGAAAGCAGAGAAGGAAAAAGAGATGGGGGTAGTGGTGAATTTATGTTCTTCTCCCTCATTATAGTTGCACATAAGACCGAATACGATACTATTTCAAAATGGAGTAAACTACCTCATTATATGATTATTTGGGAATTCATTAGTTTCTCTGATCAACAACAGACACTTAAATAAATGTTGCATGCACCATTTTTGGGGAGGCTCTTTTGGAGCACTGAGGAATTTGAATCTCATAGGAGTTCCTGGGGGAGCGGGGGTTCTATAGGATAAACACTGGACTATGAACCACAAAGTTGGCAGTTTGAGCCCATTAGCTATTCTGTGTGAGAAAGATGAGGTTTTCTGCTCCTGCAAAGTTTTACAGCTTCAGAAACCTACTCAGGATCACTATGAGTAGAAATTAACTGGAGGGCACTTAACAATAACAACAGGAGTGCCTGAGTGAGGGCTAATAGTGGGATGGTTATGCACTCTGCTGTTAGCAGAAGGGTCAGCATTGGAACTCACCAGCAGCCCAATGAAAGAAAAGACCTGGAGATCCCCTTTAGAGATACAGCCTAGGATCTCTACACGGTTTCCAGGAGCCAGAATCAATTTGACAACACACAACAATAACAGGAGTTCCTGGGTGACCCAACACGTTAAGGATGCAATTACTAGCCAAAGGTTGGCCCTTCAAACCCAGTCACAAGTGCCTTGGAAGACAGACTAGGTGATCTGCTTCGAAAAGGTAAGTCTTGAAAACCTTAGATCACACAGTCTAAATCTTCACAAATTGTGTCAAAATGAATTGGAATTAACTCTACAGCAACTAACAACAACACTGTACTGCTCTCCCTCCCCTCCCCCCCCCCCATTTTCTTTCCTTTGGTCAATCAGAGCCATTTGTGAAGTCTTGAAATCTAGATTGCATGCAGAACTGAGAACTACAGCTGAGGTTTGGAAACAATGGTTCCCTGACCCAGAGAGCAGTGTATTACTACAGAAGTTTGTATTCTATTAAGAGTTAATAAATGACCAAGATCCGGACTAATCCCCTGCCAGGGTTCATTTTCATTACAGATTCCAGCTTTTTTTCCAGTGCCTCTTGCTCTGGCCTTCTTGCTACATATGGAAAACCTATATCAAGATGGTTGTCATGGCAATGAAAAGATTTGCATGTGTCTTATCTATCTATTTAAATACCTTCTTATGGTTTATAACTACTATACCACATCCCTCCAGCCCCGCTCATCACTAATTTAGAGTTAGCCTGGTGTGTCTGAGGTCATCGATACCATCTGAAGCATGTTGTCTAGACAACTATGAAGCCACTGACCATGGGGGTAATTGCTTTATGCAAATAAAAAAAGGTACAGTGGTGACATATGCCACAGCCAGCCTTGAAATCTGAATGAATTGCCGTGGTCACGGGCCCTATACAAGCATTTGTTTCTGGATAGGCACAATGCAAAAGAACTTCAAGTTTCCGTCACCTGCCTTCCTCCTTCCTTCTTGTTCTTCTTCCTGGTCACACTCAACTAAATTTAGGACTTGAACCAACATTTTAAGGTTTTATTTATATGTCAATTCAATGTACAATTTTGCGGAAATTTGAAGCAAGATTTGTCTAGAGAGTAGAATTTTGATGGATTTGCCCAGGATTCTCAACATTCTTTTCTTAAGTCTTTCCTACTCCCCCACTGAACCCCAACCTCCTCCCCTGATTCAAAGTCCTATTGTTTTTCTTCTTCACACAATTTCTTGTCATTTGGCACACTAAGTAAATAAATCTTGATTACAAAAAGGATAGCTCATATTTATAGTATGATCTCATCAGAAAATCATTTTCCAGAGGGACATTAGACATAAAGGAGGCCCGAGTGCATATGTCTCTCTGCATAAACAGCTTAGTACACTGGAAGGAAAACCACCTTATTCACATGAGATCAGGGTTCCTCAGAGATGCAGCTCTTCTAGGTGTCTGTTGATAAAAGCTACTTTGAAAGGTACTCACTCTAAGGATGGTTTGGAGTCCTATTGGCTCAGTGGTCAAGCACTGGGCTACTGATTGAAAGGTCAGTGATTGGAACCCACGAGGAAAGATGTGGCACTCGGCCTCCACAAAAATGACAGCCTTGGAAACCCTTGGGAACAGCTCTTCTCTGTCCTACAAGATCGCTGAGTTGTAATTGACTAGACAGCAATGCGTATTTTGTTGTTAAGAACTGCTTACTCTTGGCAACATTTTTCTGGTAAAATGGGGCTTGGTGCTTACAGAGATTAAATTTTTTAAAAAGCTTATCAAGAAAGCCTAGTAGTTTGGCAATGCAGTGATTTTCTATTTGCTTTTGAATTCTGTGGCCATACTCACAAGCAAAGAATTCTTAAAGATAATTTGTATCATTATTCGGAAGCTTAGGTAATTCTAACCTACTCTTGGAATAGCACATTAAGGACCATTTTACCCTGACAATATAGTTAGACTGTGTTTACATATTGGACTACAATCACTGTTTGACTAATCTGCAAAGGGTAGATTTTTCTATTGCATTTCAATAGCTCATCTACTTCAAACTGTTGTGAACTTTCTAAAGATGTGTTTTCATTTCTAATAGCAGATCTTGCAGTGTGGTAATCTGGAATTGAAGTGTCAGTGACAGATTCATTCAACTAGCACTTTGCATGAGGTATTATGGCAAACATTATTTTATATATGTGTATATATATATATATATGTGTGTGTGTGTGTGTGTGACAAAACCTTCCAAAGATAATTTCTGCAATTTAGTAAACTAAGGATTTCAAGTCAGGCAGCAGTTTCCGGGTGTTTTTCATAATGGATTTCACAGCAGATGACCTGACAAGCAGTCTTATGATCTGAGTTGTACTTTGCAGCATATATACAAACTGCCATCAAAATCGCTGGGAATCACCCTCCCTTTCACATGACATGCCTGCAAGTTAAGCACCGCAAATGTCCAGAGGTCCAGACTGACCTCTTCACCTCCCGTCTGGGAAACATTCCTACTCCAAGCAGTTATTTCTTGGTAACAAACAGAGCAGGGCCACGGGGCTGATTTTCAAAAGCAAAAGGAATGGCAATGAATGAAGCATATCTGGTGCAACAATGGCTGGCAGTGACTGCGAATAAAATCTCTAGAACTGTGCCCCACAAAGAAGAAAGAGAATGAAGAAAGGGGGAAAAATGAAATTGATAGTGGCAGACAGAGTCAACTCCATCTGTGACTTCTTCCTCCATCTGATTTTATTGCCTTTTCTTCCTCCGCTTAAGCCTATACCACCCCATTGCATATCTTCTTTATCATATATGACAAGTTGCTCACATTGATAATTTGTTAAAGAAATGCTGGTTTCTGTGAAGAAAACAGATTATCACTATTACTGCATACCTCTATAACAAATTTGAATACTTGGCTTCTCATCCAGAGAAAATTAATTCTTCCTTTATGCTCCTTTATATTTTAGCACATATCCCATATATAACAACTCTGAGGTTATATTCCTATAATTCCCACTAGGAAATGGTAGACATATCTAGCACCTCACAAACACTAGACACAGTTATTTTCCCCTAAAGTTATTTTTGTTGTGAGTTGCCATCACAATGGAACAAAATGTCATTTAGGCCTATACCATCTCCATGACACAACTGTTATTCACAGAGTTTCATTGGCTGATCTTCTAATGCAGGTCACCAAGACTTTCTTTCTAGTTAAGTCTTAGTCTGGAAGCACCACTGAAATCTGTTTCACAACTTAGCAATACACTAGCTGTGCATGAGGTGAACTGATCAGGAATCCAACCTGGATATCCCATATGGAGGTGAGATTTCTACTATAAAACTACCCGCTGTGGGTTACTGCACCAGACTGCAAAGACATTTGAACTACAAGGTCGGCAGTTCAAGCTCACCAGCTGCTCTTCGGAAACCCTATACACATTCACTATGGGTTGGAACTGACTCAACAGCACTTCATAGCAACACAACAACAACCCCCTCTCTTGGAGTCATGGTATGGTGCTATGGGTTAATGCACTGGACTACAAAGTCAGTTTGAGCCATAAGATCAGTGGTTCAAACCCACCAGTTGCTCCTCAGACACCCTATAAAGAGTTACTATGAGTTGGAACTGAATCAACGACACTTAACAACACTCTCTTTCTTGGATTCCTGCTGTGGCATTGTACGATCAGCAATGGACTGCAATTCACAAGGCTGGCAGTTCAACCCACCAGTCTCTCCTTGTAAACCCTACACAGGGTCACTATGAGTCAGAATTGACTCAGTGGCACTTAAAAGCAACAATTACCCCTTCTCTCGAGGTCAACTCAAGAATAGATTTGATTCATCATCAAATGAAGAGAAGAGTTGTGGGATGACATCAAAACATCACACAGAAAGAAAGCAAAAGGTCATTATGAAGACAACAAAGAAGGAAAAGAACCAAAATAGATGCCAGAAGAAACTGTGAAACTTGCTCTTGAGCATAGAAATGCTAAAGGGAATGGGAGAAATGAGGAAGTAAAAGGGTTGAACAGAAAATCCCAAAGGGCAGCTCAAGAAGACAAAGTGAAGTATGATAATGAAATTGGCAAAGACCTTGAGTTAGAAAACCAAAAGGGAATAGCATGCCCAGCACTTCTCAGGCTGAAAGAACTGAACAAAAAAAATTCAAGGTTTGACTTGCAATGTTAAAAGATTCTGTGGGTAAAAGTACTGAACGACGCAGAAAGCATCAAAAGAAGATGGAAGGAATACACAGAATCACTAGACCAGAAAGAAATGGATAATGTTCAATGATGTCAAGAGGCAGCATATGAGGGAGGGAGTCTTCACATCAAGTATCAGTCTTATTCCCTCTGTACATAGGGTTGATAGTGCCAAGCAATGTAGACACTGGCTACCTAAAATGGGGAGCTATAAAGGCATGAAGTGACTGACTTACAAGTTCTTAAGAGGTAGTTTAGTTTCAGAGTGTGCTGAGGAAGTCAGAAGCCTCACTGAGTAATTTTCATCTTGTCTAGATGGGTCTGGTGAAAAGAGATGGGGATAAAATTCTTATGATTTAATACTTAGTAACTGTTATCATGACTAATTGTGATTGCCACACTGTAAAGGCAGAAGTTTTGTAATATAAAGATGGCACTAGGTAATCTTAAAGTCTAGGAACAGAGGATCCTAGGACCATCAAGGGAGCAGAGCACGAGCGGAATGTGAGACCCTGTCCAGAGAAGCAATGACACTAGAGATGGAGGCAGAGATGAGGACATAGAGAGACAGAGCAGCTGAGGACTCTAGAGTAATGGAAAGAGAAAGGCTGTGTGCTGGTGGCCAGGAGGCAGACTTGCAGAATGTACCCTTTGGCTGATTGTTTAAATGATTATATATTCCTGAGTGTTTTTATGTACATCCAAAAAAAGGGAATAGAAGCAAATACTGTTGAATGATGATGCACAGAAGGGATTGTAATCATTGCAATGAAACAAAATACCATAGGGTAAGTGTAAAACCAATGTTCTCCCATGTAAACTATCACTCAGTTCACAACAGAAACTTAAAAAAACAAAAAAAAAAAGGAGCGCGAAAGAGGTAGCATATAATCAAGAGGAAATGGTACTGAAGGAAGAATTCCAAGATACACTGAAGGCATTAGTAAAGAATAAGGCCCCAGGAATTGATGGAATAAAGACAAAAAATTGTAAACTAAGTGATACAACATTGGAGGCACTCACTCATCTATACCAAAAAATTTGTAAGACTTGACCAACTAATTGGAAGAGATCCATATTTGTGCTCACTCGAAAAAGAAGTGACCCAATGGAATGTTCAGACAATATCATTAATATCACATGCATGTAATATTTTGCTTTAGATAATTAAAAAATGATTTTAACTGTACAGTGACAGGAAAATATTAGAGACTCAGTCTGGATTCAGATGAAGACATGGGACGAGGGACATCATTGCTGATGTCAGATGCATCTTCACTAAATGCAGAAACTACCGGAAAGAAAGATGTTTACCTGTGCTTTATTGACTATGCAAAGGCTTTCAAATGTGTAGATCATGGTAAGCTCAGGATAATATTGTAGAGAATAAGTATTCTGGAACACTTAATTGTGCTCATGAGGAACCTGTACATAGACTAAAAACAGTCATTCAAATAGAACAAAGGAACACCGAATGGTTTAAATTCAGGAAAGGTGCACACCAGGGTTGTATTCTTTCACTATACTTATTCAATCTGATGTTGAGCAAATAATCTGAGAAGCTAGAATCTATGAAGCATCAGGATTGGTGGAAGACTCATTAACAACCTGCAATACGTAGATGATACAACCTTGATTATTGAAAGCAAAGAAGAATTAAAATACTGATGAAGACCACAGCCTTAAGTATGGGTTGCACCTCAATGTTAAGAAAATAAAAATCCTCACCACTGGATAAATAATACAATCATGATACCATATTGAAGTTGTCAAAAACTTCATTTTGCTTGATCCACTATCAACACTCATGGACGCTGCAGTCTAGAAATCACATGACATATTGCACTATACAAATCTTCTGCATAAGGCCTCTTTAGAGTGTTCAAGAGCAAGGATGTCACTCTGAGGACTAAGGTGCTCCTGACTCAAGTCATGAATTTCTAATAGTCTCACATGCATGTGAAAGTTGAACAATGAATGAGGAAGACTGTAGAAGAATTGATTCATTTGACTTGTGGTGTTGGAAAAAGAATATTAAAATACAATGGACTGCCAGAAGAACAGACAAATTTATGTTGGAAGAAACATACAAGGCTTCCTAGAAGCCAGAATGGTGAAACTTTGTTTCTCGAACTTCATATCTATTATCAAGATGGACTAGTCTCTGGAGAAGGACATCATGATTGGAGGGTCACTGAAAAAGAGAGAGATAGAATGGCATAGTGGCAGCAGCAATGTGTTAAAGCTTAACAAAGATTATGAAGGTGGTTCAGGACCAAGCAGTGTTTCATTCTTTGACGCATAATGTCATGGCAAATAGAAACCAACTCGATGGTACCTAACAATAACACCTACTGTCTGAAAATAGAACTGTTTATATTTGTCTACTTTTGAATACGTGAATGCTTTCCTGTTCTGTGGGTAAATACAAGTCATTTCTGCACATGCAAACTACAAAAGAGAAATAGTTAGACCAAAAACACACTTTTATGTTAAGGTGTTACACATAGTAAAGCACTCAATTACCATCTAAAAGGTTGGTGGTTCAAACCCACCCGGAGTTGCCTTCAGAAGGCAGGTCTGATAATCTACTTCTGAATGTTCACAACCTTGAAAACTATACACATGGGGTTGCCATAATTTGGAATTGAATTGACAGCAACCAACAGAAACAACATATAGGAATATAGGTAATCTCTCTTTTTTTGTCGCCTTAAAGCTTTCACTTCACTGTGAAATCTATTGTTGTTTTAAATTTCCATAGAGTAGATTCCAACTCAGTAAATCCTTAGCCAGTGGGCTTTAACATCCCAAAGAACACCAGTCCTCATGCTGCTCATGCAGATGAGTCTCAGTAGATGAGCCTGGAACATCCGAAAATAATGTGCCAGAGAAAGATTCAAGAGAACAAGATTGGTGTTCTGGCCTTTTTGGTGAGCCGAGGTCCTAGGGACCTAGGCTCCTAGACTGAAAAGTTAATCACTCCCCTCCTTGCTATAAAACGTCTACCTTTACATTTTCGACCCTCACAATCAGTCCTGATAACAATTATTCACTACTGTATCACAAGAGACCCATCTGCATTTCATTGCATCAGCCCCGCCTAGTTGAATACTACTCACTGGAGATTCTACCTTCCTCTAGGCCCTCTGGATCTAGGTTCCCTCTTGAAAGCTTGTAAGCCAGTCACTTCTTGCCTTTGTAGCCCCCGCCCCCCATTTTGGGTAGCCAATGTCCAACTTGCCCATCCCTGTCTACTCTGTGTGTGGAGGGGGTGGGAATGATTCTTGCTGTAAGGCTGACTCATAGTGTCCTGTATAGTGTTTCCAAGGAGAGGCTGGTGAGTTTGAACCACAGACCTGGCTGTTAGCAGTACTGTGCTTAACCTACAGAACCATACCAGAACTCCTGTTCTGGCCTTAGCAATAACATCATTCTGATATTTTACCTTTTATCTACTAGAAACAGCTGCTTTGCAGCTGAGCAAGTCACTTAAACTCTCTTGACCTCAGTCCTCACTTGTATATGGAAGTGCTTTGAAACTAGTAAAGTACCATATTAAAGGCACAGTAATATTATCGGAACCATTAACTGCTAGTAGACCACCTTTTGGGTCAGTTAAATATAAGCTTCATCTGCCATTTACATGCCTGCAAAAGACAAATGAATAAAAATAAAAAAACAGGTTTGATTGTATGTCTTCAGTCACAACTTGTAAATGGGAGATATTGCCTTAATATTATCTGAGAAGTAAACAAACAAACAAACAAACAAAAAGAGTAAGAAAAATTAAATGAAAAACCAGAGTAAATTAATGTTATTTTTATTAATATTAGTAGTAGTAGCATTACAAGATTTACACCCTCGGAAACCCTGTACAGGGTCGCTATGGGTCGGACCCGACTCGATGGCACTTAACAACAACAACAACAAGTATTACAAGACCCAGAATTTAGAAAATGGAGTCAACAAGGTCAACTTCATTTTTTTTTTTTATTGTTAAAAAACAATAATACCTTTCTTTTTATTTACATTATTGTAAGTTTTTCCTGGGTGGTGGTGGGGGATCTCCAGAGTGGGAGCAGTGTATTCCAATGCATCGTTTTACACTGTTTGAAGATTGAAGTCACTAGAACTCTTTCTTAACTGAATTGAGTCCTATGTCTAAGGTTTTGTTTTACAACTGTCTACTTGTTCAATTGATAAATATTTTTCTTATAATTATTCTTAAAGTAATGTCCTTTAGTTTTACATTATTAAATTATTTCCAAAGAAAATAGGGGACAAAATAGAAACAAACAAAAATGTTGGCTGTACATTATAAAACTATCAACATACACATTTCTTTAATGAAAATTTTGCTTGAAATAGAATCGTCAGAAACTTATATTCTCACTACAAGTGTTTTGGAGAGTTTAGTTATTTATCCAGATAAATCCAATAGTTCTTAAACCATGTACTAATGCCAAAACCCTATGTATATCACAGAAAAACATTATTGAATGGGAGGAAATTGTCTAGATAATGCGCTTACTTTTCTATCTCATTAAGTTGTCAGAGAGGAATTGAGATCCTTAATATACCCATGACCCCTATTATCAGTGGCAAGGTCACTGTTTGTTGGCACCGGTGTTTTACCATAAAAGAGTTTACGGCTTGATTCAAAATAAATTAGACTATATCAGTAAGTTATACCATTAGACAGTCCCCAGTGTTGACAAAGGTGTAGAATAGCATAAACCCTAGTCTACTGCTAGACAGAGACTAAATTGACACAATGCATTTGGAAAGGATTGCCATTCTCTGGATTGATCTTTCAATCCCTTAATCCTACTCTTACATAGAGAAATCCTTGGGAACCAGAAGATATGTGCTAGAATACAGCACTGTCCAAAACAGTCAAAAACACTAAAGGAAAATCAAATGGCTATAGATCATACAGTGAATAGATTTATTGTAGTATATTTATACAGTGAAGTACTAAGTGATAATAAAAATAAATGAAGCACAACTACAAGGTTTAGCCTGTATGTTGTTGTTGTTGTTAAGTGCTGTCCCGTCAATTCTGACTCATAGGGTTTCCAAGGAGTGGCTGGTGAGCTTGAGCTATCAACCTCACGGTTCAAGCCAACTTTGCAGTCAAGCACAGATGAAAGAAACAAATAACCAAGTACATATACAAAGTGATTCTATATTGTCTAAGTTACCTAGTCATGTCAAACCAACAACAAAAATATAACATGAGTGAGTGTTTTAAAAATCATACATTTATTTTATCAGACTTGCAAAGGCTAAAAGTTCCATTCACAGTCTTGAAAGTGTCAGTTTTTCTGAGAGCCTCTCTCCCAGTTTCTGGTGTTTGCCAGCAATCTTTGACATACCTTTGCTTATAGATGGGTCCTCACATAGTGTCTGTCACCCCGTGTGTGTCTATGTGTCTATTATGCTGTTAACTCAGACATGATTAGGTATGGGACCCATCTTATTCTTATACATCCTGTTAACATCTACAAATACAGGGGTCAAGAATTCAGTACATATTTTTAGGCTCTACAATTCAATACACACCACATATGTACGAAATTCAAGAAAAGGTAAAACAAACAATATGTTATTAAGGTATATAAACAAGCCAGTTACACTAGAAATGAAAGCAAGAAAATAATTATGAAATTTAAGACAGCAATTATCTCTTGGTGGTGCAGGGACTCAATAGTAAAAAAGATAATTAGTAAGAATAATGGATTGTTGTCTCAGAGTACACCATGGTCAACTGGCATAAGATAGCTCACAAACACAATGTACTACGTTCTACTTTGGTGAGTAGAAATTGAGGTCTTAAAAGCTTATGAGCTTTCATCTAAGGTGCAAGTGTAGGTCTCTCCCTGTCAAGAAGAAAACAGAGTGATGAAAAATGGACCACATGAACATCTGTCTCCATAACTCTGAGACAGAACTAGATGGTGCCTGGTTACTACGACCAACTACTCTGGAAGTTATCACACTGCAAGGTCCTGGCCAGGGTGGAAGAAATGTGGAACAAAACTCAGAATCATAAAAAAGCCCATGCTTGCTGTCAGAGACTAGTGGAACTCAGAGACTACGGCCCTTGGTCACCTCTTCAGGTCTGGAACTGGATTCATCCCTGTGTTTCAAATTTCAGCCAATAAATAGGTAGCATAGCGGTTACGAATCGAGCTGCGAACCTTAAGGTCAGCAGTTCAAGACTACCAGCTGGTCCGCAGGAGAAAGATGAGGTTTTCTGCTTCCACAAAGATTTACAGCCTCGGAAACCCTGTGCAGGGTTGCTATGAGTCGGAACCAACTCCACGGCACAGAACAACAACAACAATAAATAGGTATACAAGGCTGACAACTCCACCAGTGAATCATGCTCATCCTAGAATTGTCAGCAATTAGAGATCCAAAGGGCAGTATTTAACTGAGGACAAAATTCAGAAGTATGGAGAAAGAAGGAGAAATGGAAACAAGAAATACAGAGGAAGTGAATTAAATGATGTTACACAGAGGGGACTGCAATCATTGTGATGAAACAAAGTACATGATTTGTTGAAAGTAAAACTGATGATTTGCTCTGAAAACCTTCATTTAATTCACAATATTAAAAAAAGTGATGAAGTCAATGAAAAATCTCAGAAAGAGTACACAGAATATATAAAAACATAAGATATATTTTAAAAGGAGAAGAAAGGGCAAAGGTCAATGTGACAAAGACTTAGGGAAATCAGGAGAGTGAGAGCCAAGGAGAAATATCAAAGAAGTCTGAAGGTGTCAATGATGACAAAAACTTCAGAGTAAAAAGTGTTCGTTAATCAAACTATCAGGAAGTCATGGGGGCAAATTTGAGAGCAGTTTCAGTTAATTATTAGGGGTAGAGTGGGATCAGTGTGGGGTGCAAAGGAAATGAGAGATAAGAAATAAGACACAAAGTCATATAGACTCCTTGAAGAACTGGACTGTAAAGATAAGATAGAAAACAGGGAAGTAGCTATTGGAAAAACATGGGACCATAAAAGTTGGGTTTATTTGTCTGCTTGTCTGTTTTAAGATAAGAAAGACTTGGTCTTATAATTAACAAGAAAGGGAAAATAATAATAGACTAGCGAGGTGAAAACATAAGAAAGAGAAAACCTCATCAGAACATAAGAATGAATTCCCTCTCTGACTGAACACAGTCATGATTTTAAAGAGCTAACTCTTACAGAGATTGGAATGATACACATTTGCATTTCAAACAAATGCCAGCCATCACACACCAGCGCCTAATAGTTTTAGAAGTCCAGAGATTATATAACAAAGTGACAGTCTGTGTTAGTGTTCTGTATTTGTTATCACACTCCAGAAAACAATTTTGGTGGCTATCTCCCACCATTTTTAACATGGTTTAAAAAATACTTTTCTTCTAAAGATAAAACTAAAAGCAAATTATTTTGTACGATTTAATTTGCACAAACTGTTTGCCCTTACACAACTAAGAACTTCCTCCCAATCTAGTTCTAATAGGGAAAGTAAATGCTCTTAACGCTCAGGAGAGTGTGAACCAGAGCCTGAACCACTACAGGTCTCACAATGAAGCCCCCATTCAAGTACAGGAAGATGAGCATGGGGTAAAGGGGGGGTGTGACAGCTGACTATCTGGTGAGATGATTGTCTGAGAACACTTCCTCAGCTGTATTCAATAAGGGCAGCAGTTCCATAAGCAGGTTCAATACACAGAGCAGTGACTGCATGAAACAGAACATGGCAGGCTACTCAAGAAAGAGGACTCACCTTTTAGAGGCTTAACTAAGTAAAGTAGGGTCTTTGTTAAAAACAGTAAGAAACCATAGTCTAATCTCCCCATGCACAAATAACTCACCAATTCTCTCAATTTAGAAACCTAAAAGGTAATTTGTTGTTAGTTGCCAGCAAATTCGCTCTGACTCATGGTAACCTGAAAGTTGACTGGTTTTCCATGGTTTTTGCCATGCTTGAAACCTCTGTTGGGGTTACTGGGTTAATCTATCACACTGATGGTTTCTCTTGTTTTAAAAGTCAATTTTTGTTGTTGTTGTGAAGTGCTGTTGAGTCGGTTACGACCCATAGTGACCCTGTTTCCGAGGAGCAGCTGATGAGCTTGAACTGCCAACCTTGCAGTTCAAATGGCTTTGCAGTCTGGCGCATTAACCCACAGCGCCACACGAGGACTTCTAAAAGTCAATTATTTCTGTATAATTCAAACACAGCACAAGTATACTCAATCTATAGCCTTGTTACAAGTTTGTATTCTCTTTTTTATGACTGTGGGACCAAATCATCTAATTCAGAGCTGTGTGTTGACCCAAGACAGCTCAGGCTTCAAGGCAATATTTTGTGAAGGGCCACAGCATCACTTGCTGTTGTTAAGTCTTGTCAAGTCAATTCTAGTGCACAGTGGCCCTGTATAGGGTTTCCAAGGAGCAGCTGGTGAGTTTGAACTGATGACCTTGCAGTTCAAACTACACTCATGATCCAGTGCTTATGCTATAATGTCAACCAGGATTCCATCCAGCATCACTGACAGGATTTTATGAGAAACCATTGTTTATGACTCCCCAATTTTAAGTGGTACATTCAGCGGTCCAAAACTACATGTGTGTGAACACAGCATGGAGGACACAACCCCAAGTTGAATTCTAATTACCCATATCTTTAAATGATCTCCATAGCTTGTTTATTGTTGTTTTTGTTAAGTGCCATCAAGTCAATTCCGATCCATACCAACCCTGTATAGGGTTTCCAAGGAGCGGGTTTGAACCACAGACCTTGTGATCTAGGGCTGTATCCTACAGTGCCACACCAGAACTCCATAACTTGCTTATGTTGTTGTTATTGTTAGGTGCGATTGAGTTAGTACTGACTCATAACGACCCTATACACAACAGAATGAAACACAGCCTGTTCCTGGGCTAACTTCACAATCATTGCTACACTTGAGCCCAATGATGCTGCCACTTTGCTAATCCATCTCACTGGGGGTCTTCTCTTTTCCTCTGACCCTCCACCTTACCAAACATGGTATCCTTCTCCAGTGACTGGTTCTTCTTGACAGTATGTCCAAAGTATGAAAGACGAAGTCCGGCCATCCTGACCTCCAAGGAGCACTCTGGCTGTACTTTATGCAACACAGATCTATTTGTTCTTTTGGCAACCCATGGTATTTTCAATGTTCTCCTCCAACACCACAACTCAAATGCATCAGTTCTTCTACTGTCATCCTTATTCACTGTCCAGCTGTCACATGCATACGTGGTTGTTGAAAATACCATGGCTTGAGTCAGGTGCACCTTAGTCCTCAAACTGACATCTTTGCTCTTGAACACTTTAAAGAGCATTTGTGCATCAGATTTGCCCAATGCCATACATCATTTTATTTCCTGGTTGCTGCGTCCATGAGTGTTGATGGTTGATCCAAGCAAAATGAAGTCTTTGACAAATTCAATCTTTTCTCCATTGATAAGAATGTTGTTTATTGGTCCAATGGTGAGGACTTTTGTTTTCTTTACATTGAGATGTAATTCATACCCAAGGTTGTGGTCTTTGATCTTCATCAGTAATTAAGTTTTTTTTTTCACTTTCAGCAAACAAGGTTGTATCATCTGCATATCTCAGGTTGTTAATGAGTCTTCCACCAATCCTGATGCTTCATAGAATTCAGCTTCTCAGATTATTTGCTCACCATACAGATTTAATAAGTATGGTGAATAATACAACCCTTGTGCATAGCTGTCCTGATTTTAAACCATTCAATGTCCCTTTGTTCTGTTCAAACAACTGCCTCTTGATCTATGTACAGGTTCCTCATGAGCATAATTAAGTGTTCCGGAATACTCAGGCTTCACAATGTTGTCCATAGTTTGTCATGATCCACACAATCGAAAGCCTTTGCATACTCAATATAAAGCACAGGTAAACATCTTTCTGGTAGTCTCTGCTTTTAGTCAAGATCCATTGGACATCAGCAAGGATAGCCCTCATTCAATGTTCTCTTCTGAATCCAGCTTGAACCTCTGAAAGTTCTCTGTCAATGTATGCTTGTAGCCATTTCTGTACTATATGTAGCAAAACTTTACTTGTAAGGGATATCAATGATATTGTTTGATGATTTCCACTTTCTGTTATGTAACCTCTCTTTGGAATTAGCACAAATATAGATCTCTTCCAATCAGTTGGCCAGGTAGTTGCCTTTCAAATTTCCTGGCATAGATGAGTGCCTCCAGTGCCACATCACTTTTTTGAAAGATTTCAATTTGTATTCCTTCAATTCCTGGTGCCTTGTGCTTTGCCAATTCCTTCAATGCATCTTGGACTTTTTCCTTCAGGATAATTGGCTCTTGGTCATATGCTACCAAGTATCCCCTTGTTCTGTTTAAACAACTGCTTCTTGATCTGTGTAGAGGTTAATCATGGTACAAGTACCCATTCTTTGCAATGTTATCCATACTTCACTATGATCCACATAGTCCAGTGCCTTTGCATAGTCAATAAAGCACAACAAAACATCTTTCTGGTATTTTCTGCTTTCAGTAAGATCCATCTGATATTAGCAATGATAAACCTCCTTTCATGTTCTATTCTGAATCTGGCTTGAATTTCTGGCAGTTGCCTGCCAATGTACTATTACAACAGTTTTTTAAATTATCTTCAGCAAAATTTTGCTTGCATGTGATATTAATGAAACTGTTTGATAGTTTCCATATTCCATTGGGTCACTTTTCTTTGGAATGGGCACAAGTATCTATCTCTTCCAATTGATTAACTAGGTAGCTGTCTTCCAAATTACTTGGCGTAGATGAGTGAGTACCTCCAGTAATGCATCACTTTACTGAAACATTTCAATGTGTATTTTATCAATTATACTGGAGCCTTGTTTTCCACCAATGCCTTTAGTATAGCTTGGACTTCTTCCTTGAATACCATCAGTTCTTGATCATATGTTGACTCTTACCCAAAAGTGGCACACTAGAATTCCAATAACCTCCCTGTGTGGGGTACTCAAGACTGGGTTTTAACTGCCGACTTCCTGGTTACTATTACAGTGCTTATTCTACAGAATCTTTCAATATTAAAAGCTGAGGATTGAATTTTTTCTTCAGTTGTTAAGCTTGAGAAATGCTAATCTTGTTCTTCCCTTTTGGTTTTCTAACTCAGGTCTTTGAACATTTCATTAATGATACTTTATTTTGCCTTCTTGATCTGTCCTCTGAAATTTTCAGTTTAGCTGTTTTACTTACTCATTTTTTTTCCCTCCATTTGCTTTAACTTCTCTATGCTCAAGAGCAAATTTCAGAGTTTCTTTTGACAAGCATTTTGGTCTTTTCTTTCTTTCCTGTCTTTTCAATGATCTTTCGCTTTCTTCCTGTATAATGTTCTCGATGTCATCCTACAACTATTCTGGTCTTTAGTTACTGATATCTAATGTATAACATTTGTTCTTGAGATGACCTCTAAATTCAAGGTCACATTTTGACTATCATGGACTTGTTTTAATTTTTTTCAGTCTCAGCCTGAGCAATAGATGGTCTGTTCTGCTATTGATCCTCACCTTATTTTGACTGATGATATTGAGCTTCTCCATCCTCTCTTCTCACAGATGTAGCCAGTTTGATTCCTGTGCATGACATATAGTTCAGGTATATAGCCACCTTTTATTTTGTTGAAAAAAGATGTTTTCAATGAACAAGTCACTGGTCTTGCAAAATTATATCATACGATCTCAAGCAACATTTTTATCACCAAGACCAACTTTTAATCCTTCCTCTTTGTTTCAACTTTCTCATTCCAATGCTCAGTAATAGTCAATGCATGTGGATTGCATGTTTGATCAATTTCAGAGTCAAAAAGTTAGTAGAGTTCTTCAATTTCATCATTACTGCCTTTAGCGAGTTGTTGTTATTGTTGTTGTTAAGTGCCAACGAGTCAGTTCCGACCCATAGTGACCCTGTAGAGGGTTTCCAAGGCTATAAATCTTTATGGGCACAGAAAGCCTCATCTTTCTTCTGCGGAACCACAGGTAGTTTTGAACTGCTGACCTTGAGGTTAGCAGCCCTACTCATAACCACTACACTACCAGAGCTCCTTTTAGTGGGTACTGCATAGATTTAAATAATAGTGGTTTTAACTTGTTTTCCTTGTGCTGTTGCTAGTACTATCGAATCGGTTCTGATTCATAGCGACCTTATACAGAAGAGTTTCTGGGTTTGAACTGCTGACCTTGTGGTTTGTAGTCCAGTCCTACAGCACCACACCAGGAGTCATAGATATTATCCTATCACAGATAGCATTATACTTCAAGACAGATCTTGAAAAGCTCTTTTTGATAATGAATGTGATACCATTCCTCTTCAGTTTGCCATTCTGGGCATAGTAAATCCCATTATTATCTAATTCAAAATGACCTGTAGCAGTCCTTTTTAACTCACTAATATCATACATTCCACATTCCCATTATTAATGGATGTTTGCAGCTGTTTCTTCCCATTTGCACCACATTAGTAAAACAAAGGTCCTGAAAACTTTGCTCCATTCACAACATTAAGGTCAACTCTACTTTGAGAAGTCAGCTCCCCACTACCCCAATTCATATTTTGAGTGCCTTCCAACCTGAGGGGCTCATCTTTAGGCACTTTATCAGACAATGCTCCACTGCTATTCATCAGGCATTCCGTGGCTGATCATTCAGTAGTGGTCTGCCTCTCCTTCCTACACTGTCTTACTTAGTTTGGAAATTCCACTGAAACCTGTGCACCATGAGTGACCCTGATGGCATTTAAAATAGTGGTGGGACAGCAACAAATATGTCACCATAGTACTACAAATTGACAGTTGGTTAATTTGTAGTACTGTGGTGGTTCATTTGATTAGGTTATCTTGAATAGCAAAGGTGGAAGGATTTTGCTGATGGAATTAAAGTTGACTTTATGTTAACCAAGAGATTTAGGGAGACTGGTTTGAACAAGTCAGATGAGGCACTTCAAAATGTGACTAGACATTCAAGACTTTCTCTACCAGTGGTCTTGATGAAGTAAGCTACCATGACTCCTAAAGCTGCAAGGAAAGAAATTCTAAGGAAGCTTGCAAATGGACCTTTACTTAGTAATATATCTGATGAGAATACAACCTGGCCAACAGCTTGATTGCAGCCTTTGAAGACCCTAAGAAAAGGACCCTGGTATATTTTGCTCAGATTCCTAGCCCCGGCAAACGTGAGATGGAAAACATATATTGTTTTAAGTTGTTAAGTTTGTAGTATTTTTCTCAGGCAGCAATAGAAAATTATTACAGTGTTCACATCATACCTGGGTCTATCTTAGACTTTGTATCAGTCAAAGTCTGAATGATAATGAGTAAAAGTCACATCTGACTGATTTAAATAGAGAAGACATTTATTTAAAGTATGGCATAGTTTACATAATCTCCATGACATTTGAAAGAACCAGACTTGGAGCTTATGCAGCTAGGAACAAGTCCCCTGTAGCCTCTGATCCAAGTCCACACTATCAGCATCATGCAAACTGGACAAAGACATCTGCTGCTAGGGTCATTACTGCCTCTAGAAAGCACTGATTGTTGCCAGCCACATGAGAACAGTGCCTGCAAGATTCATGTCATTTCATACATGTGTCACCAGCTTCAAAATCAATGTCAAAATTAGCCCATCTGAGCTGTGTTCTGGTCATATGCCTAAAGTTGAGGCCCTCTAATTAGTAGCAATAATGCTTAGGAAAGTGAAGATTTGAAATGATCATTTTGCATATAAGACGTGGTTGTTGTTTTTGCTATGTGTTGCTAAGTCGGCTCCCACTCACAGAGGCTCTGTATAGGATTTCCAAGAAGCAGTTGGTGGGTTTGAATCCCCTAAACCTTTTGGCGAGCAGTCCAGGGCATACCCTACAGCACTACACCAGAACTCTACTAGACGATTTTTGTTGTTGTTAAGTGCCATCAAGTCAGTTCTGACTCATAGCAACCCTGTACAGGGTTTCCAAGAAGCAGCTGGTGGGTTTGAACTACCAACCAGTAGTAGGCAGTCCAGTGCTTATCCTACAGCACCATACCAGATAGTCTTTGTTAAATAAGACAGGTATTGCCCAAACAAAGGGAAGGTTTTCAGGTGTCAGGAGGCCATAAAAAAACATAAAATGTTAATGAAATAGGTTGTTACTCAAGTTATCACCATCTAATAGTGTATATGAGATGTAGAAAAGCATCTCATACACGGATCCATTTTGAATAATAACCCTCTGTAAAGTTTCATAACCAAATTACATAAATCTAAGAATATTCAAATGGTAAAGAAATTATAAATCAGAGAGGAAAAATGCAGAACTCTTTTCAATGGACCAAATTATTATTTCATTTGGTTTATGGAAAGAGTTAAATTACTGCATAATCTGTAGTGGTTTTCATGGCATATATTTAATTAATCTGGTAATCATGCTGAGTATTTGTTGCAGGGTATGGGACTGCTAGGATTCTTAGTTGAAGATATTTGCTCATGACTATTATTCCATCACTCATCTTCATTGATAAACATTGAAACTATTAATCAGCTCCCATCTGATCAAAATTCCCCATTTAACCACAGCAAAATCTCTGTTGTTTATGTATCAGCTTCTTTCTTCCCTCCTTCATTTTGCTCATTTAAAGCCTCTCTTCCTGGCCTCTTCATTCTGAACAGATTCTGACAAATGGAGAAAGTCAGGGATAAATCCCGTGACTCAAATTGCACAGACACTGAATCAGACACAACAGAGCAGAGTGGAAATATACTAGAGTGAAATAGTCATATAACCCCCACTTTAAAAAATTCACAGGAAAATGTGCGTGTTCTCCATTCTACTCCCACAAGAGCTCAAGAAGACAAGTTGATCCCAGTGTGCAGCTGAAGGGTTAGCAAGGAAACTTCCTTATTGATGTGAAAAGAGCTAGTAGATTAAAGTTTAGGACACTTTCTGTGGAAGACAGACTGAATTTTCCAACAGAAAGAAGAGAAGAGTTAAGAGGAGACAAGGAGCAAGTGGAGAAAAGAACAAATATGGAGTTAAGAAATTGTATGTAGAGATATTGAGTATGCTTGAAGACTATACTATGACACATACACTCCATAAATACAAAATGTAGGATATTAAAATGATTGCTATGACATTTGTTTTTTTTTTTAGATGACAGAAACATGCCTGTCAGAGTGAGTTCTCTAGAAAAGCAAAACCAGTGAAACTTATATATGGATATATATAAAGAGAAGTATATATCAGAGAAATTACTCACAATTGTAGATGTGGGAGAGTCCCAAGTTCAGGTCAGATGAGGCAAGTTTATCAGGCACACAGGCAGGCAAATCCTGCAGGCAGGCAGGCAGGCAGGTCCAGAAGGCAGATAGACAGGCTGACAGGTGGGCAGGCAGGCAGACAGGCCAAGTCTGGAAGGCACGCAGGTAATAGAGCAGGTCATTGGATCAAGTCCAAAGAACTGGAGGTCGAAAGATGTCCCAGATGCAAAATTCAGACCCAACAGAAGGCAAACAAACTTTGTCATTGTGTCCATTATGTTGGAAGCAGGTCACACCTTTCAACTGATTGTTCATAGCCAATCATCATAGAGTTAACCATTGCCTGTTTATAGCCAATTATCATAGAGTTAACTACTGTGCTCACAGTTAATCATCATAGAGCTAACTACACTGCATGAGATCTCACCATGGGGATAACCACATCTCAATTGCCAAACCACTGGGAATCCTGGTCTAGTCAAGTTGGTACAAAACCCTAACTATCATAGTACACAACTTGTCAACTTGGCTCGTATAAACAGTATGCACAATCTCTCAAAAAAAGACAGTTGTAAAGTCATACTTGCACCTAATATGATACAACTGAAACACATACAACTGAAATGCACAAGCCTAGTTTATATCTTAAATTTCACAAATGAACAAAGCAGAAATATTTAATGCACACATACAAAACAAACCAACAAATATATCTATATTCATAACAATTGTGGTCCTCATTTCTAAAATTGGTCAATACCAGCTACAATAGTTGGTTTTGGAATTACCTTCTTGGTAGCGTAGTGGTTACAAATTGGGCTGCTAACCTCAGGGTCAGCAGTTCAAACTACCAGCTGTTCCGCGGGAGAAAGATGAGGCTTTCTGCTCACTTAAAGATTTACAGCCTTGGAAACACTGTGCAGGGTCACTATGAGTCGGAACCAACTCCATGGCACATAACAACAACAACAACTACCCATTCTAAATTTGCTTTGCTCTCTGCAAGCACCTCAGCTGGTCATGGTTCTTTGCCTAGTGATGTGAACCAAAATTTCATTTCTGAAGAATCTGGGCTATTAGTAGTTATGTTGGAATTGGGACTAGTGTAGTTTACCATTGACTTTAATTACAGGCATGATATTGCTAAACAACATCCTAAGGCGTATCCTGGTTTCCACACATATTCTTCTTCACCTCCATTGTGTAATGTCAATCAGGATCAATCACACCACTCAATCCATATTGCCTGTTATTCAAGAGACATGAGGAGTGAAAAATGGCCAGAGAGCATTCTTCACTTCCAGTTCAATGGATCTGGATGTGTCTCCAGCTGTGGGTATTCCTTCCTCTGGAACTAAAGTGTTCAGACCCAAAAGAGTATAGGTTCACAAGGACAGAAAGCAAGAATTTTTCAAGTGAGTCACCAGGAATGGTGGTGAATAGTGCCACTCCCATTTCCACCTCTTGGTTCTTGGACCCATGAATCCTGGCTGTCTGAGAAATAGCACCATATGTTGCATGATGGTTTATAATATATACAGCCTCCTGGGGAACATGGCCTAACCCTGCAAGGTATTGGTCACTGTAATTGTGTCTTTAGAAGGTCATTCTATTGTTCAATCAAGTCAGCTGCTCTAGGATGATGAGGAACATGGTGCTGTTGCTGTTGTTGTGAAGTGCTGTCGAGTTGGTTCTGACTTATAATGACTCTGTATAGGGTTTCCAAGCAACAACTGGTGAGTTTGAACCACTGACCTTGCAGTTCAAATCAACCTTAGGATCCAGTACTTATTCTACAGTGCCACACCAGAAACATGGTAATGCCAATGGATTCCATGACCATGGGCTCATTGCTGTACTTCATTTGCTGTGATGTGGGTCTTTTGAACTGAGGTGATGCTGTGTGGGATACCATGATGGTGTATGAGGCATTCTATAAGTCCAAGGATGGCAGTTTCAACAAAAGTATGGTGTACAGGGAGAACAAACCCATATTTAGAGTAAGTGTCTATTCCAGTAAGAAAATTCTGCCCTTTTCATAATGGAAGTGGTCGTACATAATCAACCTGCCACCATGTTGCTGGTTGCTCTCCAGAAGGGATCATCCCATATCAGGGACTCAAGGTTGGTTTCTGATGCTAGTAGATTAATCACTCAGCAGTGGCTGTAGCCAAGTAAGCATTGGTGAGTGGAAGTCCATGCTGCTGATCCCATGCATAACCTCCATCCCTGCCACTATGGCTGCATTATTCATGAGCCCATTGGTCAATGACAGGAATGGCTGGGGAAAGAGCATGATTTGTTTCTATAGAATTTGTTATCCTATCCATGTGGTTGTTAACTTCCTCCTCTGTCAAGGTAAACTTTTGTTGTGCGTTCACATGACAAATAAATATCTTCACAATTTTTGTCCAGAGTGGTCAATCCACATACTTCTTCCCTAAACCCCATTGCCATAAATTTTCTAATCACTCTACAGCACTTAACAATAAACAACAGCATGAATATGGAGTGCTGGTGTGGGGCTGTAGGATAAAGCACTGGACCGCAAGGTCAGTTTGAACCACAAGGTAAGCAGTTGAAACTCACCAGTCACTCCTTGGAAACCCTATGCAGAGTTATAATGAATTAAAACCAACATGATGGAACTTAACAGCAACAATATCACACAGATATTTTACCAATAAATCTAGAGTCATTGATACTTCTTCCTCAATAAGTCCAATTAGTATGTCATACGTGTAATGGGCCAGTGTGATGTCCTGTGGTAGGAAAAAGTGATCAAGGTCCCTGTAGATGAAATGATGACATAATACTGGGGAAATTATGTACACCTGAGGCAGGACAGTGAACTTGTATTGCTGGCCTTGCCAGATAAAGCAAGCTGCTTCTGGTGATCCTTAGAAACTGAACTGAGAAAAAGACATCAGCCATCTCAAAAGTTGCATACCAGGTACCAGGAGATGTATTGATTTAATCAAACAATGAAACAACATCTGGACCAGCAGCTGTAATTGGAGTCACCATCTGGTTAAGTTTGCAATAATCTACTGTCATTCTCCAAGATCCATCTGTTTTTTGCACAGGCATGATAGGCACATTAAATGGGAATGTGATGTGGGTCTCACCTCTGTACCCTTCAGGTCCTTGATTGTAGCACTAATCTCTGCAATCCCTTCCAGGAATGCAGTACTGCTTTTGATTTATTATCTTCCTAGGTAAATATAGTTCTAATGGTTTCTACTTGGCTTTTCCAATGATTGTTGTTGCTGTTGATAAGTGCCGACAAGTTAGTTCTGACCCACAGTGACCCTGTAGAGTTTCTGAGGAGTGGCTGGTGAGCATGAATCACCAATCTTGTGGTTCAAACTGGCTTTGCAGTCCAGTGCATTAATCCGCAGTGCTACTAGCCCTTGCTCCACATTTCAGGGATCCAATGTAGGGGTACTGCTAATTCAGTATGTCTATTCCAATTTTGCATTCTGAAACTGAGGAAATCACTACAAGATGATTCACTGGGCCCACAGTGAGATGGAACTTAGATAAGTAAGACTCCACTAATAACTTGACCACCTTCATATATCCCCACTCTGACTGGCCACAGTGATGCTTTGGGTCTCTTGGATTCCCTTTGGGGAAGGCTGGAAGAAAGACTAACAGGTGGAACTACAATAGGAGTCCTTCCTAAAGAGGACCTGGCTACCCCTACATCCAAGGGGCATGGCTCAGGTCTTGGATTGATTGGGAGGCTGTGAGTTTTTACTCTGGCAATTCAAGTTACACTACCATTCACTTAGAGTTCTTCCTCTTGGACAAATTACATAAATATTTAGTAGGCTTTCCATCTATTTCCCTACAAGGAACATCCTATCTACTTAGTCAGTTTCATACATCCACAGGAGTCACACGATTCTGAGTAGTAATATTTTGCTCTCCATCATGGTAACCATGCCCACCATGTTTTTGTGGATTAAGTGGTGCTACATGGCCCTTACAATCATGGGGTCTGGAGTCCTGGTGTGGCACTGTAGGTTAATGCACTGGACTGCAAAGTCAGTTTGAACTGCAAGGATGGCAGTTCAAGCTCATCAGTTGCTTCTTAGAAACCCTATACAGGGTCATTATGGGTGAGAACCAAGTGGATGGCACTTAATGACAACAACAGTCATGAGGTCCAATCCACCCATTGTGTTTAGGTGTCTTAATTCAATTAGGTCAGTTCCCACTGTCAAATCTGACTTACAAAAAAACAACAATCACTGTAGTCTTCAAAGAGGCTAGGGTTCCCTTCACAACTTTAATCCTCACTGCAATGGTAAAAGGAAGATTAAAAGTACCATGGACTGCCAGAAGAACAAACAAGGCTGTATTGGAAGAAGTACAACCAGAAAGCCACTTGAAAGCCAGTATGGCGAGACATTGTCTTTCATACTTCAGACATATTGTCAAGAGAAACCAGCCCCTGGTGAAGGACATCATGCTTGGTAGCTGCTCCTCAGACACCCTATGCAGGATCACTATGAATTGGAAGTGATTCAATGGCACTTAACAACAACAATAAAGTAGAGGGTCAGCAAAAAAGAGGAAGCCCCCCAAGGAGATGTTTGGCACAAGGGCAGCATGAATGGGCTTATTGTGTAACAATGATTGTGAAGCTGGTGCAGGACGAGGCAGTGATTCATTTTGTGGTGCATAGTGTCATTATTAGTCAGAAGTGACTTGACACCACTTAACGACAACAGTGTTCTGTGGTCAGCACTCTGGGAAACATGAGGAATGCTTGCTCTTCTTAAGAGTTGTAGAGTCAATTCTAGCTTATAGCAACCTTGTATAGGGTTTACATGGAACAATGGTGGGGTTTGAACTGCCAATCTTTTGGTTGTTGTTGTTGTTAAGTGTTGCTACAGTTATGACCCATAACAACCCTGTATAGGGTTTCTGAAGAGTGACTGGGGAGTCTGAACCCCCGGCCTTGTGGTTCAAACTGACTTTGCATTCTAGTTCATTAACCCACAGTGCCACACACTAAGATTATTGACATGAACAAATGGTCTATGAGTAAAGACACAATGAATGTGTACTCTAGTGACAGAGACAGAATTACTCAACTAACCACACACAAATTAAGGAATAATTACAAATTCTGCCAAGTACAAGAACTTGCTATGACTGTCAATAAGAAAAGTCTTGAACCTAGAATTGGAGGTCAGGTGACCCTGAGTGAGAAAGATCAGAGAGCAAGAGGGAGGCTGGTTGGGGCTGTGTAGGGACAGAGCAGAAAGCAGACCATTTTAGATAGTCCAAAGCAGCAACTGTCCAGGAAGTACAAGGATCTGTGCCAAGTTTCAGGGACCAAGAAGCAAGTATCCACCACCAGTCTTCATGAAGTCTACTTTCTAATGGGTGTCATTGTTAGATGCCGTTGAGTTGGTACCAACTTATAGTGACCTTATGCATTACAGAACGTAACACTGCCTGGTCTTGCTCTAATCTCATGCTTGAACCCACTGCTGCTGCCACTTTGCCAGTCCATCTTGTTGGGGATCTTCCTCTTTTTTGCTGACCCTCTACTCTACCAACCATGTTGTCCTTCACTAGTGACTGGTCCCTTCTGATAATATGTTTGAAGTATGAGAGAAGAAGTCAGGCCACCCTAATTTCTAAGGAGCATTATGGCTGTACTTTCTTCCAACACATATTGGTTTGTTGTAGAAGTCCATAGTACTTATAATATTCTGTTCCAACACTGTAAGTCAAATGTACCAATTTTTCTAGTCTTCCTTATTCACATTGTTCAATTTTACATGCATATGAGGCTATTGAAAATACCATTGCTTGGGTCAGCTGCACCATAGTCCAAAAACTGACATCTTTGCTCTGCAACACTTTAACGAGATCTTGTACAGCAGATTGGCCTAATGCAGTACATCATTTCATGTCTTGAATGCTACTTCCATGAGCATTGTTGGTTGATCTGAGCAAAACACAATCAACAACAACTTCAATCTTTTCTCCATTTATCTTGATGTTATTTATTGGTCCAGTGTTGAGGATTTTTGTGTTCTTTACATTGAGGTGCAACCCACACCAAAGGCTCTGTTCTTTGATCTTCATCATTAAGTATTTTAAGTCCACTTCACTTTCAGCAAGCAAGATTGCATAAAATGTTTACATCACAAGTTGTTAATGAGTCTTCCTACAATCCTGATGCCACATGCTTCTTCATATAATCCAGGTTCTCAGATTATTTGCTCAGCATACAGATTGAATAAATATGGTGAAAGAATGCAACCCCAGCATACACCTTTCCACATTTTAAACCATTCATGCCTCCCTTGTTCTGTTTGAACGACTGCCTTTTTATCTATGTACAGGTTCCACATGAGAGCAATTAAGTGTTCCAGGATACTCTTTCTCCACGATGCTGTTCATAGCTTGTCATCATCCACACAATCAAAAGTCTTTGTGTAGGCAATAAAACACAAGTAAACATCTTTCTGGTATACTCTTATTTCAGCCAAGATCCATCTGATGTCAACAATTACATCCCGCATGCCTTATCTCCATCTGCATCTGGGCGGAACGACTGGCAGCTCCCTGTCAATGTACTGCTGTAGCCATTTTTAAAAATTATTTTTAGAATAAATTTTAAAAATTACTTGCATACAATATTAGTGATATTCTCTGACGATTTTCACATTCCGTTGGGTCACCTTTCTTTGGGAATGGGCACAAATATGGATCTTTTCCAATCAACTGTCTTCCAAATTTCTTGGCATAGGTGTTTGAGTGCCTTCAATGTTGTCTCAGTTTGGTGAAAGATTTCCATTTGTATTCCATTAATTCCTAGAGCCTTGTTCTTTGCCAATTCCTTCATGCACCTTGAACTTCTTCCTTCAGTATCATTGGCTCTTGATCATATGCTACCTTTTGAAATGGTTGAATATCAACCATTTCTTTTTGGTACAGTGACTCTGTGTACTCTTTCCATCTTCTTTTGATGCTTTCTGCATCCTTCAATAATTTGCCCAGAGAATCCTTCATTCAGTATTGCAAGTAAGTGCTTGACATTTTTAGTCAGTTCCTGCAGCCTGAAAAATACTGAGTGTGTTCTTCCCTTTTGGTTTTCTAACTCCAGGTCTTGGCACGTTTCATTATAATACTTGACTTTATCTTTTCAAGCTACCTTTGAAATCTTCTATTCAGCTCTTTACCTCCTCCTTTCTTCCATTTTCTTATCATTTCTATGCTGGAAAGCAAATTTCTAGTGGGCTGTTGTTGTTGTTGTTGTTGTTAGATGCCATCGAGTCAGTACCAACCCATAGTGACCTTATGCACAGTAGAAGGAAACACTGCCCGATCCTGGGCCAACCTCACTAATGTTACCACGCTTGAGTCCATTGATACTGCCACTTGGCCAATTCATCTTGATGGGGTCTTTCTCTTTTTCTCTGACCCTCCACTTTACCAAACATGATATTCTTCTCCAGTGACTGGTCCCTCTTGACAATATGTCCAAAGTATGAGAGAAAAAGTTTGGCCATCTTGGCCTCCAAGGATTACTCTGGCTTCTAGTGGGTAGGATATTAATAAACAGGCATATAAGACCTGTAAGCCCAAGACTTCAAATAGTGACATTAGCTGTGTAGGATATATATAAGGAGTTGAAAGGGAGATTAACAGAGAGGAGTGAGTATAACTGTCAGAGATGTTTCTCTGAGGAAGTGACATTTATTCAGAGGTATAAAGGACGGGAATTAGCCTCATCTGTGAGGAATATGGGAAAGAACATTCTAGGCAGAGGTAACAGAAAGAGAAAAATCATTCGAGAATAAAACACTTAGAAGCTCTGAAAATGTCTGAGAAGAACATTGACAAGGGATGTAGTTGCAGATAGACAAGGCAGAACATTTAGGTCTTAGTGTGGCAGGGGTGTTTTTTGTTGTTGCTCGTTTGATTTTTATCGTAAGTGCATGGTAAACTCACAAGTTCTCCAAATGGTGCTTATTATTACATTTATATAATTAATAAATATTACAGCTATTTATTTAACTATCTACCACACTGAAATGTCTGTTTTCTAAGGCAGGGGGAATATTTTTTGAAGGTATTCACACTTTAAAATAAGTAATTTAAAATAATTAATACTGAGACTAAGCAAGGAGAAGGAGAAGCAGCCATCAGAACTATTTACTACTGGTCTCTTGCCAAAGACTACAGCATGAAGGGCATGATTTATATGTATTATCTATTTAATCCTGACAATAATGCTATAAGGATACCATCATTACCCTCATTTAAGGAGGAAAATGAAATTTAGCAAAGTGGTCCTTGAGTATGCCTCCATGGTGCTGTCAGACAAGCATTTTTTTTTTACTGATTGCATTGCTGTAACTCCACATGGAAAACATCATTTAGAATAATTTAAGAACTAAAGGACTATTTTCTATTTCTGATCCAAAACCCATTAATTTTACAAATTCTATACATTAAACTCAGATGAAGAAATTCAGGCACTAGTAGCAACATTTTTATTAGTTGTGGGGAAAATCTTTCAATATTTCTAAGCTTTTGCTTTTGCCACCTGACAAAAGAGGAGTTTGATACCTGATCAAATAAATGGTATCCAGGTAGATTTCATATAAATAAAAACTAACTCTTCAGCACAAGTATACCCCATGCAATATTTGGCAATATATGCTCCACACACACATCATGTTCTGCATTTCTATTTGCTAATCCTGACAATCTTATTTTCGCTAGATTAAATGGTTGTGGGTGACTCATTAGATCATTTCAATCTGTGGTAATAACCATTTCTTGTCACTGATGTAATGAGAGAAATCAAACTTAAAAACCAAATTGACTGCCATTGAGTTTATCCTGAATCATAGTGACACTGTACAGGTTTTCCAAGGCTACAAATCTTTACAGGAGCAGAAAACCTCCTCTATTTCCCACTGAGTGGCTAGTGGGTTTGAACTTCAGAACTTGCAGCTAGCGGTCCAGTCCAGGGTTCCTTGAAATGAAAGAAAGTGGCAAAATAGCTAAGTAGTTCATTTGAAGCAATCGTTTTCTTTCTAAGATATTCTTTTTGTAAGTAATTTAAATGTTTATTTTTTCATGAAATGATGATTCTCATAGAGCCTCCTTGTTGCCATTTTGCTTATTTTTGTAAATTTTCTTAGTAAATGAAAAGAGAGCATCCCAACACATTAATTTCTGCTGTTTTTAATTTGTTTTTGTTGAGATGTAATTTATACACAGTGAAATAAACAGAACTTACTGCTTTACAGCTCAGTATGTTTTAAAAAATGCATCACCCAGTTTCTAACCTACAGAATATTACTAGTGCTCCTCCCTCTGTCAAGTTTTACCCTATTTCTCCAAAGACAGTCAATGCTTTTCATTATTATTATTTACCTTTCCTAAAAATTGTTTAAGGCGCTCTGGTAGCGTAGTGGTTACGAATCAGGCTGCTAACCTCAGGGTCATCGGTTCGAAACTACCAGCTGTTACGTGGGAGGAAGATTAGGCTTTCTACTCCTGTAAAGATTTACAGCCTCGGAAACCCTGTACAGGGTCACTATGAGTCGGAACCAACTCCACTGCACAAAACAACAGCAAAAAAATTGTTTTGTTGTCTAAACCTTTATATTAGTAATATTGTTGATACATATTCTTTTGTTTCTGGATTTTCTCTTTCAATATAATGTTCCTAAAATAATAACATGTATCTATTTTTTTTTGTATGGCCTACTGGTGTGGCACTACAGGTTAATGCGCCAGACTGCAAAGCCATTTGAACTGCAAGGTTGGCTGTTCAAGCTCACCAGCTGCTCCTTGGAAACACCATACATGGTAGCTATGGGTCGGAATCTATTTGACGGCACTTAACAACAAACAATGTTTTTGTATGCATACTAGTTCTTTTTGATGCGTACCAGTTTTCTATTGTATGGGTATACACCATAATTTAATCATACACCCATCTGTTCTAGGACCCTCATATTGCTTCCAGTTTGGGGCTACTATGGAAAAATTGCTATGACCATTTATATATGCACTGTGGGTCAATGCACTGGACTGCAAAGTTGGTTAGAACCACAAGGTCAGCAATTCAAGCTCACCAGCTGCTCCATGGAAACTGTATGGGTCGGAAACGAGTCAACGGCAGTTTACAACAATAACAATATAGATAAATGGTTTTATTTTATTTTAGTAAATAATCAAAAGTAGAATTATTAAGTCATATAATATGTGCATGTTGGACATTTTAAGAAATTGACAACTTTTTTCCAAAGTTGTTGTTGTCAAGTGCTGAAGAGTCTATTCCGACCCGTAGCGACCCTGTATAGCGTTTCTGAGGAGCAGTTGGTGAGCTTGAATCACCGACCTTGTATTGTAGTTCAAATGGCTTTGCACTCTGGCACATTAACCCACAGTGCCACACAAAGTAGCTTACTGCATTCTCTAGTGTCAGCAATAATACATGAAAATTGCTGTTTGCCCATATCCTTACCACCACTTAATATTGTCAGTCTTTCCCATTTTAGCCATTCTTGTTTGTGAACAATTATATCTCATTATGATTTTAGTTTATCTCTTCCTAATTATTAATGATACTGGCATTTTTTCATGTGCTTATTGCCTATGAGATATATATATATATAAT
>NW_006408632.1:8412599-8417965 GCF_000296735.1 Chrysochloris asiatica
TTCATTCTCAGCTCTAGCCCTCTGTGGCTATGTCCTTGTTCATGGGCTCACTTGTCC
The DNA here is from genome assembly GCF_000296735.1 of Chrysochloris asiatica. Taxonomy (NCBI): domain Eukaryota; kingdom Metazoa; phylum Chordata; class Mammalia; order Afrosoricida; family Chrysochloridae; genus Chrysochloris; species Chrysochloris asiatica. Next base: position 8,412,657 of record NW_006408632.1, read on the forward strand.
CCAGATCTCACCACACTTTGGACCAGTTACCCCTTCCTCTTCTCTCTTACATCTCTAGGCCAGTAGGAGGGAGTCTATGGAACGTGGTTAAATTTAGCACATTTCTTCATTGCTGCCTTTCCCCCTCTCCCACTAACCAGTAGACCAATGTGGTCGTCAGCAAGCATACATGCCTACTCATGTGTTCCCTTTGAGTTTCATTCTTAGAGGGGGTTTGTCCTGAAGGAACTTGATTGCTTGTGTTTTTGTTATTATTAAGTTCATGATGTTTTAAAGAATTTTTAAATTTTTTGGATCATTTTAGACACTTTGCTTAATTTCTGAATTTTTTTCTAGATATTTTTGATTAATTATTAATAATTTAATTGTATTTTGGTCAGGAGTCATGCTCTGCATGATTGTAATTCTTTGATATTTATTGACACTTCTTTGTTGTTGTTGTTAAGTGCTGTTGAGTAAGTTCTGACCCATAGTGACCCTGTATAGGGTTTTCAAGGATCAGCTGGTGAGCTTGAACTGCTGACCTTGCAGTATAAATGGCTTTGCAGTCTGGTGCATTAACCCAAAGCACCATACCAGGACTCCAGGCGACACTTATTTAGTGGTCCAGAAAGTAATCTGTATTAGTGACAATATTATATCTACAAGAAAAAATTGTGTATCTTACTGCTTTTGCATCAAATGTTCTAAAAATGTCAGGATAATTTAGTTGATAGAGTTGTCAAACCTTTATATTTACTAATTTTTTTATTGTTACAACATTTTTGCTGTTTTTAAGTGCCATTGAGTCAGTTCTGACACACAATGACCTTAAATCGGGTTTTTAAGGAATAGCCAGTATGTTTGAACTACTGGTCTTGTACTTAGCAGTCCAGTGATTATCCTACAGTATCATACCAGGACTCCTAATAAAGCATACCGAGCATACAGATTTATAATTTTATGAACCATTGATGAATTGACCATTTGTCATTATGAATGAGTCTCTTTTATCAACAATAATCAATGACTTGAAATCTTATTTAACATACTCCTCTTGATTAACCATCAACACGCATAGAAGCAACAGTCAAGAAATCAAATGATATATTACATTAGGTAAATCTGTTGCACAAGATCTCTTTAAAGTATTTAAGAGCAAAGATATCAGTTTGAGGACTAAAGTGCACCTGGCCCAAGCCAAGGAATTTTCAGCAGCCTTATATGCATACAAAAGTTGGACAATGAATATAGAAGATTACATAAGACTTGATGTATTGAGTTATGCATTGTAGGAGAATATTAAAATTACCATGGACTTCCAAAAGAACAAACCAATCTTTGTTAGAAGAAATACAGCCTGAATACTCCTTGGAAGCCAGGATGGCCAGATTTCATTTCTCATACTTCAGACATATTGTTAGGAGGGACCAGTCCCTGGAGAAGGACAGCATGCTTGGTAAGAGTGGAGAGTCCGCGAAAAAGAGGAAGACCCCCAAAGAGATGAATTGGCACAATGGCAGCAGCAATGGGCTCGAGCATAGCCAACAATTGTGAGATTAGCACATGACCCAACAGACTTTCGTTCCGTTGTGCATAATGTTGCTATGAGTCAGTACCATCTTGATGGCACCTAACAACAACACTTTTCCCAATATTAGTATTTTCACTATCTAGCCTCTTATTTTTAACTTTTATTGTTGTTGTTGTTATGTGCTGTTGAGTCAGTACCGACCCATAGCAACCCTGTTTAGGGTTTCCAAGGAACATCTGGTGAGCTTGAACCACCAACCTTGTGGTTCAAACTGACTTTGCAGTCCAGTGCATTAACCCACAGCACCACACCAGTACTCCATTTTTTAACCTTACAGCATGTTCAATTTAAAGCATGTCTCTTAGATCTTATTTCTTATATCCAATTGACAATCTCTGCATTTCAACTGGATTATTTATTTCATTCATTTAAATGTACTTGGTACTATAATTAGGATTTTACCTACAATCATACTAATTGGTTTATATTTGTCATATCTGTCCTTTGTTCTTATTATTTCTTCTTTCCCTGCTTGTTCATTGGATTTTTTTTTTTTTATATTTCATTTTAATCTCCAATTTTAGTTTTTGCTATCTTTAATATTAGTGGTCGTTTGATGAATTACAATATTTTTTAACTTGTCACATTTTATTGTCAATTAATATTATGTCATTTAAACTATCATGAAAGAATCTTATAACAACGATTTTCTTTTATCTGTGCCCATCTTTTGTGCTATTGTTAGCATATATTTTACCTCTATATCTTTATGTCATAAGCCCTAAAGTACATTCCTTTCAATTTTGCATTAAACCTTCAATTATCTTTCACAGAAATGAACAATAATGAAAAGGCTTGTGTATTCACCCATATATATTTTTGAGCTCTTCATTATCTTGGACAGTTTTAGGTTTAATATGGTATGATTTTTCTTCAGCTTGAAAAATGCCTATTAATATGTCTTAAACTGTATGTCTGCTGGCTACACAAACTTTCAAAAAAATTATTTTCCTGACCTGAAAATTTTGTTCTTTTTTTCTCCCTCAATCTTTTGAAGATGTTTTTATCTGGATTTAGAATTACGGGTGACAGATTTTGTTTGTATGTTTGTTTCCTATGTTGTTTGTTCTCTTTAGGTGTCATGGAGTTGGCTGAGACTCATAGGGACTCTATGTCCAACAGAAGGAAATACTGCCCCTGCCCGGTGCTGCACTGTCCTCACAATTGTTATGCTTAGGACCATATCTTTATCTCCTTTGGGTCTTTCTGTTCTTCATTGACCCTTCATTTTAATAAGCATAATGTTCTTTTCCACAGAATGGTCTCTCTTGATACCATGTCCAAAGTACTTGAGACAAGTCGTTGAGTCCATTCTGATTCATATCAACCCTATGAAGGATTTCTGAGATTGTAGATCTTTATAGGAGTAGACAAATTCATCTTTCTCCCAAAGAGCAGCTGGTAGACTTGAACCTCCAACTTTTCAGTGAGCAGTCCAATGCCTAAGCCACAGCACCACCAGGAATTGAGTGGGTGTGTGTGTGTGTGTGTTTTTATCCCAAATGAAAAACACTGCCACTGAGTTGATTCTGACTCACAGCGACCCTATAGGGTTTCTAAGACCATACATCTTTACAGGAACACACAGAGTCATCTTTCTCCCATCATACTGATAGGTATGAATCTCCCATCTTGAGGGTAGTGACCCAACACTTAATCCATAACAAACTTAAATACATCGTTTAATTGTGTCATGGTTTGCAATATTTTTAAAGAGAAGCTGAAATTAATCTTAATATTTATTTCTATGTATGTAATTTATCTTTAGTTGCTTTTAAGATTTTTTTCTTCATCACAGTCACTACAGTTTGAGTATGGCATTCCTTTGTGTGTTTTCCTTTGTGTTGATTCTGCTCATGATACATTAAGATGTTGAAATTGGAGGATTTAGTTTTCATCAAATTTGGGAAATTTGGGGCCATTGTTTCATCATATATTTCTCCTCATTAATTTTCATGTTGTTCTGTGACTCTAAATTACGTATATGTTAGAAAACTTGATATTGCCACAAGGGCCATTGAGACTCTATTTAATTATTTGAGTATTTTGTTTGTTCTTTAACTTGGAGAGTTTCGTATCATGATAATGTGAAGTTCTTCAGTGTTTTCTTTTACAAGATCTAATCTACATTCAGAGTCCTGGTGTGGCACTGCAGGATATTGCATGGGTCTGCAGGGTCTGTTTCAATGCCAAGGTCAGCAGTTCCAACCCACCAGTTGCTCCTTGAAAACTCTATATGGGGTTGCTATGAGCTGGAATCAACTCAATGGCACTTAACAACAATAACAATGTATGTTAAGGAGTCCTGCTGTGGCTCTATAGGATAAACCCTAGACTGCTAACAGCAAGGCCAGTGGTTCAAACCCACCATTCACTCCTCTGAAACTTCATATAGGGTTTCTATGTGTAAGAATCAACTTGATGGTACGTAACAATAATAACAATCGACATTTAAGCCAAGCTATTCAATTTTCTATTTCAGATATTCTATTTTTTACCTCTTAAAATTCAGTTCTGTTCACATATCATTTATTCTTGTTATCCTGGTTTTCTCTTTTGCCTTTCAATTTTTTAGACTATTAGTAATAATAATTAAATCCCTTGAATGCTAGTTTAATCTGCTCTGTGATGTCTGGATTTCTTTTCATCTTTTTATGGACAGGGTTTGTTTGGTTGTTTTTTTCTGAAAGTGAATCACATTTCCTATTCTTTACACATCTAGATGTTTTTCATTTGTTTGTTTTAAAATGCTGGCCTTTGTGACTGCTATATTGTTGAGAGCCCAAATTTTGTATACTTTCTTTTCAGGGTGTACAGTGGAAGGCATTTAATTATCTGAAATTTCAGTTTGATCATTTCAAGACTTATTTTAAACTTTATTAGGGTTGGTCTTAAATTTATCTACTACCAATATATGCCTCTGAATGAAATTAATACCTAGGGTGTTAGGAAAGGTCTTTCACTTTGGTAAATCCAAAATCCTACCACTTAGTGACCTCCAGAATTTCTATCCAATTCAAAATTCCCTAGGAACTATTCTTTCTTGGCCTCTCAGAATTTCTTCCTATGCAAGTGCACCTTAGTATTCAGCCAGATAGTTAAAGTAACCTTTATGCAGATTGGGATCCCTGCTGGCACTGTGAGTTAGATGTTAAGCTGCTAACTGTAAAGTCGGCAGTTCAAACCCATCAGTAACTCTGTAGGAGAAACATGTGTCTGTTTACTCCAGTAAAGATTTAAAGCCTCAGAAAACCTGTCATATTATTGAAATCAACTCAATGGCAATGGATTTGATATTGTTTTATGCAGATTGCTGATGATTCTTCTCTGCACAGCTCCTTCCTTTTTGGAACCCTATCCAGCAAATTTCCAGTCTCCTCCAAATATGACCACTGCACTCTGCTTTGGCTATCCTTCCCTTAACCTTGATCTTGAAACTGCTTCTAGGCAGAAAGCTAGAGTATAGCAGAGTTCACCTTGCTGTCCTGTGCTGTCTATTGTCCAAAGTCTGAAAACAATTGCTTCAAATATTTTGTTCAAGAGAGAAAACAAGATGGTGGATTGGGTGGAAGTGCAGTGATGAGCTCTGCCAGGAACAACACAGAATACACGACCAAGAAGGCTCAGGGGATGGTCAAGGTACTGTGAACCACATATAACGGAATATTTAGAAGGTTGGAAGACTTACAGCTGGGGAGTTTGTGGCAGAAGCAAGAAATCCATTGCTTCCTGGTTC
>NW_006408632.1:8434113-8435783 GCF_000296735.1 Chrysochloris asiatica
AAAAAAAAAAAAAAAGATGGAAGGAATATACAAAGTCACTATACAGAAAAGAAACTGCCGATGTTCAACCATTTCAAGAAGTGGCATATGATCATGAGCTAATGATACTGAAGGAAGAAGTCTAATGTATATTGAAGGCATTGGCAAAGAACAAAGCACCGGGAATTGATGAAACACAAATTGAAATATTTCCACAAACTCATTCAGCTCTGGAGGCACTCACTCATCTATGTGAAGAAATGTGGAAGACAACTACCTGGCCATCTGATTGGAAAAGATCTGTATTTTGTGCCCATTCCAAAAAGAGGTGACACGGAAGAATGCAAAAATAAGTATCATTAATATCACATGCAAGTAAAATCTTGCTAAAGATAATACAAAAATGGCTGCAACCGTATATTGACAAATAACTTTCAGAGGTTCAGACTGGAGGCAGATGAGGAAATAGAACGAGGGATATCATTGCTAACGTCAAATAGATCTTGACAAAAAGCGGAGAATACCAGAAAGATTCTTAACTGTGGTTTATTGACTATGCAAAGGCTTTCGATTGAGTGGATCATGATAAATTATGGACAACAATCAGAGAATGAGTATTTCAGAACACTTAATTGTGCTCATGAGGAGCCTGTACATAGACCAAGAGGCAGTTGTTCAAACAGAACAAGGGAACACTGAATGGTTTAAAATTAGAAAGGTGTGCACCAGAGTTGTATTTGTTCGCCATATTTATTCAATCTGTATGCTGAGCAAATAATCCAAGAAACTGGATTATATGAAGAAAAACTTGGCAACAGGATTGGAGGAAGATTTAGTAACAACCTGCAATATGTAGATGATACAACCTTGCTTGTTGAATGTAAAGAGGACTTAAAATACTTATACTTATTGATGAAGATCAAAGAACATAGCCTTTGGTGTGGATTGCATCTCAATGTAAAGAAAACAAAACATCCTCACCACTAGACTAATAAACAACATCAAGATGAGTAGAGAAAAAGATTGAAGTTGTCAAAGATTTCATTTTGTTTGGATCAACTATCAATACTAAAGGAAGCAGCAGTCAAGAAATCAAACAATGAATATCATTAGATAAGTCTGCTGTACAGACCTCTTCAAAGCATTGAAGAACAAAGATATCAGTTTAAGTACTAAGGTGCACCTCACCCAAGCCATGGTATTTTCAATAGCCTCATATACATGTATAACTTGATCAGTGAACAAAGAAGACCATAGAAGAATTGATGCATTTGAGTTGTGGTGTTGGAGAATATTCAAAGTACCATGGACTTCCAAAGGAACGAACCCATCTGTGCTGGAAGAAGTACAATCCGAATGCTCCTTGTAACCTGTAATGACCAGGTTTCGTCTTTCATGCTTCTGACATGTCAGGCAAGATAAGTCACTGGAGAAGGACATCATGTTTGGTAAAGTGGAGAGTCAGAGACTAAGGGAAAGACCCCCAATGAGATGGATCAGCACAACGTTGGCAGCAATGGACTCAGGCTTAGCAACGAGTGTGAGATTGGCATGGGACCTGGCAGTGTTTTGATCTGTTGTGCATAGGCCCCCTATGAGTTGGCACCTAACCACCACCACAATAATAATATTAAACAAACACCTCTTATGTGCCTGGTGTCATAAAAAATAAATGAAGTTTGTGACAACTT
>NW_006408632.1:8436598-8441936 GCF_000296735.1 Chrysochloris asiatica
CCTGCTTCCAATATATTAGATACTCAGGCAAAACTTGCTTGCTCTATGCTGCTGGGTCTGATCTTTCATATGACTCATCTGACCTCCAGTTCTTTGGACTTTAGTCAGTGACCTGTTTAAGGGAACTGTAAACCAGGAGTCCTGATGTGGTGTTGTGGGTTAATGCGTTGAACTGCAAAGTCAGTTTGAACCACAAGGTTGGTGGTTCAAGCTTACCTGGTGCTCCTCGGAAACCCTCAACGGCACTTAACAACAACCAGTCTTGGGCATCCTCAGCAGTTCACCTTTTTACCTGCCTGCTTGCCAACTGACCCACTGATCTTGGTTGATCGGATGTGGACTTGGCACTCTCCCACCTCTAAAATTTTGTGAGCCATTTCCTTGATATAAACACATACTATTTACATACATTAGCTTTACTGGGTTTGTTCCTCTAGAGAAACTAGCCTGCGACATTTAGTGGTTCCCTTTGTATATCTACGTATCTACATATTTTGTACAACAATCACCACTACCTAATATTAGGATATTTTCATCTCCCCGCACAAAGAAACCTTGTACCCATTAACAGTCACTCCAATTTTCCCTTTTCCTGAGTTGATGGCAGTCACTAATAATATTTTCTGTAAATATGGTTTTACATATTCTGAGCATGACATATAAATGGAAATATACAATAAGTGGTATTTTGTGTCTGTCTTCTTTCACTCTGCAGGATAAGCACTCAACTGAGAACCGCAAGGTTGGTGAGATGAGGCTTTCTGCTCCTGCAAAGATTTGTTGTAGTTAAGTGCCGTCGAGTCAGTTCCGACTCATAGCCACCCTTTATAGGGTTTCCCAAGAATGGCTGGTGAGTTTGAACCACTGACCTTGTGATACAAATTGACCTTGGGGTCCAGTGCATTATCCAGCAGTGCTATACTAGGATACACTATGAGTTGGAGCCAACTCAACAGCAACAACATTTTCAAGGTTCATCCATTCTGTAACATGTATCAACAATACATTCATTTTTATTATAAAGAATATTTCATTGAAGGAATATACCACCTTCAGTTTATTAATTTTCCAATAGACATACATTAGAGTCTAGGGCTGTTGTCAAATTTTGCTATTTTAAGTAATGCTCCTATAACCATTCAAGTATAAAGTGTTTTTTTTTTGGTGTTTTTTGATATGTTTTCCTTTCTTTGTTATTTACCTAAGATTGGAATTGTTGAGTCATACCATATTTAATGTTTTGAGGAACTAACTGTCAAGCTGTTTCCCAAAGTAGGTAAACTATTTTAAAACGCCATCAATGTATGAATATTCCAACTTCTCTGCATCTTCACCAGGATTATTGTGTCTGTTTGATTTTTGTTACTCAGGTAGATGTAAAGTGGCATTGCACCTTGGTTTGTATTTGCATTTCCCCATGACAACTGATGATGAATATCTTTTCCTGAGCTTATTTTCTATTTGCATACTATTTTTGTAGAAACATTTTCCAAATATTCCTCCATTTCAATTAGATTGTTAGGTTTTTTATTGTTGAATTGTAATAACTCTTTATATATTCTTGATAAAAGGTTCTAATGAGATATGTGATTTTCACATACTTTTTCATTCTATGGATTTCCTTTTTACTTTCGTGGTTGTATATTTTGTGGGAAAAATCATTTTGAGAAGTTGAATCTATTGTCCTTTTTGTGTCGTATCTAAGAAACAAGAATACCCTCCCCTATGTTTCCTTCTATGAGTTTTATAGTTTTAGTGTCCATATTGGGTGTGTGATTCCGTTTGAATTAATATTCACATACGGTGTGCAATAGAGAGGTTCAACTTCACTGCTTTGAATTTAGGTGTCCAGAAGCCCTGTGTTTTGTTACAAAGACTATTATTTTAACAAAGAATACTTTGCATTGTAAAAATAGTGTTTATTTCTGGAATCTCAATTCTATCCCATTACCCTATAAATCTGTTCTTACATCAGTACCATGCTGTCTTAATTACTATACTTTATAGTAAGTATTGAAATTGGTAAGGAAGATCTCTACAACTTTGTTTTGTTTTGTTTTTGTCTTTTGTTGTCTTGCTTACTGTTCAGAAATTACACACAGCTAAACCTTTACAAATTCAACAATTTCCACATGTTCAATTCAGTGACAATGATTATACTCTTCACATTTGCAAACTTTAGCACTGTACTTTTACAAATAACTCTATTTCATTAACATGAATTCAATGTTCTCTATACAAAACTCACCCTTTCCTCCTCCTTTCTACCTCTGCTATCTACTAATCAGGACAGCTTTATTATTTTTAAAGATTATTTTGCTTATTCTGGATCCGTTGCATTTTCCTATGATATTTAGAATTAAATGATCAATTCCTACAAAAAAAGGTAGAGTTTATTTTTGTTGTTTTTTAATAGAGATTTTTAAAACAGGGATTGCTTTGAGTCTGCAAATCAATTTGAATACTATTGCTACCTTAAAAATCTAAATTCTTCTGATCCATGAACATGGATTGCTTTTTTCATTTATTTAAGTTTTCAAAATTTCTTTCAATACTGTTTTGTCCTTTCTGGTGTGTAAGTATTGGATGGTTTTGTTAAATTTATTTCTGAGTATTTTATGATTTTGGATACTATTGTAAGTGGAATTATTTCGATAATTTTATTTCTGGACTGTTTATTGAAAGCATATAAAAAGTCAGTTGATTTATACCTATATATCTGATGCTGTGGATTAATGCGCTGGACTGCAAGGTCAGTTTGAACTGCAAGGTCAGTGGTTCAAGCTCACTACCTGCTCCTAGGAAACCCTATATATGGTCGCTATGATTTGGTATCGACTTGATGGCAATCAACAACAACAACATACGGATCTTGTAACCTACATCACTACCCAAATTATTTGCTGCTTCTAATAGTTTTTTGAGGGCTGGTGTGTGTGTATGTATGTTTATTTCTAAACATTCCCTATATACAAGTCCATGTCATCTTTGAATAGTAATAATTTCTTCTTTTCATACTGGATTGTTTGTAATTTGGTTTTATTGACCTATTGCCCTGAAAAGATCATGAATGTTGATTAGAACACAAAAAGAAGATCTCCTTGGGGCTGGAGGGGGGGAGGGCTGAGGGAGGTGGATGGAGGTGACAGTAGAGTACAAGGTAGGGGGCAGGTATATCTTTGTTAGGGTGTTGGGGGGGAAATACACAAGATGGGGGAGGGGTGGAAGAACAAGGTAGATAGGGGAACACTGAGGCAGGTTTGCATGGGCTAAATGGGACAGAGGTAGATAGTGATGCATGTACAACCTTGCAACAACAGGGGTCTGTGATACAGGAATGGAGACATAGCTTGAAGAGGGGGAATAATACTAAGATACTTGACTGTCTCATGAATATTGGTTTCCCTTGTCTACTATTGTAAAATGGACCCTTGAGTGGTAGAGAAAGGAATCTCGAGAAAGCTCATAAGCCTGTCTTCAGCCTATAACTGATTGGAATACATAAAAGGGGTTCTACAACTTGCCCCAGTGAAATAGGATTCTTGCAGAGCCTTTGCAGTGTATAGGACGTTAGGTGGAATCCTGAGCCCCGTCCAGAACCTTCTGAAGTGGGACATTCCCACCAGAAAGGATAAGCAGACCAGCCTGGAACAGCTAGAGCAATAAAAGATACATCTTCAAAGAAAGATCATTAGGAAAAACCAAAAACAAAAATGGCAATATGACTGTCTACTACAAGAATAAGCAAGTTGTTCACTGGGAAGCCATCAAGGCAAGCAATCAAGTCCCTTCAGGTCAAACACCCTCTAACACTGAAACTCAAAGGGAACACATGAGTAGGCATGTAAGCTTGCTGATGACAATATTGGTCTACTGGTGAGTAAAAGATAGGGAAAGGCAGCAATGAAGAAATGGTCTGAATTCAACCATGTTCCATAGACTCCCTCCTATTGGCCTGGAGGTGAGAGAGAAGAGGAAGGGGTGATTGGTTCAAAGTGTGGTGAGACCTAGGGACAAGTGAGCCCATGGACAAGGACATAGCCACATAGGGCTAGAGCTGAGAGTGAAGCACACAGCTGATATGAAATGAGGAGATGCATAAGAACACCTAATATTGCAGATAGTACCCATTTGACCTAGCCTCGATGGCTTGATAATCAGAACTTGACTAGAGGAAGATTTAAAAAAAACAATTTTTGATAAAGGACATGAGAGTAAATTGCTACAATTTGATGAACTTGAGCTACAGTCACAGAGGTAGTAGCTGAAAATATCAATATAGAGGGAAAGGAGTCTTCACATCAAGTATCAGTGCACAGGGTAGATCGGGATGGGCAACTTAGACACTGGCTACCTAAAATGATGGGGTTATAAAGGCACGAAGTGACTGGCTTACAAGGTTTCAAGAGGGAGTTTAGTTTAAGAGTGTGGGGGGAAAGATAGAGTCCTCACTGAATAGTTTTCATCTTGTCTAGATGGGTCTGGTAAAGAGAGATGGGGATAAGAATCTGATTCAATATTGAGTAATTATTATCATGCCTAATTTCGACTGTCACAATTGTAAAGGTAGAAGTTTTGTAACAAAAACGGGGGAGTAGTCAGAAAGAGAGGACACTAGGACCATCAAGGGAGAAGAGCAAAAGCGGAATTCAGAACCTTATACACCTGAGATGGAGGCAAAGATGACACGGAGAGAGGAAGTAGCTGAAGACACTAGAGTCATGAAATGAGTGGGATTTAGAGATGGCAGCCAGGAGGCAGACTTGTAGAATAGGCCCTTTGGTGATATAAATTATTATATAAGCCTGAGTGCTTTTTATCTAAAATCTGAAATGAATAGTGAGAAATACTGTTAACTGATGGTACATGGAGGGGATTATAAGCATTGTAATGAAACAAAGTATATGATTTGCTGAGTGTAAAATTGATGATCTGCCCTGTAAACTTTCATTCAATTCACAATAAAAACCTAAAAAAAGAAAAGAAAAAAAAAGAGATAGAGCAAAAAATAAGAGATGATATCCTTGTCAGATTCCTAGTTTTAAAGGGACAGCATTCAGTAGTATGTTGTTGTTGTTATTATTAATTGTTGCCAAGTTAGCTCTAATTCATAAAAATCTTATGTATAACAAAACAAAACACAAAAAACTCTGCACCGATGACAAACAAGATGGCAGATCGGGTGGACATATAGCAGAGAGCTCCACCAACAACAACACAGAATACCCCAACAAGCAGGTTCAGGGGATGGTCCCAGAACTCTGTACCACATATAAAGGAATACTTAGAAGGTTGGAAGGCTCACAGCTGGGGGAATTTGTGGCAGAAACTTTCTAGT
>NW_006408632.1:8448030-8454132 GCF_000296735.1 Chrysochloris asiatica
GCACCAGAGATGGAGGGAGAGATGGGGGCATGGAGGACTCTAGATTCATCAACTAAGCAGAGAAGGACTAAGAGCTGGTGGCCAGGAGCAGACTTGCAGAATGTGCCCTTTGGAGATGTAATTTATTATATATGACTGAGTGGGGTTTTTTCGTTTGTGTGTGTTTTTAAAAAAAGGTAAAGTGGATCAAGAGAAATACTTTTAACTGATGGTATATGGAGGGGATTATAATCTATGTAATGAAACAAGTTATATGAATTGTTGAATGTGAAACTAACAATGTGCCCTGTAAACTTTCACTCAATCCACAATAAAAACCTTAAATTAAAAAAAAAAAAAAAAAACTGCACCATCTTCATTATTATTGTTATGTTTTAGTCTCCCTGGCTATTGCCAACCTCCCACTTCACCATCCACATGTCCTTTTCTAGAGACTGGTTTTTCTTAATGATATATCCAAAGTCAGAGAACCAAAGTTTTGCCATCTTTCTGATAAGGAGCATTCTGGTTGTATTTCTTATAAGGCTGATTTGTTTGTTCTTTTCCTACATTCATTTGTTCTTGTCCTAATAGTTTATCTAGATTGCATTATGGATTTAATTGTGTGGCCCCCTCCCCACAAAAATATGTGTTGTGAACTCTAAGCCTTATACTTCTGAATGTAATCCCTTTTGGGACTAGGATTCTCTTACTTATCTCAATGATTTGATATCAGTGTCAGATGTGTCTTAAGACAATCACTTTTTGAGCTACAAAAGAACAGATCAGACACAGCAAAAAACAAGCACAAATGGGGGACAGACAGATGTTATGTGGAAAGCATCATGGAAGACTGCAAACAAAGGGAGGACAAGGATTTTCCTCTAGAGCAGGAAGAGAACACCTCCCCCAAAAGTTGCTGCTCCAAATTCAGATTTCTAGCCTCCTAAACTCTGAGGAAATCAATTTCTTTTTTTTTTTTTTTTTTGTTAAACCCATCATTTTATGGTATTTCTGTCATTGAAGCACTATGAAATGAAGATTGTGCTCTTCATAACTTATGTGTTTGGAGCTCAGAATAATTTTTGGAGAAAATTCTATGAAATTCATTATACTGAAATTTATGAATCCTACAAAGCCCTACTATGGCACTATAGGATACGCACTGGACTGCTAATCATAAGGCCGGTAGTTCAAATGCAGAAGTTGTTTCTTGGAAAATTTATACAGGGTCACTATGAGTTGGAATGGACTCAAAGGTACTTAACAACAGTAATAAAGCTGTGCTATATTAACTAACCACCAGCACACACTGCCTCAGCATCAATTCCAACTCACAGCCACCCTATAAGGCAGAGTAGAACTCCTATGAAATATGATCACTTTGGGTTAGTTATTTTGGCATATGTAACTTTTTCTCCAGAAAAATATTAATCATGAGAATTTACTATTTTGCTTTACCTACCATCCCATCTCTTGGTCAGTGAATGCTCCAAACACCTGATCATAGTCCTGTACTCTGGAAAAATCTGTTTCAAGTCATCTCTAGAGATGCAGGGATTTGCAATTGAATTTGGTAAAGGCTGAGGTGAATATTTCTCATTCACAATCGGTCCTATGCCAACCCTGGTTATTTAAAAATGGGAAAACTACTCTAAAGAATACTTGTATTTGGAATTCACCCAAGTGGGGTCAAAAGTGAAAGGAGGGTGCCTTTTCTATTTCCTACTCTAGAACGTTTCTTGTTCATGGCCCACTTCTGAGGTTAAGTGAGAAGCAAGCACTGAAGGATGAGTGTGAGAGGATGTAGACAATGCAGATACTAAAGGGAAGGGAGAGCGAAAGGGATTCCAGTGCAGTGGCAGCAAAGCAGGCTCCTGTATCCATGAGTCTTGATTTGTCTTTCATGGGGGAGTTGAGAAAACATTCACACACACACACACACACACACACACACACACACACACACACACACATATATATATATGGAAGTCACTGACTGGAAGTCACTGACTCCTTCTATACCAGAAGTAATGCAATTCCCAATGCCTGCTTGACAATTCCACTATGCATTCCAATGGCAGTCAAAATGGCAGGAGTTACAATAATAATATCAACTATCTGTGGCAATAGAAGATGATTATTTTGAGGAGAAAATGAAGTTGTTGTTGCTAAGTGCCTTCCAGTTGGTTCTGACTCAGAGATCCTGTATAGGGTTTTGGAGGAACAGCTGGGTTTGAACCACCACTTTGTGGTTCAAATTAACCTTGCAGTCAAGTCCTTCTCTGTTAATTCCATATTTCTTGATATTTTGGCTTACATCTTGGGGCCAAAGGTTTTGTATGTGTAATACCTACAAGGAAGATGACAGCACACTGGTGCCCTTTACTTGTCCCTCACTGAGTTCTTCCATTGTCTATGCTTGTAACTTGACTTCATAATTTATCTTCTTTTCAAAAAAACAAGTGGAGTATGGGAAAGCCATCAGATATGGCATTATATGTAAAAATGTTAAAGTATTTGGGATAGAGAAGAGGGAAAGAGCTTGAAAGAGATAAGCAAATTACAAGGTATCTTTGGACTCAGATGTGTCCTCTCAGCTGTGAATATTGTAAGGGGTATCCTTATGAAAATCCAACTCCCATAGGGGACTTAGAAGCAATTAAAATAACATTAGTGATTTTCATAACTTTACAATGTCTTCATGCATGTGATAAAAACCTTACTAATTATTGAAAAGTTATTTGTATTAAGATTTTAGAGCAGAGAGATAATCTGTGTAATTTAGACCCTGAGCCATCAGCAGGGAACTGGATAATGGAAGCAGAATTCTCTTGCCAGCATCTCCAGTTGCCTCAGTGAACCTCAAACAGGATCCTTCATGGACAAATATTAGCTTACTGTAGTTTAAAAATAAATAAATACCTTGAGCAAATGTGCAGTGACACCAAAAATTAGTTTCCACAAACTGACTAAATATAGTATCTGTTGGGAAAAGGCAAATAAATTCAAGTGAGGAAAGAAAAAAGAGTCCTATAGTAGACAGAATTTTTTTTTTTTTTTTAAATGAATGAACAATTTTGGTGTGATCTGAATGTAATCACCATTCAAGGCTCACTGGATGGATAAAAAGAAAAATCGATGCTTATTGCACAATTTTCCCAGTTTGGATCAGTTTCAGTTTGGCTGGAGGACTACAGAACACCCCACTTTACTCTTAGCACATGCTAGGCACCCTTCTCCCACAAAACAATTGCCATAAGGTTGATTGCGACTAATGACAACCCTGTGTATATCACAGTAGACTGTGCTCCCAAGGGTTTTCAATGATGGCTATTTTGTAAACAGATCACAAAACTTTTCTTCTGAGGTGTCTCTGGGTAGACTCAACCTTTTGGTTACCAACCGAGTACATAAAATCTTTGTACTACCCCGGTATCTAAATTCTGGGACTGATTCCTTAACCTCTCTGATGTGATGTGCCATCTGGGTAAAGGCATAATTCAGAAAAAGTGGAGAGGAAGACTATTGATGTTTCCAGGGTGCAATAAAGGAATTACCAAAGAGGGAATAGATTTTAGAGGTCACTCACATACAACTTCATTATTGTAACAATACAAATATTAGGAACTTTAAGAGATCATATGATTTGCTGAAGCCCATTATCCTGAGTGCCAGAACTCAAGATAAAAAATTGTTTTAACTTTGGGGAAAATACTTTTTTCATGTAAGTAACATAGGAGATACAGGGCAGAGTAATACTAGTAATACTGAAAAGCAGATAAATAATCAAATCTTCCATTATTACTTTGACTATAGTGAGTAATATGGGGGCATGGCCTAGGGAGAGCGTTGGGTTACTTCTGGCCAATGTTCAGGTTCTTTGCTAGCTCCTGGGAAACAAGGGCCAGGAATAGACTATTCCAGACTGGGAATTAACCTTGTTGTTGTCTTAATAAGTGTCATTGAGTCAGTTCCAACTCATAGGTACCCTGTATAGGGTTTCTGAGGAGGAGCTGGTGAGTTTGAACCACTGTCTATGCAGTTCAAATTGACTTTACGATGCAGGATCCAGTACACTATCTTTTTTTAAATTTTTTTAGTTTGCATTGTGAATTGAGTGAGAGTTTACAGGGCAGAACATCAGTTTTACATTCAACAAATCATACACCTTGTTTCATTACCATGATTATAATCCCCTCCATGTACCATCAATTAACAGTATTTCTCTCTGTTCATTTTAGCTCTCTCTCTCTCTCTCTCTCTTTTTTTTTCTAAACACTCAGACATATACAATAATTTCCACCACCAAAGGGTGCATTCTGCAAATCTGCCTCCTGGCTGCCAGCTCTCAGTCCCTCTCTTCCCATGAATCTAAAGTCTTCAGATGCTCCCTTTTCCCATGTCCCCATCTCTGCCCCCATATTTGGTGTCCCTGCTTCTTTGAATAAGGTCTCACATTCTGTTTGTACTCTTCTGTCTTGATAGTCCTAGGGACCTCTGTTTCTGGACCATAAGATTAACTACTCCCCCATTTTTGTTGCAAAACTTCTACCTTTAAAATTGTAACAGTCGCAATTAGTCATGAAAACAATTATTCTCTCTTGAACCATAAGAATCTTATCCCCATTTCTTTTAACCAGACCCATCTATACAAGATGAAAACTATTCAGTTAGGAATCTATCTTCTCCCACATATTCTTAAACTAAACTCCCTCTTGAAATCTTGTAAGCCAGTCACTTCATGCTTTTTCACCCCCTTATTTTAGGTAGCCAATGTCTAAGTTACCTGTCCCTATCTACGCTGTATACAGAGGGAATAGCACTGATACTTGATATGAAGACTCCTTTCCTCTCTGTTGGTATTTTAAGCTACTACCTCCATGACTAGAGCTCAAGTTCATCAAATTGTAGCAATTTACTCTTGTGTCCTTTATCATTTTTTTTTTTTTAATCTTCCTCTAGTCATGTTCTGATTATCAAGCTTTCGAGCCTAGGTCAAATGGGTACTATCTGCAAGTCTGCATGTTCTTGTGCATCTCCCCTCACTTCATGTCAGATGGATGCTTCACTTGCAGTTCTAGCCCTCTGTGGCTATGTCCTTGTTCATGGGCTCACAGGTCCCCACGTCTCACCACACTTTGGACCAATTACCCCTTCCTCTTCTCTCTCTCATCTCCAGGCCAACAGGAGGGAGTCTATGAAACATGGTTGAATTCAGCCCATTTATTCATTGCTGCCTTTCCCCCTCTTCTACTCACCAGTAGATCAATATTGTCATCAGCAAGCTTACATGCCTACTTATGTGTTCCCTTTGAGTTTCAGTATTAAAGGGGCATTTGTCTTGAAGAGACTGGACTGCTTACCTTGATAGCTTCCCAGCGAATACCTTGATTATTCTTATAATACACAGTCATACTGTCATTTTTGTTTTGGTTTTTTTCCTGATGATCATTTTGTGAAGATGTATGTTCTGCTGGTCTAGCTGTTCCAGGCTGCTCAGCTTGTCCTTTCTGGTGGGAATGTCCCACCTCAGAAGTTTCTGGATAGGGCTCAGGATTCCACCTAAGGTTCTCTACATTGCAAAGGTTCTGCAAGAATCCTATTTCACTGGGACAAGTTGTAGAACTCCTTTTAGGTATTCCAATCAGTTATATAATGAAGACAGGCTTACAAGTTTTCTGTAATCATGTTTCCTGACATTCCTTTCTATCCCACCCACGTGTCTATTTTACAACAGTTGGCAAGGGAAACCAATATTCATACGAGAGTTAAGTATCTTAGTATTATTTCCCCTCTTCACGCTATGCCTCCATTCCTGTATCATACAGCCCTGTTGTTCCAAGTTGAGCAAGCATCGTTATTTACCTGTGTCTCATTTAGCCCATGCAAACCTGCCTCAGTGTTCCCCTATATATCTTGTCTTCCACCCCCTTCCCCTTCTTGTGTATTGTCCTCACAACTATCTGGCCGACTGATTGGAAGAGATCCATATATGTGTCCATTCCAAAGAGAGGTGACTTAACGGAATGTGGAAATCATTGGACAATCTCTTTGATATCCCATGTGAGTAAAGTTTTGCTAAAGGTAATACAGAAATGGCTACAATCATACATTGACAGA
>NW_006408632.1:8455153-8465086 GCF_000296735.1 Chrysochloris asiatica
AAGGTGGAGGGTCAGAGAAAAAGAGGAAGACCCCCAATGAGATGGACTGGCACAGTGGCAGCATTGATGGACTCAAGCATGGCAACAGTAGTGAGTCTGGCCTAGGATCGGGCAGTATTTCATTCTGTTGTGCATAGGGTCGCTATGGTTCGGTACCGACTTGATAACAACAACACCAACACTGATGGGCACTTAGGCGGCCTTCATCTTTTTGCTATTGTGAATAGTGCTGCTATGAACATTGGTGTGCATATACCTACTCATGTTCTGGCTCATATTTCTTGTGGGTATATACCAAATAGAGCAATTTCTGGATCATATAGTATTTCTAAAAGAGCTCTGGTAGTGTAGTGGTTAAGAATTGGGCTGTGAACCGCAAGGTCAGCAGTTCAAAACGACCAGCTGTTCCACGGAAGGAAGATGAGGCTTTCTGCTCCCCTAAAGATTTACAGCCTCTGAAACCTTGTATAGGGTTGCTATGAGCCAGAACCGATTCCATGACACAGAACTACCACCAACCATGGTATTTCTATTGCCAACATTCTGAGGCAGTTCCATATGGTTTTCCAGAGTGGTTGGACCATTTTGTATTCCCACCAGGAATCTAGGAGGGTCCCAGTGTCTCCACATCCTCACCAGCATTTATTATCCTCTGCATTTTTGAAGTTTGCTGTTATTGCTGGTGTGAGATGATATCTCATTATTGTTTTGATTTGCATCTCTCTAATGGCTAATGATTGTGGACATTTCTTCATATGTTTGTTGGCTGCCAGAATGTCTTCTTTGGTGAAGTGTCTGTTCATGTTCTGTGCCCATTTTTTAATTGGGTTACTTGTCTTTTTCTTGTAGAGGTACTGTAGTTTCCTATAGATTTTAGAAATTTGTCCCTTGTCTGATGCATCTTTGCAAAATATTTTTTCCCATTCTATGGGTTCCCTTTTTCCTCTTTTGTTGAAAAATCATTTGATGCACATAAGTTTCTAACTTTTAGACTGTTCCAATAATCTATTTTGTCTTCCAGTACATTATCTTGCAGCACCACACAAGGACTCTGGGAATTACCATTAGCCTTATGAAAAATATCCATGAGTAATTTGCTCTATAGATAACTGAGAGTTATTTGTATTTGTAATTACCAGAGGCCTACAATAAACTGGGTCTGGTGTGGTGCTATGGACTAATGCATCAGACTGAAAAGTCATTTGAACTGCAAGGTCAATGGTTCAAACTCATCAGCTGCTCCATGGAAACCCTATACAGGGTCGCTTTGGGTTGGAATCGACTCGACGGCACTTAACAACAATAAATAATAAACTGGACCTCAACTAAGACTTGACAAGAAAAAGGAATTAAGTTCCCAATAGTAACACCACTGCCTGTTGTTATTAGGTACTACAGAGCTGGTTCCAATTCATAGCGACCCTAGATACAACAGAACAAAACACCACCTAGTCCTGCACCATCCTCACAATTGTTATGTTTGAGACCATTGCTGCAGCCACTGTGCCAATCCATCTCATTTTTGCTAACCTTCTACCCGGCCTGACTGAGGTATAAGATTAAACAGGTAGACACATGACACCTCAGTGGTTTTGTGCCTGTTTAGTAACAATGAAGCAGGGAGCAAGTAATGGTATTGAATTTTAGTTTGTCAAAGATCTGCTTAAATACATTAAGTACAGTAAGTCATCCCAGCTGATATCTGCCAGTAAAATTGAGAGGTAATTATTTCATTGTTATATTACAGAGGGGATGAATAATAGAAAAGATTGTGAGAACAGTTTCTGATTGAGTCCAGTCACAAATGTTCCACCAAAGAGTGGGCTCCACATTTCCCATCTCCTGTGGAATTCTGAGGAGTACAGCTCCATGCACACAGCTGTCCGTGGGTGAATAAAGAATTTTGCAGGGACGGAGTTCCAAGTAATGACCTACTTATCATGAGCAGCAGGTATTTATTTAGTTGAAAGCAATGTACTGAATATCAAAGCGTGTTCTCATTCATCACACTTTTATTTTTATTTTGCAAATTGAAAAAAAGAGCCATCTTTTCTATAGATACACACCAAAAATAACAACCACAAGGGGAAAAAAAAAAAAAAAACTAATCCAAACTAAACCCATTGCCATCAAGTGGATTCCAACACAGAATGACCCTAGAGGACAGAGTAGAACTGTTCCATCGGATTTCTAAGGCCAGAGTCTTTACAGGAGCCGATTGCTAGACCTTTCTCCTATGGAGCAGCTGGTGGGTTTGGACCACTAAACTTCTGGTTAGCAGTCAAGCGCTTTGTCTACTGCATACCAGGACTCCTACAAAACAAAGGAAATGGGAGGATAAAGAAAGGAAGAATAAAGATTGAACATCTGGCCAGGTTAGAAAAGAAAATTTTAGGGTGAAGAACAATAAAAAAGCAAATGGCCAGGAATACAGTTTTGGGCTCTATGAGTCAGAACTGAATCAATAGCACTTAATAACAAAACAACAATGGCTGCTAACCAAAAGATCAGTGGTTCAAAACCAACACTTGCTTCTCAGGAGATAGATGAGACTATCTGCTTCCACAAAGATTTATAGTCTCAGAAACACTACATAAGGTCTCTGAACGAGACTTGACTGGATGACAGGGAGAAAACTGAGCTCTGATAGCACAGCGGGTTACGCATTAGGCTGCTACTCCCATGGTTCAGTTGTTGCTGTTGCTGTTGATAAGTATCATCAAGATGTTTCTGACTCATAGCGACCCTGTATAGGGTTTCCAATGCACAGCTGATGAGCTTGAACTGCCGACCTTGCAGTTTAAACAGCTTTGCAGTCTGGCACATTAACTCACAGTGCCACACCAGGACTCCAAATGGTGTAGTGGTGGTGGTGGTGGTGGTGGTGGTGGTTATGTGCCGTGGAGTTGGATTTCAGAGGCTGTAAATCTTTATGGGAGCAGAAAGCCTCATCTTGTAGTAGAGTTCTGAAAATCAAATTGAAGACTACTGGATTTGTACAAAGAACATGCTATAGAAAATTCAGAAAACTGAGATTATCTTTCAGCCGGTCCTAGAATAGGGTGCCAAAGTTCCTCCTTTTCTTAATGAAGAAATCAAGATAAATAATTTCTAGATCTAATTATTTAAAAATTTATTTGAAAACAGAGAAAAAAATTTCAGATGACAGAAACTATCTAGCCAGCCTATCTGTTATTGCCAAGTGTTAAGTCAACATTACACATTTTCACTTCTTCTTTAAACTAAGGAAAGTGTCCAGTTTCCATTATCACCCTTCCCTGAATACCATTTGAATATGCAAACACTAATGACTATGAATACTAAAATAGTACTGTATCCCTATAGGTATACTATTAAGCCAGCATTTCCCTAGAGAATTACAAAAGTCAAACTGACCATAAAAAATACTCTTTGTAGACAGTGGAGAGCAATAGTGACTGTAAGAATTTGAGAAGCTAAAGATCTGTAGGATAGAAGAACACAATAAAGTCTGCTGACCATGTCTTCTACTTTCTGAGATATTTTGCCATATGTAAGTAGTTCAAGGACAAGGAAGTTCAAAAAGAATATGATGACTAAAAGCTTTTAGTAGTCACATGAGTTCAAGAGATAAGATTTGGATTTCACTGCTACTAGGACAGCAAGGCCTTGAGGGGTCAAACTATTAGAGAAAATTTGACTACAGACATGCATTCAGCTGCACATACCTTGAGGTATTTCCCCTCAAGGATTTTTCCAGTTCTGATATTGAAAATGGCAAAGTTGAAAGAAGCAAATAAAAAACCAGAAAATTGAAAAGCTTTTGATAATCTCATGGCACTTGGAAGAGAAATATTGGAGTTAGACTTAGCAAGATGGAGTAACTCTGGGGAACATAGATGATTTTAGTAATGAACCCTGAAGGGTTATGTTCAAACAATAAATGTAATCTAGAAGTTGGCCAACCCTTATGGAAAACTATTTTCAGTGAAACATCTCAATCCCTGTTTGGGCCAACAAAATCAGTTCATATTCTATTGTTTGCCAAAAGAAATACTTAAAAAAAACTATATCAGGAAGAAAATAAAATGTTATACTGATCCTTTTAATTTTTTTATATTTCCAGATAGAAATAACTAGGTACAACAAGACATGGAATGAAATAACTGAAAATAGAAAATTTAATAAATCTACAAATGATCCAGATATTGGAGTTAAAGTTCAAACCTTCAAAATAACAATGATTAAGAAATGATTGAACAATATATTTAAGAAAATGGATTATAAAATGAGCCTATAAAAATACTACAATGGAAATTACAGTATTGTAAAATGCAATATAAATAAATTAATATACAGATTCACTGTGCATTATATACTACAGAAGGAGGAAATTATTCAGATGAAAACATGATGTGATAATGCAAGAGACAAATGGAACATGGTAAAAAAGATCTAGTACAGATACACTCAGTACTCCAGTAGATGAGGAAACACTGTTTTAAGGAAAAATAGCTGAAAATTGTCCAATTTTGAGAATATTTATGAAGCCAGATCAGTAAATAACACTGAACTAAGCAAAGAATACATTCAAATCACAACTAGTTACAACATAGCAAAATTGCTTATAGCCAACAACAAAGGCAAAATATTAAAATATAGAGAGAGATAACTATGTTATCTTCAAAGGAACAATAACAAGATTGGTAGCTGACTTTTCAACAGAGACAATGAAGCTCAAGAACAATAGAACACATCTAAAAGAGTGAAGAGAAAATAACTACTATTTTCAAACTACTATTCTCCTTTTTGCACTAAGAGAAATATTTCTCTTAAAAAGATATTTTCAAACAACCAAAAAAAATCATTAAGGATGGAAGGAAACTTCTAAAGGAAAGCTTGGGAGTTAAGGAATGAAAGAAGAGATATAAAAATGTCAGTGATGTGGGTGTTGTTGTTATGTGCCATGGAGTCAGTTCTGACTCATAGCAACCCTGTACAAGGTTTCCAAGGCTGCAAATCTTTATGGGAGCAGAAAGCCTCATCTTTCTCCCGTGTAACAGCTGGTAGTTTCGAACTGCTGACCTTGAGTTTGGCAGCCCGAGTTGTAACCACTATGCTATCAGGTAAACCTAATTAAATAATGATTGACTAAAGTAAGGAAAATGATCTTGGAGAACTTATTACACAGACTGAAATATAATAGCATATATTTTCGGAAGAGGTAAATAAAAATTTTCTTTGTATTTTCAAGAAAGTAGCAAACTTACTAATTTATAGTTGTTGTTATTGTTAAGTGATGTGCAGTGAGTTCTAACTCATAGTGATCCTATGCACAACCAAATGAAGCACCACCCAGTCCTGCCCATCCTCTAAATTGCAACTATGATTGAACCCGCTGTTGCTGCCATTGTACCAATCCACCTCATTGGGGGTTTCCCCTTTTTTTTGCTGTCCGTCCACTTTGACAAGCATAATGTCTTTCTCCAGGGAGTGGTTCCGCCTAATATATGTATAATTGTTTTGTATTGTGAAAGATAGAAGAGTTATTTTTTGTATATTAACATTCAATTGACCTAGCAATTATTAAAAAGATAATCCTTTATAGTAAAGTTATTATATATGTATAGGAGATGAAGACTGACCATCTTAGTTTCTAATGAGCACTCTGGTTGTACTTCTTCCAACAAAGATTTGTTATAGTAGATTGTAATAAGTTAAGGATGCATATTGTAATCTTTAGGGTAACTGCTAGAAGAATAAAAGAGAAATATGTAACTAAAATATAATAGAAGTAAAGAATAAAATAATTCCTAGTTAACTAAAAAAGGGCCCTGGTGTGGCATTGTAAAATAATCACTGGACTGATAACCATGCTAACTGCAAGGTCAGCAGTTCAAACCCACTGGAAACACTAAACAGGATCACTATGAGTCAGAACTGACTCAATGGCAGACAACAACAAGTTAACTAAAAAGAAAGTCATTATGATACAAAAAGATAATCTGTAGTAAACTGGTAGTTGAAATACCCCATAGTAACAGAATTCACGTTAAACAGATTCATTGTTCTAAATAAGAAGTAAATATTGTCTGACTGAATAAAAGAAAAATCCAAGAATATTTTACTTGAAGTATCCAATACAAAAAGGCTGACAAAAAAGATATAACATAAGTATAACCAAAAGATAGTTGGCCAAGATAGAAAATCACATAGTCCTAAAATAAGTACGGAAAAATCTGGTGAAACTAAAAGAATTATTAAAACCCACACTCACACAGGACTTTTATAAAGCACTCTTAGAAAATGATTGGATGACAAAAATATCAGTAAGGACATACATTTGAAAAACATAATTGACCAACTTAACCTAATTTTCTGATATAAAATGCTGAATAGAAAAATTACAGAACAATCTGTCCTCTTTGAAAGCAAATGGAACATTTAACATACAGGTCATGAGACAAATTTCTAAAATTTTAGAATACTGAAATCATGTATAGTCTTTTCCCTGAAAACAGGGAAAAAATGGTAAAAACTCAAACAAACAAATACCACTAGAAAATTCCTAAATGTTTAGCAATCAATTAGTTCACCACTAACTGACATATGATCTGATATTGAAAAATTAATTTGTATAAATCCACTTAAAAACCTACTAGGTTGCTGTTTAAGTATGTGTTTCGGTGTGTGTGTGTAGACAGTGATCAGCTAATTCATATTTAAATGTTAAGGCTAAAAATAGACAACACAATCTTGAGGAGGAATAAAGTTGGATTTCCATAACCATATATCAAGAATTACAGTAAATAAAACTATGTGGTATTGCCTTGGAGGCCCATACATATACAATCACTTTACTATAAAGGATTATCTTTTTAATAATTGCTGGGTCAATTGAATGTTAATATACAAAAAATAAATCTTCTATCTTTTATAATACAAAACAATTTCTGCTGGGCTCTAGAATAAAATGTAAAGGTAGAGCAATAAAACTTCTATAAGAATACATCACTGTTGTTAAGTGCCATTGAGTCGGTTCTGACTTTTAGCTACCTTGTGTAAGGTTTCTGAGATTTTAAGTCTTAAAGGGAGCAGAAAGCCTCATCTTCGGCCATGGAGCAGCTGGCGGACTTTGTGGTTTGCCATCTAGTGCTTATCATAGGGAGTAACTGCACTCCTTAAGACAATCATTGGAGAAGGCAAATTTCTTAAATAGGACACAAAAAACATTAAGCCTAAAAACAAATATTGGTAAGTTAAATCTCATTAAAATTAAGAACTTCTAATTATTAAAAGACATAATTTAAACAGAGAAAATAACAATGCACATTGTGGGAATTAATACTGCTCAATTTATTTGGGAAAAAAAACCAAAAACTTGCATACAGAATATATGGTGCTGATATTGTTAAGTACCATCTAGTTGTTTCTGACTCAAAGCGACACTGTGTATGTTTTCCAAGCATTGGTTGGTGGGTTTGAACTATAGACTTTGAAGTAAGCAGCCCAGTGCTTATTCTTCAGTGCTGCAGTAGGACAAAATCTATTAAAAAAACCCATAGCTCAAGAAGGAGTTCTGGTGTTGTACTGTAAGATAAACACTGGAATGCTAACCACAAGGTCAGTAGTTCAAACTCATCAGTTGATCCTGGGAAACCATAGGTAGGTTCACTATGAGTCTGAAACAACTAGATGGCACTTAACAACAACAATTAGCTCAATTATGGGAAGACAATCAATACAATAAAAAGTGAACAAAAGTCTTGAGCATCTGGATGTTCAAATAGCTAATAAGCATACAAAAAGATATTTGACATCTTAGTGTCATGGTAACATGAATGAAAACCACCAACTAACCATGTCCCCACTAAGATCCATTGCTTTCACAATGTTTCTGACTCAAAGCAATCCCATGGGTCAGAGTAAAACTGCTCCATCGGTTTCCAAGAAGGTAATCTTTCTGGAAACCAACTGACTCATCTTTCTCCCATGAAATGACTGGTGGGTTTGAACCACTGACCTTTTGGTTCATATTCACTAATCCACTGTGCCAACACTGTTTCTTCATGTCCCTACAACTCTAACCCAAAGTCATGTAGGGATTCTGACTCATATTATCCTTATATCAGGTTTCCAAGACTGAAAAATTTTACAGTCTCATCTTTCTACCACACAGTCGCTGGTAAGTTTGTGCTATGAACCTTGTGGCTAGCAGTTCAGTGTTTAGCCTACAGTACCACTAGGGCTCCTTATGTCCACATTATAGAGGGAAAAATTAAAAACAAAACTCACAAAAAGAATGGATTGAGTGGAGGAAGGAACTAAAGGGAAGGACAAAGAATAAAGGAGGGAAGGAAGATGAAAGGAAAAAGAAAAGAAGAAAGAAAAGGGAGGAGGGAAAAAGAAGAAAAGAAGAAGAAAAACGCTGCAACACCTAGTGCTACAAGGAGATGGAGTAAGAAAAGCTCTCACATATCAGAAATATTATTTAATGACATTTACAAAAGCAGATATGTATTTCCCAACACCCAATAATTTCATTTTCAATGAAATGCATGCATATATTAGAAAGTTCACAGCAGCTTCATTAGTACAAACAAATTAAAACAACAACATAAAAAGGAAAAATAACCTGAAAACTCATCAGCCAGCAACTTGGAAAATAATTTGTCTCATATTCATACAATTAAATACTTCGTAACATTGAAAATTAATAAATCACAGCTGTACTCAACTGGAAGCTATGCCACTAATATTTTCAATACCAGCAGGATTACCCATGATAGACAGATTTCAGATAAGTTTCCAGACTAACACAGACTAGGAAAAAGGAGAGATGGACTACTTCAGAATATTTAGACACTAAAAATCATATGAATAGCAGTGGAACACTGTCAGATAGCATCAGATTATTGAACATTGAAACATGATGATCAGCATGAAAATATTGTCAGATACACTGCCAGAAAATGAGCCCCTCAGGTTGGAAGACACTCAAAATATGACTGGAGAAGAGGTGCCTCATAAAAGGAGAGTTGACTGTGATGACATATTTGAATGGTGTAAAGCTTTCAGAACTTTCATCTACTGATGGGGCACAATTCAAAATAAGGAGAAACAGCTGTAAAAATTCATTAACAATTGGAGCATGGAATGCACAAATTATAAATCTAGGAAAATTGGAAATGTTCAAAAGTGAAGTGGATGGTATACATATTGATATATAGGCATTAGTGAACGGAAATGAACTGGTATTGGTCATACTGAATCTGACAATCATATGGTCTACTATGCTGGAAATAAAAAATTGAAGAAGAATGGTATTGCATTGTCTTTCACTTGAGATTTTATGATTTTACACTGCTGTTTTTAGTCACATTTTCTTGGTCCTCCTTCTATCTTGGGGGAGGTCTTTCTTTTCTTGCCTTACTCAACATTAGACAGAAAATGCCACAGTGCAGCCAAGCTACAATCACACCCTCTAAACTCCCACCATATGGTCAAGAGCCAATACCAGCTGCTATATACTAGAGCTCTGGTAGCATAGTGGTTATGAATCGGGCTGCAAACCGGAAGGTCAGCAGTTCGAAACTACCAGCTGCTCCGTGGGAGAAAGATGAGGTGATCTGCTCCTGTAAAGATTTACAGCCTCGGAAACCTTATTCAAGGTCGCTATGGGTTGAAACCGACTCAACGGCACTTAACAACAACAACAACAATATACTAGAGCAGTGTCTACAATCAACACCTGCTAAAAGCACTCTGAATGGAGCTGTAATAGCAGTGAAAAGAGAAGCCAATCTCCTGACCACACCTACCAGGAGACAATTGGAGAGTGCTTAACAATACACCAACATTCATCTAATTAATATATATACAACACCTGGTAGCGTAGTGGTTACGAATCGGGCTGTGAACCTTAAGGTCAGCGGTTCGAAACTACCAGCCGTT
>NW_006408632.1:8469386-8470488 GCF_000296735.1 Chrysochloris asiatica
TTTGGAGACACTGGGATACTCCTACATGGCTGGTGGGACTGGAAAATGATTCAACTACTCTGGAAAATAAGTTAGAAATAGATACACATTATGATCCATCAATTCCTCTACTTGGTATTTATCCACAAGAAATACAGGTGAGAACATGAGTAGATATATGCACACCAATGTTCATCACTGAACTTTTCAAAATAACAAAAAGATGGAGACAGCCTAAGTGTCCATCAATAGAAGAATGGCTAAAAAATTTTGGTACATATATACTCACAATGGAATAGTGTGCTACCTTGAAGTTATTACGATGAAGCAGCAAAACACCTCATAACATGGATGAATCTTGAAGATATTATGCTGAATGAAATTAGTCACAAACAGACAAATATTGCATAAGATCATAATGCAAAAGCTTGAGAAAAGAATTTTTTCTAAAAGAAAAAATCATTTGATGGTTACTAGGGGTGGGAGGAAAGGGACATTAAGTCACAGGGTGTAGGGGATAGGTTCATGATAGCTTGGGTGATGGGGAGAACAATACACAAGGACGGGAGGACAATACACAAGAAGGGTGAGTCGGTAGATGAACAAGGATGATAGGGGAAGACTTAGGGTGGTTTGCATGGGCCAAATGGGATACAGGTGTGGTGCTGTGGGTTAATGTGCTGGATTGTAAAGTTGGCTTAACCTGCAAGGTCAGTGGTTCAAGCTCACCAGATGCCCCTTGGAAACCCTAAATAGGGTCGCTATGGGTCAGAACAGACTTGACAGCACTTAATAAAAATACCACAATCTTTGAATAATAGGTCTTTGAGATACAGGGATTGAGCAAGAGTCTGAAAGGGTAAAGGAGAGAAAACAATGTTAAGATGCTTGACTCTCTTGTGGATATTGATTTTTTCAGTCTAATATATATATAGCAGCCAGCTGGTCTGAAGATGGGAGGTGTGCAAGAGCCCTCCAAATGGCAATGATACTCATTTGACCTAGCTTGGATGGATGGCTGACCAGAACTTGACTAAATGAAGATATAGAAGAAGAAGCCTGATAAAAGAAGCAAGCATAAATTGCTACAATTTGATGAACTGGACCTTTGCTTATGGATGTT
>NW_006408632.1:8471633-8475438 GCF_000296735.1 Chrysochloris asiatica
CATCAGACATCAGCATTGATATCCTCATTCCACGGCCTCTTATGAATCCAAGAAATTTGGAAGAAAGCTAACTGGTCAATTGATTGGAAGAGATCCATATCTGTGCCCATTCTGAAGAGAGGTTACTTAGAATGTGGAAACCATCGAACAATATAATTAATATCACATACAAGTAAAATTTTGTTGAAGATAATTTTAAAATGGCTGCAACACTATACCAATAAGGAACTGCCAGAAACTGAAATCAGATTCAGAAAAGTCTGTGGAACTAGAGATATCATTCCTGATGTCAGTCAGACCTTGGCTGAAAACAGAGAATACTAGAAAGATGTTTACCAATGCTTTATTGATTACGTAAAGGCTTTCAGCTGTATGGATCATGACAAGCGATGGATGAAATTGAGAAGAATGGGTATTCCGGAACACTTGATTGTGCTCATGAAGAACAAGTATGTAGACCAACAGGCAGTCATCCAAACAGAACCAGAAGATGTGGTTGTTGTTATGTGTTGTCAAGTGTATTCCAATTCATAGCAACTCTATTAGGGGATCCAAGAGCTTTATATCTTTGTGGGATATCTTTATATCTTTATATATTGAATGCTTTAAAATCAGGAAAGGTGTGCACCAGGGCTGTATTCTTTCACTATACTTACACAATCTATATGCTGAACAACTAATCCGAGAAGC
Organism: Chrysochloris asiatica; assembly: GCF_000296735.1. NCBI lineage: Eukaryota > Metazoa > Chordata > Mammalia > Afrosoricida > Chrysochloridae > Chrysochloris > Chrysochloris asiatica. The sequence goes on from NW_006408632.1 coordinate 8,472,324, forward strand.
TGGATTATATGAAGAAAAGCTTGGCAACAGGTTTGGAGGAAAACTCATTAACAACCTGTAGGATGTAGATGCTACAACCTTGCTTGTTGAAAGTAAAGAGGACTTAAAACACTTAGTGATGAAAATCAAAAACACACTTTCAGTATGGATTGCACCAAAATGTAAGGAACGCAAAAATTATCACTACAAGACCAATAAATAACTTAATGATAAATGAATAAAAGATTGAAGTTGTCAAAGACATTTGATTTTGCTCAGCTATACACTCAACTGTCATAGAATCAGCAATCAAGAAATCAAATGACATGTTGCATTAGGCAAATTTGCTGCGCAAGGACTCTTTAAAACGTTGAAGAGCAAAGATGTCAGTTTGAGGAATAAGGTGTACCTGACCTTAATTTTCAATGGCTTCATATGAAGGTGAAAGTTGGACAAGGAATAAGGAAGACAGTCTAAGAATCTGTGCATTTGCATTATGATGTTAAAGTAGAATATTGTAAGAACAACCAGAGTGCTCCCTAGAAGCTAGGATGATGAGACTTGTTTCTCATACTTTGGACATATTATCAGAAGGGACCAGAGAAGTTCATTATGCTTGGTAAAGTGGAGGATTAGCAAAATAGAGGAAGAGCTACAAGGAGATAGATTGGCACAGTGACAGCAATAATGATTCAAGTGTAACAGTTGTGAGGATGGCACAAGACTGGTCAGTGTTTTGTTATTTCATGCATAGGGTTGCTATGAGTTGAAGCCAACTCAATGGCACCTAACAACAACACAACAACCAATAACATACAGACTCTACTAACATGGAGTAATTGCAGGAATATGGTACTGCATTGGCCTTCGGATGGGAAACATCGTAAAACTATTGTTTTGATTTCTACATATGGGGCTTGTGTATTGTTACAGGGATTCCTTAAGGAAAACAGTTTATCTGGTTATCTATTATTAGGAACTTCCAGTCTGTAATTTTAAAATGAATTTTTATGGAACTAACAGATAAATTATGCCATTTTCAAATATTTAAATCCATAGTTTACTCCCCTTGAATTTAGTAGAAGAAGATTTGGGCTGAGTTATGAAAATGGTAGCTTAAAATGATGTGCCTTTGCTATGCTGGTCACTCAGGAGCAATAGCACTCTGTCTTCCTAGGGCTCCACAGAATGGTACTGAAATTTCACTCAAGCCAGAAAGTTCCAGAAGGTGAAACTTAAAAGGACACCTCATGGCAGCTTTTATGACCAGGGGTTGTTTTTGTTTATTTTCAAACTGCATTGACTAGAAGAGTTAGTTTCCCCTGAACCTTTAAGCATCAGATGGACCGACACTTTCCAAGGACTCTTTTCTTCTGTAAAAGCACAATTGTTGTTCAGTTTCTCTTCAGGTGCAGATTCATTAGCTCTTGACTGGCTCTTCTTGTTTGCCGACTACTTGTGGAAAAAGCCATTTACCCTGGTGAATGTCAAGGTTAGTGCAAACCGTCCTTGTCTTCAGTCTCTCTGGCAGAAGGTCAGGGATAAGCTTTCCTCAAATGGGCAGCATCAAACAAAGCAGAGACGGACTTAACTCACCAAAAGGAAGAAAGGAGGCCTGCCTCAGAAGTCGATAAACATTCCTCGAGCTTTGAGGACAAAAGATTAACTCCTCTCTTGCCACTCTAAGAAGTGCCCATTGGAAGATATGAGATAGGTAAGTATCAATTCTATCTATCCATATCTATGTCTATATTCATCTGTATATCTATCACCTGTCTAACTATAAATATATCTATTTTCTTTAAACAAGTATTGTACCTTTCAAAGTGACCAATTTGAGAGACTATACTACACCAGCCTTTTTATGATCCATTTTTTTTTTTAATTTCTCCCTTTAGTTTACTTTTATAGGCAAGGTGTACCCCACACTTGAAAAACTGCCATGATCTTACATACAGTTGTTGTCAAGTCAACTCTTAATTTGTTTTCATAAGAAAAGTCCAATATTAAAGTTGGAAAGTTCCTTAACATTAACCTAGTCTAATATCCCATCCATTTATCACCCAGCCTCAGCTTCATCACTCCTAGTGCATAAAACATCCCTGTCTCACAAGCAGACCTTTCCAACTTAGGCAATCTCGTACTGTTGAAAGCAAGCTTTCTTTACATTAAGCTCCTTGGGAGTTTTATGCATTTGGTCAAGTTCTGCCTTCTAGAATGATACATAAAGCAAGACTTTCTTCACTACAGCAGCTCTTCATTTTGTCGGAAGAGTAAGCACACAGCATGCAGATATTTTCTTCCTACTGAAGAACCCACTTTTCACTTGAGACAACAGCCATACAAGGTACTTTCCTGTTTGTACTTCTCTGATGGAATCCAGTAACGTCAATCATATGTCAGATGGTGTTGAACTATGAGTAACCCTGGTAGCTCAATGGTCAAAGCATCCAGCTACTAACCAAACTGTTGATTGTTTGAACACACCAAAAATCCTGAAGGAGAAAGATGTGATAGTCTGTTTCTGTAAAGATTGTAGAATCGAATACCCTGTGGGGAAGTTCTACAGAAAACCACTGTGAGTCTGAATCAACTTGACAGTGGATTTATTTTAGGTTTTGGTTGGATAATGAACCCCAAACATATTTAAATACAACATATATATTTATCTACTACCTATATAACATTATAAATATATTTTATTTTGCATAACACATATGTTCTATATACTATATATAAATTACGTATGATGTTGTTGTTAGTACCACTGAGTCAATTCCCACCCATAGTGACCCTGTATAGAGTTTTCAAGGAGCGGCTGGTGAGCTTGAATCGCCAACCTTGCAGTTCAAATGACTGCAGTCTGACACATTAGCTCACAGCGCCACACCAGAACTCCATATGTACACTATATATAAATACGTATATTTATATTATATGTGCAACATATTATAAATGCATAATGTAAAATAAATATGCTTGTATATATATATATGGTGGTGGTTATGTGCTGTGGCTTCAGAACTGACTCATAGCGACCCTGTAAAGGGTTTCCGAGGCTGTAAATCTTTATGGGAGCAGAAAGACTCATTTTTCTCCCACAGAACAGCTGGTAATTTCAAACTGCTGACCTTGC